>NC_048569.1:94784326-94889326 GCF_013265735.2 Oncorhynchus mykiss | reverse complement strand
AATGTGGAGGCTATATACTGGGTATTACGGTACAGAGTCAATGTGGAGGCTATATACAGGTGGTACCAGTACAGAGTCAATGTGGAGGCTATATACAGGGGGTACCGGTACAGAGTCAATGTGGAGGCTATATACAGGGGGTACCAGTACAGAGTCAATGTGGAGGCTATATACAGGGGGGTACCGGTACAGAGTCAATGTGGAGGCTATATACTGGGTATTACGGTACAGAGTCAATGTGGAGGCTATATACAGGGTATTACGGTACAGAGTCAATGTGGAGGCTATATACAGGTGGTACCAGTACAGAGTCAATGTGGAGGCTATATACAGGGGGTACCGGTACAGAGTCAATGTGGAGGCTATATACAGGGGGTACCAGTACAGAGTCAATGTGGAGGCTATATACAGGGGGTACCGGTACAGAGTCAATGTGGAGGCTATATACAGGGGGTACCGGTACAGAGTCAATGTGGAGGCTATATACAGGGGGTACCGGTACAGAGTCAATGTGGAGGCTATATACAGGGGGTACCGGTACAGAGTCAATGTGGAGGCTATATACAGGGGGGTACCGGTACAGAGTCAATGTGTAGGCTATAAACAGGGGGCACCGGTACAGAGTCAATGTGTAGGCTATATACAGGGGGTACCGATACAGAGTCAATGTGGAGGCTACATACAGGGGGTACCAGTACAGAGTCAATGTGGAGGCTATATACAGGGGGTACCGGTACAGAGTCAATGTGGATGCTATATACAGGGGGTACCATGTTAGTTTGTTGGTGATGTGGACACCAAGGAACTTGAAGCTCTCAGCCTGCTCCACTACCCCCCCCCCCCCCCCATCGATGACAATGGGGGGCATTCTCTGTCCTCCTTTTCCTGTAGTCCACAATCATCTCCTTTGTCTTGATCATCACGTTGAGGGAGAGGTTGTTATCCTGACACCACATGGACAGATCTCTGACCTCCTCCTTATAGGCCGTCTCGTTGTTGTCGTTGATCAGGCCCACCACTGTTGTGTCGTCTGCAAACTTAATGATGGTGTTGGAGTCGTGCCTGGCCATGCAGTCGTGGGTGAACAGGGAGTACAGGAGGGGACTGAGCACGCACCCCTGGGGGGCCCCCGTGTTGAGGATCAGCATGGCAGATGTGTTGGTACCTACCCTCACCACCTTGGGGCGTGCCGTCAGGATGTCCAGGATCCAGTTGCAGAGGGAGGTGTTTGGTCCCAGTGTCCTTAGCTTAGTGATGAGCTTTGAGGGCACTATGGTGTTGAACGCTGAGCTGTAGACAATGAACAGCATTCTCACATAAGTGTTATTTTTGTCCAGGTGGGAAAGGCCAGTGTGAGTCAGCAAAGCCAACATCTGCTAAGATCTCAGGTAATGGCTTCCTGCAAAAAAAGGTTATCTTTACATCCCAAATGGCAGCCTATTCTCTGTGTAGTGCACTAGTTTTGACCAGACCCCCCATGGGCCCTAGTCAAACGTAGTGCACTATTCTAGGAATCAGTCAAAACTAGCTTTTAAAACTCTGTTATTTGGAGAGTGGAGACCTCTTCATTCCAACGGGATGGGAAACCAACCCCGACTCTCAACACAGACAGAATTGTCTTCAGAATGAAATGGGACATTGTCTCAGCTTGAGGATTAGTCAGAAGTAGTGCACTATGTAGGGAATAGGGTGCCCTTTAGATTGTACACTAGGTCTGTGTGTTGTGATTGTGTGTTGAAGTAGTGCACTATGTAGGGAATAGGGTGCAGGCCATGTTTCTATCCATAACAGCGGTGGTGGTAATGTCTTCAAGATGACTGACAATAGGACAGGAGGGGACAGGACGAGAGGGGACAGGACGGGACAGGACAGGAGGGGACAGGAGTTAAGGGGAGGGGACAGAATGGGACAGGGCAGAAGGGAACAGGACGGGACAGGACAGGAGGGGACAGGAGGTAAGGGGAGGGGACAGAATGGGACAGGGCAGAAGGGAACAGGACGGGACAGGACAGGAGGGGACAGGAGGTAAGGGGAGGGGACAGAATGGGACAGGACAGGAGGGAACAGGATGGGACAGGACAGGACAGGAGGAGACTGGAGGTAAGGGGAGGGCACACGACAGGAGGACGCCCCTCACAGACGCCTCTGTTGTCTGTCTGCCCTGGGACGGGAAGGGAGGGACAGGCTTACCACTCTTCCTCTCCCCTCCTCTCTCCCCCAAGCCTCTCCCATCTTCCCCGCCCAAACCCTACCCCTCTACCCTCTCGCATATTCCCCGCCCCATGCCCACCCCTCTCCCATCTTCTCCGCCCCATGGCCACCCCCTCCCCCCTCCCACCTTCTCCGACCCATGCCCACCCCTCTCCCCCATCTTCCCTGCCCCATGCCCACCACTCCTTCCCTCTCCCATCTTCCCTGCCCCATGCCCACCACTCTCCCCCTCTCCCATCTTCCCTGCCCCATGCCTACCCCTCTCACCCTCTCCCATCTTCTCCGCCCCATGCCTACCCCTCTCCCCCTCTCCCATCTTCTCCGCCCCATGACTATCCCTCTCCCCCTCGTCCCCACACTCCCTGACAACCTGCCGACATCCCAGATGAGATGCATTCTTCCCTCAGAGACACCAAGTCTAAGAGATTGGGACTGGGAGAGAAGGAGGGAGGGAGGAACAGGAAAATCCTTTCTTTATAGTTTGTGCAGCTCCTGTCTTCTCCTTGACCCAAAATGTCTAGCTCTTTATACCAAACCAAGTGGGGGGTTGGGCAGGACTCTGGCTTGTGGCTATAAACTATATTGTGCATTCGGAAAGTATTCAGACCCCTTGACTTTTTACACATTTTATTAAGTTAATTTATTCTAAAATGGATTTAATAGTTTTTTTTCCCCCTCATCAATATACACACAATACCCCATAATGGCATCACAATACCCCATAATGACATCACAATACCCCATAATGACATCACAATACCCCATAATGACATCACATTACCCCATAATGGCAAATCAAAAACGTTTTTTTTATGACATTTTTGCAAATTTAAAAAATAAAATATAAAAACGTTACTCAGTACATTGTTGAAGCACCTTTGGCAGCGACTACAGCCTCCAGTCTTCTGGGGTATGACGCTACAAGCTTGGCACACTTGTATTTGGGAAGTTTCCCCCATTCTTCTCTGCAGAAATCAAATCAAATGTATTTATAAAGCCCTTCTTAGATCAGCTGATATCTCAAAGTGCTGTACAGAAACCCAGCCTAAAACTCCAAACAGCAAGCAATGCAGGTGTAGAAGCACGGTGGCTAGGAAAAACTCCCTAGAAAGGCCAGAACCTAGGAAGAAACCGATGGAGGAACAAGGCTATGAGGGGTGGCCAGTCCTCTTCTGGCTGTGCTGGGTGGAGATTATAACAGAACATGGCCAAGATGTTCAAATGTTCATAAATGACCAGCATGGTCAAATAATAATAATCACAGTAGTTGTTGAGGATGCAACAGGTCAGCACCTCTACCACTCCTGCTGTCTCTAGAGAGTTGAAAACAGCAGGTCTGGGACAGGTAGCAGGTCCGGTGAACAGGTCAGGGTTCCATAGCCGCAGGCAGAAATGTTGAAACTGGAGCAGCAGCACGGCCAGGTGGACTGGGGACAGCAATAAGTCATCATGCCAGGTAGACTTAAGGCATGGTCCCATGGCTCATGTCCTCCGAGAGAAAGAAAGAGAGAATTAGAGAGAGCATACTTAAATTCACACAGGACTTTGGATAAGACAGGAGAAATACTCCAGATATAACAGACTGACCCTAGCCCCCCGACACATAAACTTCTGCAACTTAAATACTGGAGGCAGAGACAGGAGGGGTCAGGAGACATTGTGGCCCCATTCGATGATAACCCCGGACAGGGCCAAACAGGCAGGATATAGCCCCACCCACTTTGCCAAAGCACAGCAAAGCACAGCCCCCACACCACTAGAGGGATATCTTCAACCACCAACTTACCATCCTGAAACAAGTCTGAGTATAGCCCATCAAGATACTCGCCACTTCACAACCCAAGGGGGGCGCCAACCCAGACAGGAAGACCACGTCAGCAACTCAACCCACTCATGTGGCGCAACCCTCCTAGGGACGCAATGGAAGAGCACCAGTAGGCCAGTGACTCAGCCCCTGTAATAGGGTTAGAGGCAGAGAATCCCAGTTTGAGAGAGGGGAACCGGCCAGGCAGAGACAGCGAGGGCGGTTCGTTGCTCCAGTGCCTTTCCGTTCACCTTAACACTCCTGATACCCTACTGAAGAGGTGAGACTTAAAGGTTGAGACCGAGTCTGCGTCTCTCACATGGGTAGGCAGATCATTCCATAAAAATGGAGCTCTATAGGAGAAAGCCCTGCCTCCAGCTGTTTGCTTAGAAATTCTAGTGAAAATTAGGAGGCCTGCGTCTTGTGACCGTAGCGTACGTGTAGGTATGTACGGGAGGACCAAATCACAGATAGGTAGGAGCAAGCCCATGTAATGCTTTGTAAGTTAGCAGTACAACCTTGAAATCAGCCCTTGTCCTAACAGGAAGCCAGTGTAGGGAGGCTAGCACTTTTGGTTCTAGTCAGGATTCTAGCATCCGTATTTAACACTAACTGAAGTTTATTTAGTGCTTTATCCGGGTAGCCTGAAAGTAGAGCATTGCAGTAGTCTAACCTAGATGTAACAAAAAAAATAAAAATAAATTTTTTTGTTTTGCATTATTTTTGGACAGAAAATTTCTGATTTTTGCAATGTTACGTAGATGGAAAAAAGCTTTCCTTGAAACAGTCTTGATATGTTCTTCAAAAGAGAGATCAGTGTCCAGAGTAACGCCGAGGTCCTTCACAGTTTTATTTGAGACTACTGTACAACCATTAAGAGTAATTGTCAGATTCAACAGAATATCTCTTTGTTTCTTGGGACATAGAACAAGCATCTCTGTTTTGTTTAAAAGGTTTAAAAGTAGAAAGTTTGCAGCCATCCACTTCCTTATGTCTGACACACATGCTTCTAGCGAGGGCAATTTTGGGGCTTCACCATGTTTCATTGAAATGTACAGCTGTGTGTTATCCACAAAGCAGTGAAAGTTAACATTACTTTTTCAAATGACATCCCCAAGAGGTAAAATATATAGTGAAAACAATAGTGGTCCCAAAACGGAACCTTGAGGAACACTGACATTTATTGTTGATTTGTCAGAGGACAAACTATCCACAGAGACAAACTGATATCTTTCCCAAAGATAAGATCTAAACCAGGCCATAACTTGTCCGTGTAGACCAATTTGGGTTTACAATCTCTCCAAAAGAATGTGGTGATAGATGGTATCAAAAGCAGCACTAAGGTCTAGGAGCACGAGGACAGATGCAGAGCCTCAATCTGACGCCATTAAAATGTAATTTACCACCTTCACAAGTGCAGTCTCAGTGCTATGATGGGGTCAAAAACCAGACTGAAGCATTTCATATACATTGTTTGTCTTCAGGAAGGCAGTGAGTTGCTGCGCAACAGCTTTTTCAAAAATTTAGAGGAATGGGAGATTCGATATAGGCCGATAGTTTTTTATATTTTCTGGGTCAAGGTTGGGCTTTTTCAAGAGAGGCTTTATTACTGTCACTTTTAGTGAGTTTGGTACACATCCGGTGGATCGAGAGCCGTTTATTATGTTCAACATAGGAGGGCCAAGCACAGGAAGCAGCTCTTTCAGTAGTTTAGTTGGAATAGGGTCCAGTATTGCAGCTTGAAGGTTTAGATGCCATGATTATTTTCATCATTGTGTCAAGGATGTAGTACTAAAACACTTGAGTGTCTCCCTTGATCCTAGGTCCTGGCAGAGTTGTGCAGACTCAGGACAACTGAGCTTTGGAGGAATATGCAGATTTAAAGAGGAGTCCGTAATTTGCTTTCTAATGATCATGAACTTTTCCTCAAAGAAGTTCATGAATTTATTACTGCTGAAGTGAAAGCCATCCTCTCTTGGGGAATGCTGCTTTTTAGTTAGCTTTGCGACAGCATCAAAAATACATTTTGGATTGTTCTTATTTTCCTCAATTAATTTGGAAAAATAGGATGATCGAGCAGCATATTGAGGGCTCTTCGATACTGCACGGTACTGTCTTTCCAAGCTAGTGCTGTCTGAGAATTTACAGCACGACTTTTGATGATCCTTGGTTGGGGTCTGAGCAGATTATTTGTTGCGATTGCAAACGTAATAAAATGGCGGTCCAATAGTCCAGGATTATGAGGAAAAACATTAAGATCCACAACATTTATTCCACGGGACAAAACTAGGTCCAGCGTATGACTGTGACTGTGAGTGGGTCCAGAGACATGTTGGACAAAACCCACTGAGTCGATGATGGCCCCGAAAGCCTTTTGGAGTGGGTCTGTGGACTTTTCCATGTGAATATTAAAGTCACCAAAAATGTGAATATTATCTGCTATGACTACAAGGTCCGATAGGAATTCAGGGAACTCAGTGAGGCACGCTGTATATGGCCCAGGAGGCCTGTAAACATTGGCTATAAAAAGTGAAGATCCTCTCAAGCTCTATCAGGTTGAATGGGGAGTGTCGCTGCACAGCTATTTTCAGGTCTCTCCAGAGATGTTCGGTCGGGTTCAAGTCCAGGCTCTGGCTGGGCCACTTAAGGACATTCACAGACTTGTCCCCACCCCACTCCTGCGTTGTCTTGGTTGTGTGCTCAGAGTCGTTGTCCTGTTGGAAGGTGAACCTTCGCCCCAGTCTGAGATCCTGAGTTCTCTGGAGCAGGTTTTTCTCAAGGCTCTCTCTGTACTTTGCGCCGTTGATCTTCCCTTGATCCTGACTAGTCTCCCAGTCCCTGCAGATGAACAACACACCCACAGCATGATGCTGCCACCACCATGCTTCACCTACGGGATGGTGCAAGCATTCCTCCAGATGTGACGCTTGAAATCAGGCCAAAGAGTTCAATCCTAGTTTTGTCAGACCAGAGAATCTTCTTTCTCCTTTAGGTGTCTTTTTGCAAACTCCGAGCGGTCTGTCATGTGCCTTTTACTGAGGAGTGGCTTCCGTCTGGCAACTCTACCATAAAGGCCTGATTGGTGGAGTGCTGCATAGATGGTTGTCCTTCTGGAAGGAGGAACTCTGGAGCTCTGTCAGAGTGACCATCGGGTTCTTGGTCACCTCCCTGACCAAGGCCCTTCTCCCACGATTGCTCAGTTTGACCTGGCGGCCAGCTCTAGGAAGAGTCTTAGGGGTTCCATACTTCTTCCATTTAAGAATGATGGAGGCCACTGTGTTCTTGGGAACCTTCAATGCTGCAGAAATGCTTTGGTACCCTTCCCCAGATCTGTGCCTCAACACAATCCTGTCTCGGAGCTCTACGGACAATTCCTTCGAACCTCATGGCTTGGTTTTTGCTCTGACATGCACTTTCAAAAGTGAGACCTTATATAGACAGGTGTGTGCCTTTCCAAATCATGTCCAATCAATTGAATTTACCAAAGGTGGACTCCAATCCAGTTGAAGAAACATCTCAAGGATGATCAATGGAAACAGGATGAGCTCAATTTCGAGTCTTGGGGCGGCAGGGTAGCCTAGTGGTTAGAGCGTTGGACTAGTAACCGGAAGGTTGCGAGTTCAAACCCCCGAGCTGACAAGGTACAAATCTGTTGTTCTGCCCCTGAACAGGCAGTTGACGGCCTGGGAACAGGCCGTCATTGAAAATAAGAATTTGTTCTTAACTGACTTGCCTGGTTAAATAAAGGTAAAATAAAAAAATAAATAGCAAAAGCTTTGAAAACGTATGTGAGGTATTTTGGTTTTTTTATTTTTTTTTAATGCATTTTCAAAATATTCTAAAAAACCTGTTTTCATTTTGCCATTATTTGCCAGTATTGTTTGTTGATTGATGTATTATTTAATACATTTTAGAATAATGCTGTAATTGTAATATTTCTTTTTAAAAGTCAAGGGGTCTGAATACATTCTGAATGCACCGTATCATCATCATCAGACAGGGGTCATAGGTTAATGTGGAATTTAGCCTATTAAACACAGACTCCAGCGCCTTCAGAAAGTCTTCACACCCCTTACTTTTTTTTTTACGGGCTGAATTTAAAATGGATTCAATTGATATTTTTTGACACACTTCTTCACACAATAACCCATAATGTCAAAATTGAATTATGTTTTTTAGAAATGTTTACAAATTAATTAAAAATGAAAAGCCTTGAGTCTTGAGTCAATAAGTATTGAACCCCTTTGTTTTGGCAAACCTAAATAAGTTCAGGAGTATAAAATAGCTTGACAAGTCACATAATAAGTTGTATGACCTCACGTTGTGTGCAATAATAGAGTTTAACATGATTTTTGAATGACCACCTCATCTTTGTAGCCCACACATTATCTGTAAGGTCCCTCAGTTGAGCATTGAATTTCAAACGCAGATTCAACCACAAAGACCAGGAAGATGTTCCAATGCCTGGCAAAGAAGAGCACCTATCGGTAGATGGGTATAAATAGAAATAGCAGACATCGAATATCCTTGTGAGCATGGTGAACTTATTAATTACACTTTGAATGGTGTATCAATACACCCAGTCACTACAAAGATACAGGCATCCTTCCTAACTCAGTTGCCAGAGAGGAAGGAAACCATTCAGGGATTTCAGCATGAGGTGAGGTGACTTTAAAACAGTTACAGAGTTTGATGGCTGTGATAGGAGAAAACTGAGGATCAACAACATTGTAGTTACTCCACAATACTAACCTAATTGACGGAGTGAAAAGAGGGAAGCCAGAATCACAATATTCCAAAACATGCATCCTATTTACAAGAAGGACTGAATCTAGCTCCATTATATACTGGAGGACTGAATCTATCCCCACCCTAGTGAAGGACTGAATCTAGCTCCATATTAAACTGGAGGATTGAATCTAGCCCCACTCTAGTGGAGGACTGAATCTAGCTCCATTATATACTGGAGGACTGAATCTAGCCCCACTCTAGTGGAGGACTGAATCTAGCTCCATATCAAACTGGAGGATTGAATCTAGCCCCACTCTAGTGGAGGACTGAATCTAGCCCCACTCTAGTGGAGGACTGAATCTAGCCCCATATTAAACTGGAGGTTTGAATCTAGCCCCACTCTAGTGGAAGTGGAGGACTGAATCTAGCCCCACTCTAGTGGAGGACTGAATCTAGCCCCACTCTAGTGGAGGACTGAATCTAGCCCCATATTAAACTGGAGGACTGAATCTAGCCCCACTCTAGTGGAGGACTGAATCTAGCCCCACTCTAATGGAGGACTGAATCTAGCCCCACTAGTGGAGGACTGAATCTAGCCCCACTCTAGTGGAGGACTGAATCTAGCCCCACTCTAGTGGAGGACTGAATCTAGCCCCATTATATACTGGAGGACTGAATCTAGCCCCATTATATACTGGAGGACTGAATCTAGCCCCATTATATACTGGAGGACTGAATCTAGCCCCATTATATACTGGAGGACTGAATCTAGCCCCATTATATACTGGAGGACTGAATCTAGCCCCATTATATACTGGAGGACTTCTAATGTTAACATGCATGAAACCAAGGCTTTTACGATTACAGCAGTCATCAAAAGAGACACCTGGGGAATAGGAGTGGAGCTAGGCACTGCAGGGCCTGGATTCACCTCTACATCACCAGAGGAACAGATTAGGAGTAGGATAAGGGTACGGCTAAAAGCCATGAGAAGTGGACGTCTAGGACGTCCGGAAAAGAGAGTAGAAGGAGCAGGTTTCTGGGAGCGAAAAAATAGATTCAAGGTATAGTGTACAGACAAAGATATGGTAGGATGTGAATACAGTGGAGGTAAACCTAGGCATTGTGTGAGGTATACTGAAGATAGAATTGATCACGCAACGTTTCTCCGTGGACTGGAAAGAGATCATATATCCATATAGACATCATCAGAGTTATCATCAGTGAACAGTTTCAACAGAGATCATATATCCATATAGACATCATCCGAGAACAGTTACAACAGAGATCATACTTCCATATAGACATTATCAGAGTTATCATCAGTGAACAGTTACAACAGAGATCATATATCCATATAGACATCATCAGAGTTATGTTCAGTTACAACAGAGATCATATATCCATATAGACATCATCAGAGTTATCATCAGAGAACAGTTACAACAGAGATCATACATCCATATAGACTTCATCAGAGTTATCCTCAGAGAACAGTTACAACAGAGATCATATATCCATATATGTATATATATATATATGTGTGTGTGTGCATGTTAGAGTGTGTTTGTGCGTGTGAGACAGTGTGTTTGTGTGTATGAGAGCGTGTGAGAGCGTTTGTTTATGTGTGAGAGCGTGTGTGTGAGAGCGTGTGCATGAGAGGGTGTGTATGAGAGGATGTGCATGAGAGCGTGTGTGTGAGAGCGTGTGTGTGAGAGCGTGTGTGTGAGAGGGTGTGTGTGAGACCGTGTGTGTGAGAGCAATGTGTGTGAGGGCGTGTGTATGAGAGTGTGTGTGTGAGACCGTGTGCATGAGAGCATGTGCGTGAGAACGTGTGCATGAGAACGTGTGCATGAGAGCGTGTGTGAGAGCGTGTGTGAGACAGCGTGTGTGTGACAGCGTGTGTGTGAGGGCCTGTGTTTGTGTGTGTGAGAGCGTGTGTGTGAGAGTGTGTGAGAGCGTGTGTATGAGAGGGTGTGTGTGTGTGTGTGAGAGAGTGTGTTTGTGTGTGAGAAAGTGTGTTTGAAAGCGTGTGTATGAGAGGGTGTGTGTGAGAGCGTGTGTGTGTGTGTGAGAGCGTGTGTGTGTGTGAGAGAGTCTGTTTGTTTGTGAGAGAGTGTGTGTGAGAGCGTGTGTATGAGAGCGTGTGTATGAGAGCGTGTGTATGAGAGGGTGTGTATGAGAGGGTGTGTATGAGAGCGTGTGTGTGAGAGCGTGTGTGTGAGAGGGTGTGTGTGAGACCATGTGTGTGAGAGCAATGTGTGGGAGGGCGTGTGTATGAGAGTGTGTGTGTGAGACCGTGTGCATGAGAGCATGTGCGTGAGAACGTGTGCATGAGAACGTGTGCATGAGAGCGTGTGTGAGAGCGTGTGTGAGAGCGTGTGTGAGAGCGTGTGTGAGAGCGTGTGTGTGACAGCGTGTGTGTGACAGCGTGTGTGTGAGGGCCTGTGTTTGTGTGTGTGAGAGTGTGTGTGTGAGAGCGAGTGTGTGAGAGCGTGTGTATGAGAGGGTGTGTGTGTGTGTGTGAGAGAGTGTGTTTGTGTGTGAGAAAGTGTGTGTGTAAGAGCGTGTGCGTGAGGGCGTGTGTTTGTGTGTGAGAGAGAGTGTGTTTGAAAGCGTGTGTATGAGAGGGTGTGTGTGAGATCGTGTGTGTGTGTGAGAGAGTGTGTGTGAGGGCGTGTGTATGAGAGGGTGTGTGTGGGAGCGTGTGTGTGACAGCGTGTGTGTGACAGCGTGTGTGTGACAGCGTGTGTGTGAGGGCCTGTGTTTGTGTGTGTGAGAGCGTGTGTGTGACAGCGTGTGTGTGACAGCGTGTATGTGAATGCGTGTGTTTGTGTGTGAGAGTGTGTGTGTGAGGGCGTGTGTGTGTGTGAGGGCGTGTGTGTGTGAGAGCGTGTGTGTGTGTGAGAGCGTGTCTGTGTGTGAGAGGGCGTGTGTGTGTGTGTGCGTGTTTGTGTAAGGGAGTGTCAGTGTATTTTAATTTAGTTGACCTTAATTTTAACAAGTTAGTCTCATTGAGATTAACATTCTCTTTTTTTCCAAAAGAGATCTGGCCAAAATAGCTGCACACAAACAGTTTAAAAAACATCAATTTACACATTGAACAGCAAGATGGTTTGGGGAAGTGTAGTGCGGGGTTAGAGGTCAAAACATTGACAGCCATCCTATTTCATTTTCCATCATAGTGTTTAACCTAGCTTTAATTTCAGGACCGTTTGAAGCTTGTTCCAATCAGAAGGGGGTGAGAACTGGAAAGCTTTTTATACCCCCCCCCCCCCCCCCCCCCCTAGCTCTGTACCGGCCTTAGGCACAATCAACAAAACACAGTCATGTTTGCGCAGGGCGATTCGTTTTCGTTTGTCTGCTGGACAATGTAGTTACACAGGTAAAATAGGAGCTGTCTCAATAGGACGTTTTGAAATAAAACCGTAGGTGTGATTTAATCTCCGCAGAGCTAAGGAAGACCTGTCACATCCTGACTTTAGATCCTTTTTTATGTCTCTGTGTTAGGTTGGTCAGGGCGTGAGTTGGGGTGGGCAGTCCATGTTTTGTGTTTCTATGTTTAGGTTTCTGTTTCGGCCCAGTATGGTTCTCAATCAGAGGCAGGTGTCGTTAGTTGTCTCTGATTGAGAATCATACTTAGGTTGCCTGGGTTTCACTGTTGGTTTGTGGGTGTTTGTTTCCGTGTCTGTGTTTGTCACCACACGGGACTGTTTCGGTTTGGTTTTCGTTCATGTTCACATTTATTGTTTTGTATTTCTTAGTGTTCAGTTTATGTTTTATAATAAACGATATGGACACTTACCACGCTGCATTTTGCTCCGATCCCTGCTACACATCTTCCGTTACCCTTTCTGTTTGGCCTGGTATGGTTCCCAATCAGAGGCAGCTGTCGATCGTTGTTTCTGATTGAGAACCATACTTAGGCAGCCTGTTTTCCCACTATGAGGTGTAGGTAGTTATTTTCTGGTTAGTGTTTGTTGCACCTGTCAGAACTGTTCGGTTATCGTTTTGTTGTTTTTGTTCGTGTTTTCATTCTGGATTAACAGTATTATGGATACGCTGCACATTGGTCCTCCTCTCACCAATGAAAAATCGTTACAGAACTACCCACCACAAAAGGACCAAGCAGTGTGGAAGGGACTCCTGGACAGGTGAGCAGCGCTATCTGGAGAAATGGACATGGGAGGAGATACTGGAAGGCAAGGGACCCTGGGCACAAGCTGGGGAGTATTGCCATCCACAGGAGGAACTGGAGGCAGCTAAGGCTGTGCGGAAACACTACGAGGAGTTGGCATGGCTGGCAAGGAAGCCCGAGAGGCAGCCCCAAAAATGTATTGGGGGGTGGCACACGGGGAGTGTGGCAGAGTCAGGTTGGAGACCTGAGCCAGCTTCCCGTGCTTACCGTAGCGGGCGTCATACTGGTCAGGCACCGTGTTATGCGGTGGAGCGCACGGCGTTCTTAGCCCGGTGCGCTACATCCCAGCTCCCCGCATCTGCCGGGCTAGGGTGAGGATCCAGCCAGGGCGGAAGGTGCCAGCTCTGCTGTCCAGACAGCCACTGCGTCTCCTCGGGCCATGATATCCTGCGTCGGCTCTGCGCACTGTGTCTCCCGTGTGTCTGCACAGCCCAGTGCGTCCTGCGCCTGCGCCCGCACGTGCCGGGGTAAAATCCCCATCCAGCCAGGACGGGTTGTGCAGGCCCTTAGTTCGAGACCTCTAGTGCGCCTCCACGGCCCGGTCTATCCTGTGCCTCCTCTGAGGACCAGGCTGTCTCTCCGTCTCCTCCCTTCAGGTTCTCCCGCCTGTCCGGCGCTTCCAGAGTCTCCCTCCTGTCCGGAGCTGCCAGAGCCGCCCGTCAGTCAGGAGCTGCCAGAGTCGCCCTTCACTCGGGGCCCGCTGCAAGGGTCCCCAGTCCGAGGTCGGCAGCGAGGGTCGCCGCTCCAAAGGCGCCACTTAAATGGGCCCAGACTATGGTGGAGTTGGGTCCACGTCCCGCGCCAGAGCCGCCACCATGGACCCAGGCATGGGTTTAGGTTTTGCGGCCGGAGTCCGCACCTTTTGGGTGGGGGTACTGTCACGTCCTGACCTTAGTTCCTTTTTTATGTCTCTGTTTTAGTTTGGCTTGAGTTGGGGTGGGAATTCTATGTTTTTGTTCTAGGTTTAGTATTTCTATGTGTTTGGCCTGGTATGGTTCCCAATCAGAGGCAGCTGTCGATCGTTGTCTCTGATTGAGAACCGTACTTAGGCAGCCTGTTTTCCCACTATGAGGTGTAGGTAGTTATTTTCTGGTTGGTGTTTGTTGCACCTGTCAGAACTGTTCGGTTATCGTTTTGTTGTTTTTGTTCGTGTTTTCATTCTGGATTAAAAGTAGTATGGATAAATACCACGCTACACTTTGGTCCTCCTCTCCTTCCAAACAACGAAAATCGTTACAAGACCAGCCCAGTCTAATATAGAGAGTACAGTGATGAGTGAGGGACCCATTGTGTAGGCGTGATAGGTGGATATGCTGCACACATAAGCAGGGTTGAAAAGTGACTGGTAGCAGGAATATATAAATACTTCCGGTAATATACTAACAGGTGATATACTTCCGGTAATATATACTAACAGTAATACTGCATATACATGTAAACAAGAGTAATAGTGACCAGTAGCAGGATAAATAGATACATCCTATTGATAATGGCATTCAGGAATCAATGAATCAGTGTTTATGCATGGGGTGGAGGGCATTCACTCAAGGGCATTCAGAGACTTGTCCCGAAGGCACTCCTGCTTTGTCTTGGCTGTGTGCTTAGGGTTGTTATCCTGTTGGAAGGTAAACCTTCACTCCAGTCCGAGGTCCTGAGCACTCTGGAGCAGGCAAAATCTAAGCAGGCTGTCATGTGCCTTTTACTGAGGAGTGGCTTCCGTCTGGGGTGAAGTACGTTTTTTGCAACATTGCCAGTAATTACTGACATACTTTATCAGTTTAAGTTTATTCGTTTGTAAAAAATGTTCCCATTTGCACATCAAAAACCGAGCTGTAATTCTCATGGAACTGTTTCCAACTCCAGTTGCCACAATGCTTTCCGTTCCACTCTTATTGAGCTGTCTTTAACATGTACCCTTGTTGTGTCTGTTCTCTACCAACTCCAAGTTGCTAACTATTGATTTGCATTTAATTAAACTCATTTATTTGCTTGTGAATGACACAACATTGATCAACGAGATCAATAATAGAACATATGGCACCCTATTCCCTCTATAGTGCCCTACTGTTAACCAGGGTTGTATGGGGGCTCTAGTCGAACGTAGTGCACTATAAAAGGAATAGGGTGCCATTTGGGACTCACTTCATATAACCAAAGTCAACCGCCGCCGTTTGAGAAGGGGAAGAAGTAGGAAACAACCAATCTATCTCAGAATCATATGCTACGCTTACCTTTTAATGGAATCCGTTCCAAAAGGCACCCTGTCCCCCTATTCACTATACAGAGCCCTGGTCAAAAGTAGTGCACAATATAGGAAACCGGTTGTTATTTGGGACAAAGTCGTGGTGTCACGACCTGACCAGAAACAATAGTAATTTCTCTACCACATGGGACTGGGAAAGGAGAAAGTCCACAGAAACACAATTTGCAAAAAGTAATGACCATGAACCCTTAGATCAAGGAATTAATTCACACACATCCAAAAATTATCCCCAGGAAAGTTTACAGGACATTTTAATAAGGGGAAATTGTAAAACGCTGCCACACACTGACACCATTTTCCATTCGATTTTCACTTTGTTGAACCTCGTCCTCAGACGAGTTTGGTGGCATTTCAGAGTTGCATTTTCATGTTGTCTCCTGTATAAGCCTCGTTGGGCCATCCTGATCTCAGGAGATCACATCCTGTTTCTCTGAAAGGAAACGAGTGCGCAGCATTCAGGATTGCGAATCGTTCTCCCATATGGCCATTGCCCAAACAGGTGATGCTGTATTGTAACAGGTGATGCTGTATTGTAGCAGGCGATGCTGTGTTTTATGTGGTAACAGGTGATGCTGTATTGTAACAGGTGATGCTGTGTTTTATGTGGTAACAGGTGATGCTGTATTGTAACAGGTGATGCTGTATCTTATGTAGTATCAGGTGATGCTGTATTGTAACAGGTGATGCTGTATTGTATGTAGTATCAGGTGATACTGAATTGTGAAAGGTCATGCTTTGTTTTATGTGGTAACACGTGATACTGTATTGTAACAGGTGATGCTGTATTGTATGTAGTATCAGGTGATGCTGTATAGTAACAGGTGATACTGTATTGTAACAGGTGATGCTGTGTTTTATGTGGTAACAGGTGATTCTGTATTGTAACAGGTGATGCTGTATTGTATGTATTAACAGATGATGCTGTATTGTAACAAGTGATGCTGTTTTGTAAAAGGTGATAGTGTATTGTATGTGGTAACAGGTGATTCTGTGTTTTATGTAGTAACAGGTGATGCTGCTGTGTGATAGGTGATGCTGAATGGTGTGTAGTAACAGGTGATGCTGCTGTGTGATAGGTGATGCTGAATGGTGTGTTGTAACAGGTGATGCTGCAGTGTGATAGGTGATGCTGAATGGTGTGTGGTAACAAGTGATGCTGTGTTTTATGTAGTAACAGGCGATGCTGCAGTGTGATAGGTGATGCTGAATGGTGTGAAGTAACAGGTGATGCTGTGTTTTATGTAGTAACAGGTGATGCTGCAGTGTGATAGTTGATGCTGAATGGTGTGTTGTAACAGGTGATGCTGCAGTGTGATAGGTGATGCTGAATGGTGTGTGGTAACAAGTGATGCTGTGTTTTATGTAGTAACAGGCGATGCTGCAGTGTGATAGGTGATGCTGAATGGTGTGAAGTAATAGGTGATGCTGTGTTTTATGTAGTAACAGGTGATGCTGCAGTGTGATAGATGATGCTGAATGGTGTGTAGTAACAGGTGATTCTGTATTGTATGTGGTAGCAGGTGATTCTGTATTGTATGTGGTAGCAGGTGATTCTGTATTACATGTGGTAGCAGGTGATTCTGTATTGTATGTGGTAACAGGTGATTCTGTATTGTATGTGGTAGCAGGTGATTCTGTATTGTATGTGGTAGCAGGTGATTCTGTATTGTATGTGGTAGCAGGTGATTCTGTATTGTATGTGGTAGCAGGTGATTCTGTATTGTATGTGGTAGCAGGTGATTCTGTATTGTATGTGGTAGCAGGTGATTCTGTATTGTATGTGGTAGCAGGTGATTCTGTATTGTATGTGGTAGCAGGTGATTCTGTATTGTATGTGGTAGCAGGTGATTGTGTATTGTATGTGGTAGCAGGTGATTCTGTATTGTATGTGGTAGCAGGTGATTCTGTATTGTATGTGGTAGCAGGTGATTCTGTATTTTATGTGGTAGCAGGTGATTCTGTATTGCATGTGGTAGCAGGTGATTCTGTATTGTATGTGGTAGCAGGTGATTCTGTATTGCATGTGGTAGCAGGTGATTGTGTATTGTATGTGGTAGCAGGTGATTCTGTATTTTATGTGGTAGCAGGTGATTCTGTATTGTATGTGGTATCAGGTGATTCTGTATTGTATGTGGTAGCAGGTGATTCTGTATTGTATGTGGTAACAGGTGATTCTGTATTGTATGTGGTAGCAGGTGACTCTGTATTGTATGTGGTAGCAGGTGATTCTGTATTGTATGTGGTAGCAGGTGATTCTGTATTGTATGTGGTAGCAGGTGATTCTGTATTGTATGTGGTAGCAGGTGATTCTGTATTGTATGTGGTAGCAGGTGATTCTGTATTGTATGTGGTAGCAGGTGATTTTGTATTGTATGTGGTAGCAGGTGATTCTGTATTGTATGTGGTAGCAGGTGATTCTGTATTGTATGTGGTAGCAGGTGATTCTGTATTGTATGTGGTAGCAGGTGATTCTGTATTGTATGTGGTAGCAGGTGATTCTGTATTGTATGTGGTAGCAGGTGATTCTGTATTGTATGTGGTAGCAGGTGATTCTGTATTGTATAGTGTATTCCGCAAGTATTCAGACCCTTTGACTTTTTTCACATTTTTTTACATTTCAGTCTTATTCTAAAATGGATTAAATTATTTTTTTCCCCCTCATCAATTTACACGCAATACCTCGTAATGACATCACAATATCCCATAATGACAAGAAGCAAACAGGTTTTTAGAGTGTTGCTAATTTATTAACAATAAAATACTGAAATATCACATTTACATAAGTATTCAGACCCTTTACTCAGTACTTTGCTGAAGCACCTTTGGCAGTGATTATAGCCTCGAGTCTTCTTGGGTATGACGCTACAAGCTCGGAACACCTGTATTTAGAGAGTTTCTCCCACTCGTCTCTGCAGATCCTCTCAAACTCTGTCAGGTTGGATGGGGAGCATTGCTGCACAGCTGTTTTCAGGTCTCTCCAGAGATGTTCAATAGGGTTCAAGTCCGGAATCTGTCCGGGCCACTCAAGGGCATTCAGAGACTTGTCCCGAAGGCACTCCTGCGTTGTCTTGGCTGTGTGCTTAGGGTTGTTATCCTGTTGGAAGGTAAACCTTCACCCCAGTCTGAGGTCCTGAGCACTCTGGAGCAGGCAAAATCTAAGCGGGCTGTCATGTGCCTTTTACTGAGGAGTGGCTTCCGTCTGGCAATTGGTGGAGTGCTGCAGAGATGAATGTTCTTCTGGAAGGTTCTCCCATCTCCACAGAGGAACTCTGGAGCTCTGTCAGAGTGACCATCGGGTTCCTTGTCAACCTCCCTGACAAAGGCCCTTCTCCCACGATTGCTCAGATTGGCTGGGCTGCCAGCTATAGGAAGAGTCTTGGTGGTTCCAAACTTCTTCCATTTAAGGTATTTCTGTTGTTTATTTGTAATGCATTTGCAAAGAAATTAGAAAAACCTGTTTTCGCTTCGTCGTTATGGGGTATTGTGTGTATTATTATAAATGTAATCAATTTCAGACAAATGTAATGTAACAAAATGTGGAAAAAATCAAGAGGTCTAAATACTTTTCTGAATTCACTGTATGTGGTTGGGTTGTGACTGGTAGGCGGTCAGTCAGCCCAGCGAACCCAATCTCTCTCATTCCCTCCAAAAGACAGCACACACACACACACACACACACACACACACACACACACACACACACACACACACACACACACACACACACACACACACACACACACACACACACACCTCTCTGAATTGTGCGTGACTTTCTCCTCTCTGTGTGAAAAGCCTGTTCCATCGCTTGACGCTCACTCAGTCAGGATGGTGTACGTTTCTCTGTTTCCCGGATGTTGAGCAAATGGCCCAACGCGCTGAACTATTACCACAGGCTCCTCTGTGACACAGACATCGACCGTGATGATCGACAACACAAACACAACCACTTCAAAGATCTAATGATGTATGAATGAAACTTTAGCTCAGCTCCAACTCAAGAAGAAGAGGGAGAGAAAAAAAAAGCTTCTCTGCACTTTAGTGCGTCACAAAACGGCACCCTATTACCTTTATAGTGCACTAGTTTTGACCAGGGCTCATGATCAAAAGTGATGCATTGTGTAGGGAATAAGGGTGCCACTTGAGACTAGGTCATGATAATATAATATAATGAAGTGTGAGTTTCTTTGTGCTGGAGAGCTCTGTCTCATATCGCTTCTCCCACAACCATCATGCTCAATATGGTTGCTTCCAAAATGGCACACTGGTCCTACATTTATAGTACCCTGGTCAAAAGTAGTCCACTATATAGTGAATAGGGTCTTTTATCAACATTTTATCTCTTCCTTCCCCCACGGGGCTGCAAACTTCATTATAGAAGAGTTGCTCTTGTGTATAGCAACCCACCGGGGGGTATCCATACTGCCAGACAAGTCTCTTTCTCTCTTTCTCTCTCTCTTGTCTCTGTTTAAACATTTAAATAGTGTTGCTTCTTATTGTTGTCCCTCTTTCATCCAGTATGTTTGAAATAATAATGCTGTGGCTGATGGGGAAACTGCTATTGGACAGAGGAGGGGTCTCAGAGGAGACAGAGAGGTGGAGAGGAGACAGGAAGAGAGAGAGAGAGAGAGAGAGGGGAGAGAAGGAGGAGAGGGGAGTGAGAAAGGGAGATGAGAGAGGGGAGTGAGAAGGGGAGATAAAGAGAGAGAGAAAATATTTAATTGAATAGAGAGAGAGAGAGAGAGAGAGAGAGAGAGAGAGAGAGAGAGAGAGAGAGAGAGAGAGAGAGAGAGAGAGAGAGAGAGAGAGAGAGAGAGAGAGAGAGAGAGAGAGAGAGAGAGAGAGAGAGAGAGAGAGAGAGAGAGAGAGAGAGAGAGAGAGAGAGAACCATTTCAGAGGGGGGAGCAATTCCCCCACCCCCATTCAACCCCCCCACCCCTTCACTAAGCCAATCTTACTGCAAGAGACCGAAGAGGAAAAAAAAGAAAGAACAAATGTTTTCTTGCAGTTGTGAAACACTCATTAAAAAGCAGAGCTATAGAACAAACAAAGATGTTCCTATGAGGCCCTACTCTTCCATTCAAACTAATTTCATAATTTCATCCCTGTTTTAATAAACTAATAATAATTCCTTGGTGTAAAAGGTATTCACTCAGACTTTTCCGGTCGTTTTGTTCTAGTGAGTGAGAGGTGGTATTGTGAGAATGGCAAGGAGAATGGGACTCCAAACCTCTAGAGGTGGAATAGCATCGTCTGTCTGTACTGATGGGAAATCAGCCTGATGTTGTACCAATCTCCTTGGATCCTGGACAATTACATGATTTAAGTGTAATAATATTGAGCCTTTACACATCTGATGTCTGGCTAATGAAGCCAGGGCCTGGATGTCTAATAGATTGCGTCTTGTAAAGGAGAAGCTCAAGTTGAATGTCAAACAACTTTTGTCTTCATATCTTGAAGTTTTATGAAAGCTGAAGTGTACAAAACATTAGGATATGTTTTTAATACATTTGCAAAAAATGTATTTAAAACTAATTTTGCTTTGTCATTATGGAGTATTGTGTCAAGATTGATGAGATTTATATATATATATATATATTTTAATCCATTTTAGAATAAGACTGTAACGTAACAAAATGTGGAAAAAGTTAAGAGGTGGAAAGACTTTCCGAAGGCACTTTATATATAAAGTACCAGTCAAAAATAACATAGTTATATATATATATATCAACATAATTATATAGTTATATATATATATAAACATAATCGATGTACAGTACCAGTCAAAAGTTTGGACACACCTACTCATTCAAGGGTTTTTCTTTATCTTTATCATTTTCTACACTGTTGAATAATAGTGAAGACATCAAACTATGAAATAACACATGGAATCATGTACTAACCTCAAGAAATGTCAACAAATCAAAATATATTTTATATTTGAGATTCTTTAAAGTAGCCATCGTTTGCCTTGATGACAACTTTGCACACTCTTGGCATTCTCTCAACCAGCTTCACCTAGAATGCTTTTCCAACAGTCTTGAAGGAGTTCCCACATATGCTGAGCACTTGTCGGCTGCTTTTCCTTCACTCTGCGGCCCAACTCATCCCAAACAATCTCAATTGGGTTGAGGTCGGGTGATTGTGGAGGCCAGGTCATGTGATGCAGCACTCCATCACACTCCTTCTTGGTCAAATAGCCCTTACACAACCTGGTGGTGTGTTGGGTCACTGTCCTGTTGAAGAACAAATTCAAGTCCCACTGAGCGCAAACCAGATGGGATGGCGTATCGCTGCAGAATGCTGTGGTCGCCATGCTGGGTAAGTGTGCCTTGAATTCTAAATAAATCACTAACGACAACTGCCTCTGATTGAGAACCATACCAGGCCAAACGCAAAACACAACATAGAAAAAGGAACATAGACAACCCACCCCAACTCACCATAATAAAACAAAGGCAAAACAAAAGGTCAGAACGTGACAGCACCCCCCCCCCCCCCAAAAGGTGAGGAATCCGGCGACAGTGTCACCAGCAAAGCATCCCAACACCATCACACCTCCTCCTCCATGATTCACGGTGGGAACCACACACAAGAAGAGATCATCCGTTCACCTACTCTGCATCTCACAGAGACACGGCGGTTGGAACCAAAAATCTCAAATTTGGACTCACCAGACCAAAGGACAGATTTCCTCCGGTCTACTGTCCATTGCTCGTGGTTCTTGGCCCAAGCAAGTCTCTTCTTCTTATTGGTGTCCTTTAGTAATGGTTCATTTGCAAGAATTCAACCATGAAGGCCTGATTTACGCAGTCTCCTCTGAACAGTTGATGTTGAGATGTGTCTGTTACTTGAACTTTGTGAAGCATTTATTTGGGCTGCAACTTCTGTGGCTGAACATATCCCTTGCAGCAGAGGTAACTCTGGGTCTTCCTTTCCTGTGGCGGTCTTCATGAGAGCCAGTTCCATCTAGTGCTTGATGGTTTTTGCGACTGCACTTGAAAAAACTTTAAAAGTTCTTGAAATGTTCCGGATTGACTGACCTTCATGTCTTAAAGTAATGATGGACTGTCGTTTCTCTTTGCTTATTCGAGCTGTTCTTGCCATAATATGGACTTGGTCAATGTACAATGTACAATTCTACAATGTAGAAAATAGTTTAAAAAATAAATACCCTTGAATGAATAGGTGTGTCCAAACTTTTGACTGGTACTGTATATATGTATATATATATATATTTATATATGTTACAGTGCATTTGGAAAGTATTGTCACGACTTCCGCCGAAGTCGGTTCCTCTCCTTGTTCGTTCGGCGGTCGGCGTCACCGGCCTTCTAGCAATCCTCGATCCACTTTTCATTTTCCATGTGTTTTGTCTTGTCTTCCCTGGTTTCAATTCCCTCATTACATGTTGTGTATTTAACCCTCTGTTCCCCCCCATGTCCTTGTCCGGAATTGTTTATTGTAAGTGCACGTTAATCTGGTGTGCGACGGGTTTTGTACCCAGTTATTGTTTGTTCTGGACGCCGGTAGTTTTATGTATTAAACTGCTCCGTTTGTAAACCCAGATTTCGCTCTCCTGCGCCTGACTTCCTGCCGCCAGTATGCACCCCTTACAAGTATTTAGACCCCTCCCCATTTCCACATTTTTCAACCTTACAGCATTATTCTAAAATTGATTTTTTTTTAATTCATCAATCTACACACAATACCACATAATGACAAAGCGACAAAGGGTTTAATACATTTTTGCAAATGTATTAAACAAAAATAAACAGAAATACCTTATTTACATCACTATTCAGACTCTTTGCTATCAGTCTTGAAATTGAGCTCAGGTGCATCCTGTTTCCATTGATCAATCCTTGAGAAGTTTCTACGACATGATTGGAGTCCATCTGTGGTAAATTTAATTGTTTGAACATGATTTGGAAAGGCACACACCGGTCTATATAAGGTCCCACAGTTGACAGTGCATGTCAGAGCAAAAACCAAGCCTTGAGGTCGAAGGAATTGTCCGTAGATAGCCGAGACAGGATTCTGTCGAGGCACAGATCTGGGGAAGGGTACCAAAAAATGTCTACAGCATTGAAGGTCCCCAAGAACACAGTGGCCTCCATCATTCTTAAATGGAAGAAGTTTGGAATCACCAAGACTCTTCCTAAAGCCAGTGGTGGAAAAATTACCCAATGTCATACTTGAGTAAAAGTAAAGATACCTTAATAGAAAATTACTCAAGTAGAGGTAAAATCCTACTTGAGAAAACGTTTTTTTTAAGTATTTGGTTTGAAATATACTCAAGTATCAAAAGTAAATATAATTGCAAAAATATCCTTCAGGAAATATATAAATCATTTCCAATTAATCAAACCAGACAGCACGATGTTCTTGTTTTTAAATTTACGGACAGCCAGAGGCACAATCCAACAAAACAAGCATTTGTATTTACTCAGTCCTCCAGATCAGAGGCAGTAGGGATGACCAGGGATGTTCTCTGTTTAGTGAGTCCTCCAGATCAGAGCCAGTAGATGACCAGGGATGTTCTCTGTTTAGTGAGTCCTCCAGATCAGAGGCAGTAGGGATGACCAGGGATGTTCTCTGTTTAGTGAGTCCTCCAGATCAGAGGCTAGTAGGGATGACCAGGGATGTTCTCTGTTTAGTGAGCCCTCCAGATCAGAGGCAGTAGGGATGACCAGGGATGTTCTCTGTTTAGTGAGTCCTCCAGATCAGAGGCAGTAGGGATGACCAGGGATGTTTTCTGATTAGTGAGTCCTCCAGATCAGAGGCAGTAGGGATGACCAGGGATGTTTTCTGATTAGTGAGTCCTCCAGATCAGAGGCAGTAGGGATGGACCAGGGATTTTCTCTTTAAGTGCGTGAATTAGACAATTTTCCTGTCCTGCTAAGCATTCAAAATGTAACGAGTACTTTTGAGTGTCAAGGGAAAAATGTACAGAGTAAAAAGTACATTATTTTCTTCAGGAGTACAAAAATAAAAGTGGTCAAAAATATAAATAGTAAAGTAAAGTACAGATTCCATAATAAACTACTTAAGTAGAACTTTAAAGTACTTTACACCACTGTTTAGAGCTAGCCGCCCTGCCCAACTAAGAAATAAGTGGAGAAGGGCCTTGGTCAGGGAGTTGACTAAGACGCTGATGGTCACTCTGACAGAGCTCCAGAGTTCCTCTGTGGAGATGGGAGAACCTTCCCGAAGGTCAACCATCTCTGCAGCACTAGAGTGGCCAGACGGACGTCAATCCTCAGTAAAAGGCACATGACAGCCTCCTTGGACTTTGCCAAAAGGCATCTAAAGGACTCTCAGACCACGAGAAACCAGATGCTCTATTCTGATGAAACCAAGATTGAACTCTATGGCCTGAATGCCAAGTGTCACATCTGTAGGAAACCTGGCACCATCCCTACGGTGAAGCGCGGTGGTGGCAGCATCATGCTGTGGGGGTGTTTTTCAGCAGGGACTGGGAGACTAGTCAGGATCGAGGAAAAGATGAACAGAGTAAAATACAGAGAGATCCTTGATGAAACCTGTTCCAGAGCGCTCAGGACCTCAGACTCGGGCAAAGTTTCACCTTCCAACAGGACAACGTGCCTAAGCACACAGCCAAGACAAGCGCAGGAGTGGCCTGAGACAATGGAGACATGGTTTGTGTCTGTGTGTCATTCGGAGGGTGAATGGGCAACAAAATATTTAAGTGCCATAGAACAGGGGTATGGTAGTGGGTGCCAGGCGCACCGGTTTGTGTCAAGAACTGCAGCCGTGCTGGGTTTTTCACGCTCAACATTTTCCCGTGTGTATCAAGAATCGTCCACCAAATCAAATCAAATCAAATCACCACCCAAAGGACATCCAGCCAAATTGACACAACTGTGTGAATCATTGGAGTCAACATGGGCCAGCATCCATGTGGAACACTTTTGACATCTTGTAGTCCATGCCCTGAACCGATGAATTGTGGCTGTTCTGAGGGCAAAAGGGTGTTGCAACTCAATAATAGGAAGGTGTTCCTAATGCTTTGTACACTCAGTGTTAGTAACAGAAGGACACTGCAGGTACACCAATGTGCTATAAATATATAATAATGAAATAACACTCTGGTTTATACCATACAACACATATGTTACTAGAAAAAACAAAAGTCGCATGGTAATATCAGTATTAATAACAACAGAAACATCAACTTATTGTATTTTGTCAATTGTAAAGAGTGCAGTTACTTTCATTGACAGATGATGGCGCTGTTCTCCCTGTTACAAAAGTGTACAAAACATAAACTATGGGTAGAATTAAACTTGTTTCGTGACATATTAAGAGGAAGGCACAATCTGTAATTTTAACAGGCCGAACTCTTTACATTTTTTGTTTGTTTTTGTTGTAAAAGATAAGGGGTAGGGCTGGGGTTTAGGTAGGTCTAACCACTCTCAAGTGGTTAGTCCTACTGACAGTCCAAGAAGATCGACACAAAACTAACAAGGCATTGAACTTATATTCGTTAATAATTAAATGTAACCCCGTGCTATTACACTGGTGTTACTGGTGTGATTACTGTACTACACATGTATTAGAGCAACTTATTTTAAAGTATAACCAAGCAGACAAGAATGTTGTGAGTAATGTTTTGCGTAAGGATCCGATATTTGTGCGTAATGACTTTGCGCGTGGGGAGATGTTGCTGTTCTTTTTTGACAATTTTTTAGGAGGTTGTTCATTTCCTAAACACAACGTGTCATACACAGGGACCTACTGTGAAACTGTTTTAGGGCGCCATTAGGGACAGTAGTACCGCAACCGTTCTCAGTACAAAGATGAGTTTCTCTCCTTCGACCCGCGGCGTAGCCTACAAGACGAGTATATCTCATTCAGCTGCATTTTTCTTCCTTTACTTGGTGTCCAAGTTAACTACGTTCTTCTGATTGGGTGGATTTGTTATTCCGCTTGAATGGACCGCGTGTAGATTGGCTGCAGAGAGGTTTACGTCATCCAACTAGAGGAGGTTTACTTGGGATTTTCGTTCTGTCACTGTCAAATGTAGAGCAGGCGACCATTGGGGACAAGGTAGCGTTGAACAGAAGAGAGAGAGATAGATAGATAGAGAGATAGAGAGGACAGTAGTCGCGTATTGCCGCAACATTTTCTTGTGCGTGCATCATTATAAACTTAGTGCCAGCCAGGTCTTCTGTATTAATTATTGCATGTGTAGAGCAGATCATCCAGCGTTGGACTGGCATCTGGTTACGAAAGAAACGGGACGGCACCAGTGGAAATACTATCTGAAAACTCCATTAGCCTTGCTTCGTTCGTTTTACAATTGCCAGCAGTCACAGTCACAGCAGCCTATTTCCGAGGACGCGAGTCGCGATCACAGGGACCGCTGGAGAAGTCTCACGTTTTGTCGTTTGATTTATAGACTGGTCACTGTAATTTACGCAATAGCCTAGTTTTCTGGACTCCTTGCACATTTTTTTTTCTTTGGTCCAAAGTAGTCCATGCAAGCCTAGTTGCTATACCATTTTTTAAAGAAACCTACGTGACAGACAGATTCAATCATTACTCTCAAAAGGGACAAACGAGGTGGGTGTTTTATTATTGTTATTATGGATCTGAATGTGTCGCATCATGGCACTTTAAACGTCATTTATTACAATGCCTGTTATACGTAACAATAATGAAGGTTTAGGTCCAATTGGGTGTGAAAGGTTCCACTAAAAAAGAGAATACTATACTTTTATTGTTCGTCTTTGCGTATGATTTTTTTTATATCATGTTAATATTCTATTAATTAACCTAACCTCTATAACGTACTGTCAATATTTTATTGTATATTTGTAAATATAGAGAGTCTGCGTTCAAATAAGGGAATTGGTAAAAGTAACCCATGCATGTTCTTTACGTTCTATTTTCTCCACGTTTTAATTTTCTCGACACGGGCACAGGCAATACATATAACACCTTCTTTTCAGTGTTCTACTGTAGTCTGCTGTAGTGTATTCCATGTACTTTTTTTAATACTTTCCATTAAAACGCAACCATCAGATTGCCAGAACGGGAATGGGGGTTGTTTAGCCTTGGGCTGCAGCCGGTCTGGGTTGCCTGATCTGTTTTGTATTTCTCCCCGACTCCATCTCACTGCCTTCTAAATTGCCTGTCCGTGTAATTACTTGAGTTAGCCCATTTAAGTTAAAAGCTTTACCCCCTCAAATGTCCTCTCTTCCCCAACCCGGAATGAAACTTGACATGGCCCATCTTATTTATCCAGGGAGTCACTTTCGGGCCAGCTTTTTGATTCATCTCCTTTTAGATTTAATCAGCACTAAGGTATAGCTTGTCCCTAAGAGCCTCTGCTAATGGGGTTAGTGAATGCTTTTCTCAGTGCAGCGTTTTCTCCCCCTTCCCTTCTCCTCTAATTACCTTTCAACAAAGATTTGTCTCAGCTAGCCATGAAGTCTGCCCTGCATGCTGAAAATTGGGAAAGGATTAGAATTAAAATATATTAGTTTCAGATCAGTTTGAACAAAAAGTGTTTTGCATTGCATAAATAGATTATCACAAATAGGATAGTAGGATAGTAATAGTCTATGTAATACGTTAATCCATAGTAGCCCGTGATATCAGTAGATTTGAGTTCCTCTTTAAAGGTGACACATGCTAAACATTGATAGGGTCCGTCCCCCTGCAAAGTCTCATACAACTTTTATGGTTTTTCAATTAATAGCACTCCTGTGTTCACCCAGTCTTCCCTCCGTTAGAAACAAGCCAATGCAGACCACCTTTTCCCCCCCCTTCTGCCATCCATAGAAAGAGAACATTGACAGGTGTGAAGAACAGCGTGGTATAGAGTAATGTTCTGTTCTAAAGTCATTAAGAGCCCAACAAAAGGCAGGGCCCCCGTGCAGCTCTGCTCTAATTGTTCTTCTGGCTCTTGGTGTTATCAGTGAACACACATTCTTCACATCACACCGCAACCACAGAATGGATGGAGTAAAAACAGCATTTAGATGAGAGGAGAGAGAGACAGTGTGTGTGTGTATGTGTGTATGTGGGGAGATATATATATATATATATATATATATATATATATATATATATATATATATATATATATATATATATATATATATATATATATATATAGAGAGAGAGAGATAGATAGAGACAAGAGAGAGAGAGTCAGAAAGATCAAGTGCAGATTTAGTACAGTAAATGAGTTGTAGCCCCTCTCCTCTGTAACTCTGTAACAGAACCACTGAAGAAGGGACAGAAGAGTTCTACTGTTGTTTATAAATACAATTATTACAGTCTGCAGTCCTTTTACAGCTTTGCGAATACTTAATCTGACTATAACAGGCTAATAACTTATGGATGCCACATTGGAAAGATTTTTGACATTGACAGTTTGTCTGGAATAGCACTCTGTAGGTTTAGGTCTCTATGGTCTGTCAGTTGTTTGTACTACAGACGACCTACAGACACACAGTCAACATAAAGCTTTTACAGACTACAGACAACATTACCGACGCTATCGGACCCAAACTGGAGCTTTTTTCTCCACAAACAACCGACAGACACTGTCTGTCTCAGACTAGAGCTTTTTCAGCCTGCCCGGGTTGCCTCGTTGGTGAGGATGAGGTGTGGTTTACATGTGGCTGATCACGTGACCCCGAGAAAACAGCGTAATTTAACACTACTTTAATTACCTTGTTACAACACTGGCCTCTCTGTCGACCAGGAATTCAAATGTAGGCTAATTGAAAATTCAGCTGGTTCAACTTCACATGTATAGGCCTATTTTCGTAGCTTGGCTGCCAAAATGCTGCTTTGGACCAAAAATTAAGTCGTGACTGCGTTGTAAATTGGCCATTATAAAACTTTTGCTAGAAGTATATTTAAAATAAATATAAGTCTTATCTCAATAATAAGCACACTTTTGTTTGAAATGTAAAATGAATGTAGAATACTCATAGTTTCATTATGAGATGCCATAAACCACAGTGTTTCATTATGAGCTGCCATAAACCACAGTGTTTCAATATGAGCTGCCATAAACCACAGTGTGTCAATATGAGCTGCCATAAACCGCAGTGTTTCAATATGAGCTGCCATAAACCACAGTGTTTCATTATGAGCTGCCATAAACCACAGTGTGTCAATATGAGCTGCCATAAACCACAGTGTTTCATTATGAGCTGCCATAAACCACAGTGTGTCAATATGAGCTGCCATAAACCACAGTGTGTCAATATGAGCTGCCATAAACCACAGTGTTTCAATATGAGCTGCCATAAACCACAGTGTTTCAATATGAGCTGCCATAAACCACAGTGTTTCAATATGAGCTGCCATAAACCACAGTGTTTCAATATGAGCTGCCATAAACCACAGTGTTTCAATATGAGCTGCCATAAACCACAGTGTGTCAATATGAGCTGCCATAAACCACAGTGTTTCAATATGAGCTGCCATAAACCACAGTGTTTCAATATGAGGTGCCATAAACCGCAGTGTTTCATTATGAGCTGCCATAAACCGCAGTGTTTCAATATGAGCTGCCATAAACCGCAGTGTTTCAATATGAGCTGCCATAAACCACAGTGTTTCAATATGAGCTGCCATAAACCACAGTGTTTCAATATGAGCTGCCCTAAACCGCAGTGTGTCAATATGAGCTGCCATAAACCACAGTGTGTCAATATGAGCTGCCATAAACCACAGTGTTTCAATATGAGCTGCCATAAACCGCAGTGTTTCAATATGAGCTGCCATAAACCACAGTGTGTCAATATGAGCTGCCATAAACCACAGTGTTTCAATATGAGCTGCCATAAACCGCAGTGTTTCAATATGAGCTGCCATAAACCGCACTGTTTCAATATGAGCTGCCATAAACCGCAGTGTTTCAATATGAGCTGCCATAAACCACAGTGTGTCAATATGAGCTGCCATAAACCACAGTGTGTCAATATGAGCTGCCATAAACCACAGTGTTTCAATATGAGCTGCCATAAACCACAGTGTTTCAATATGAGCTGCCATAAACCACAGTGTTTCAATATGAGCTGCCATAAACCACAGTGTTTCAATATGAGCTGCCATAAACCACAGTGTGTCAATATGAGCTGCCATAAACCACAGTGTTTCAATATGAGCTGCCATAAACCACAGTGTTTCAATATGAGCTGCCATAAACCACAGTGTGTCAATATGAGCTGCCATAAACCACAGTGTTTCAATATGAGCTGCCATAAACCACAGTGTGTCAATATGAGCTGCCCTAAACCACAGTGTGTCAATATGAGCTGCCATAAACCACAGTGTGTCAATATGAGCTGCCCTAAACCACAGTGTTTCAATATGAGCTGCCATAAACCACAGTGTTTCAATATGAGCTGCCATAAACCACAGTGTGTCAATATGAGCTGCCATAAACCACAGTGTGTCAATATGAGCTGCCATAAACCACAGTGTTTCAATATGAGCTGCCATAAACCACAGTGTGTCAATATGAGCTGCCATAAACCACAGTGTTTCATTATGAGCTGCCATAAAACACAGTGTTTCAATATGAGCTGCCATAAACCACAAAGTGCACTGTGTCAGACAACAATATTTTAGTTACCAATCCCTGAAAACACCATCTGAAACATCTTGAGCGCTGCCTTACAGGTTGTAGAAAAGTGAATTCCTGCACACAACAAGATATAACCTATAACCTCTGCAATGTTTATTGTTTTGTTGTTTCGGTCAGCAATCTTTATCTTGTCTTAATGTGTTCCAGGTGTCACCACCTGTTAGTCACCACCTGTCAGTTACCACCTGTTAGTCACCACCTGTCAGTCACCACCTGTTAGTCACCACCTGTCAGTCACCACCTGTCAGTCACCACCTGTCAGTCACCACCTGTCAGTCACCACCTGTTAGTCACCACCTGTCAGTCACCACCTGTTAGTCACCACCTGTCAGTCACCACCTGTTAGTCACCACCTGTCAGTCACCACCTGTCAGTCACCACCTGTCAGTCACCACCTGTCAGTCACCACCTGTCAGTCACCACCTGTTAGTCACCACCTGTCAGTCACCACCTGTTAGTCACCACCTGTCTGTCACCACCTGTTAGTCACCACCTGTCAGTCACCACCTGTCAGTCACCACCTGTCAGTCACTACCTGTTAGTCACTACCTGTTAGTCACCACCTGTCAGTCACCACCTGTTAGTTACCACCTGTCAGTCACCACCTGTTAGTCACCACCTGTCAGTCACCACCTGTCAGTCACCACCTGTCTGTCACCACCTGTTAGTCACCACCTGTCAGTCACCACCTGTCAGTCACCACCTGTCAGTCACTACCTGTTAGTCACTACCTGTTAGTCACCACCTGTCAGTCACCACCTGTTAGTTACCACCTGTCAGTCACCACCTGTTAGTCACCACCTGTCTGTCACCACCTGTCAGTCACCACCTGTCAGTCACCACCTGTTAGTCACCACCTGTCAGTCACCACCAGTCTCATAACAACCTTCTTAATCTCTTGTGTTTTTTTTCTTCATAACCAGGAACAATGTTTCAAAATCAATACTAGCAGGAATCCTTATCGTTTCTGTATTTCTTAACCAGTGACCAATACTGATATCAACATGTGTGTGTCTCTTGTTATTTCTTCACTAGGGACCATGGTGAATCCTGGAGGTAGCAGCCAGCCCCCTCCGGTGGGAGCAGGCTCCCTGTCCTGGAAGAGGTGTGCGGGCTGCGGGGGGAAGATCGCTGACCGCTTCCTTCTCTATACCATGGACAGCTACTGGCACAGCCGATGCCTTAAGTGCTCCTGCTGCCAGGCCCAGCTGGGGGAGATAGGCACCTCCTGTTACACCAAGAGCGGCATGATCCTCTGCAGAAACGACTACATCAGGTGAGACTGGCGGGTTAAGGTCGGCGGGGCCTGCTGGGAATGTGTGAGTTTGTGTTAACATCGGTTGAGGGCTCGGGCGCAGGTGGCTGTGTGTGTGTGTGTGTGTGTGTGTGTTTTTGTTGTTGCGTGTGTGAATTTTGCAGATCACCCTTCGGCGAGGGTACATACAGGTAACATGTGTGGGTGTGTGTGTGTGTGTGTTTTTGTCTGTTTGGGTGCTTTGGTCTGTTTGCGTGTGTGTATTGTGCGGTACAGATCTGCCCTCAAGCAAGTGTACAGATACCGTAACATACTGTATATAATTTTCTATTCTGGAATGACAACTTGTATCGGTGGATCTATGTCCCACATTCATTTCCTGACAAAAAATATTACTGTCAAGAAAAATAAAGGTGACACCCTGGTTTAAAGGGGACGCCTTGGTTTAAAGGGGATGCCCTGGTTTAAATGGGACACCCTGGTTTAAAGGGTACGCCCTGGTTTAAATGGGACGCCCTGGTTTAAAGGGGACGCCTTCGGTTTAAATGGGATGCCCTGGTTTAAATGGGACGCCCTGGTTTAAATGTTACGCCCTGATTTAAAGGGGACGCCTTGGTTTAAATGGGACGCCTTGGTTTAAAGGGGACGCCTTGGTTTAAAGGGGACGCCCTGGTTTAAAGGGGACGCCTTGGTTAAAAAGGGGACGCCTTGGTTTCTGGGACAATAGAAAAGAAAGGAGAACATTTTGTTGCTAGTTAGGAAAAGTGCACCTTTATGTATCCTTCTATGGAGATGTAGAACGAATTAAGTCATGGATATGAAATGAAGGAGTTGTTGACATATGTTACAGGCTATAAAACGATGTATGGAAGCATGGAATGTATTTTACATTCAGAATATGGAGAACATGTGTCTCAAATTCACCCGACGTCGGGCCTCGTTTAAAAGTCTCTCCTCGTTGAATTCTCTCCGTACTAGTCTTAAAAAGAGGTCAAAACTGACTGCTGGCATGTTGACAGAGAACAAGACGAAAAACAGTCTTTTTCTAATAGAACATCTGCACGTCTGTTTGTTCATCGTTGCCATTTTTCATCAAGCAGCAAAAGGTGGGAGCCTGGCTAAGGGCTGTTCCCCAGGGTTTGTATTTGCTTTACGAGATGCTTGGAGAGACTATACAGGACAGGCACCTTTTAGCACTGGGGGGGGAATTTAAAAGGGTTTCTCATCCTGTTTGGCAAGTTTGTGTATAAAAAAAAGAGATAATTTAATTAACAAAGAGGGTCTTTTTAAATATTTATATAAAGTGTGTGGAACACTTAACCAGCTAGCGCTTGATGACGGCAGGCGGTCTCATTCTGCTAATGCGGAATCGCCTGATTTGACAGCCTGATCGTTCAACAATTTGACCTTGCGAAGACGAGCCAAACCACTCAGTGGGCAGAGACACAGTGTAATGCAAGGATCAGGAGAACACTTTTCATAGTAGAGCACAATATAATAACAGGAGTTGATTAAGTAGATTTTTCTTAGCAAATACTTTTAGCTTTAGACTGCGTCACACCACTTAACAAAAAAACAACAAAAAAAAAATATATATATATATATATTACAGACTATTGCCAAACAGTAAACATAGTTTGTTATTTATTTTTATTTTGATAAATATTTATTGTAATAAGAGGTATTTTCTGATATTGTTTGTCTTACAGAAATGGACAGTATTTTGTTTTGCAGTGATAATATATGCCTATAATCTGAACGCACTGTACTGTGCTGTACTGTGCTGTACTGTGCTGTACTGTGCTGTGCTGTACTGTACTGTACTGTACTGTGCTGTACTGTACTGTGCTGTACTGTGCTGTACTGTACTGTACTGCTAGTAATTGAGTTAATACTCAGTGACATGCTGCTGCTACGTACCAACACAGGCAGGCAGATACAAACACTATACACACTATAGACCATACTATACACGTACTGTATTACACTGTACTATACACACTATAGACCATACTATACACGTACTGTATTACACTGTACTATACACTGTACTATAAAACACCATACTATACACATACTATATTACACTGTACTATACACTGTACTATAAAACACCATACTATACACATACTATATTACACTGTACTATAAAACACCATACTATACACATACTATATTACACTGTACTATAAAACACCATACTATACACATACTGTATTACACTGTACTATAAAACACCATACTCTACACATACTATATTACACTGTACTATAAAACACCATACTATACACATACTATATTACACTGTACTATAAAACACCATACTATACACATACTATATTACACTGTACTATACACTGTACTATAAAACACCATACTATACACATACTATATTACACTGTACTATAAAAGACCATACTATACACATACTATATTACACTGTACTATAAAACACCATACTATACACATACTGTATTACACTGTACTATAAAACACCATACTATAATACACCATACTATACACGTACTATAATACACGGTACTATACACCATACTATACACATACTATATTACACTGTACTATACACTGTACTATAAAACACCATACTATACACATACTATATTACACTGTACTATAAAACACCATACTATACACATACTGTATTACACTGTACTATAAAACACCATACTATACACATACTGTATTACACTGTACTATAAAACACCATACTATACACATACTGTATTACACTGTACTATACACCATACTATAATACACCATACTATACACGTACTATAATACACTGTACTATACACCATACTATAATACACCATACTATACACGTACTGTATTACACTGTACTATACACCATACTATAATACACCATACTATACACATACTGTATTACACTGTACTATAAAACACCATACTATACACATACTGTATTACACTGTACTATAAAACACCATACTATACACATACTGTATTACACTGTACTATACACCATACTATAATACACCATACTATACACGTACTATAATACACTGTACAATAATACACCATACTATAAAACACCATACTATAGACCATACAATACACCATACTATAATACACTGTACTATAATACACTACTATAATACACTGTACTATACACCATACAATAATACACTGTACTATAGACCACACTATAATACACCATACAATAATTCACCATACTATAGACCATACAATACACCATACTATAATACACTGTACTATAATACACTACTATAATACACTGTACTATAATACACGGTACTATACACCATACAATAATACACTGTACTATACACCATACAATAATACACTGTACTATAATACACTACTATAATACACTGTACTATAATACACTATAATACACCATACAGTAATTCACCATACTATAGACCATACAATACACCATACTATAATACACTGTACTATAATACACGGTACTATACACCATACAATAATTCACCATACTATAGACCATACTATACACCATACTATAATACACGGTACTATACACCATACAATAATACACTGTACTATAATACACTACTATAATACACAGTACTATACACCATACAATAATACACGGTACTATACACCATACAATAATACACGGTACTATACACCATACTATAATACACGGTACTATAATACACTACTATAATACACTGTACTATAATACACTGTACTATACACCATACAATAATTCACCATACTATAGACCATACTAAACACCATACTATAATACACGGTACTATACACCATACAATAATACACTGTACTATAATACGCCATACTATACACCATACAATAATACACTGTACTATAATACGCTATACTATACACCATACTATATTACACTGTACTATAATACACTGTACTATACACCGTACTATAATACACTATACTATACATTGTGCTATACACTGTACTTTACACCATACTATAATACACCATACACTGTACCAAACACTGTACTGTAATATACTATAATACACTACTATACACGGTACTATAATACACCGTACTATAATACACCATACACTGTACTAAACACCGTACTGTAATATACTATAATACACTACTATACACGGTACTATAATACACTTACCATACGCCGTACTATAGACCATACTATACACCATACTATAATATAGTGTACTATAATACACCATACAATAATAAGTGTACTGTACAATGTACTATACTACACCGTACACCATACTATAATACACCGTACTATACACTATATTATAATACACCATAATATACAATGTACTATAATACCATGTAATATACATATACTATAATACACTACTATACACGGTACTATAATGCACCGTGCTATAATACACTATACTATAATACATTGTACTGTAATACACCATACACTATAATGCACCGTGCTATAATACACTATACTATAATACATTGTACTGTAATACACCTTACTATAATACACTGTAATATACACTGTACTATATATAGTACTATAATACACAATACTATACACCATAATATAATACACCATATTATAATAGACCATACTGTAATAAATCAAATCAAATTTGTTTGGTCACATACACTTGGTTAGCAGATGTAAATGCGAGTGTAGCGAAATGCTTGTGCTTCTAGTTCCGCATCAATATCTAACAAGTAATCTAACAATTTCACAACAACTACCTTATACACAAGTGTAAAGGAATGAATAAGAATATGTACATATAAATATATGGATAAGCAATGGCCGAACGGCATAAGCAAGATGCAGTAGATAGTATAGAATACAGTATATACATATGAGATGAGCAATGTAGGGTATGTAAACATTATATAAAGTGGCATTGTTAAAAGAGACTAGTGATACGTTTAATACATCCAATTTATCAAAGTGGCTAGAGATTTGAGTCAGTATGTTGGCAGCAGCCACTCAATGTTAGTGGTGGCTGTTTAACAGTCTGATGGCCTTGAGATAGAAGCTGTTTTTCAGTCTCTCGGTCCCCTGCTTTGATGCACCTGTACTGACCTCGCCTTCTGGATGATAGCGGGATGTACAGGCAGTGGCTCGGGTGGTTGTTGTCCTTGATTATCTTTTTGGCCTTCCTGTGGCATCGGGTGGTGTAGGTGTCCTGGAGAGCAGGTAATACACCTTACTATACACCATACTGTAATACACCATACTATACACCATACTATAATACACCATACTATACACGTACTATAATACACCATACTATAAATCACCATACTATAATACACCATACTATAATACACCATACTATAATACACCATACTATAATACACCATACTATAATACACCATACTATAATACACCGTACTATAATACACCATAATATAATACACCATACTATAATACACCATACTCTAATACACCATACTATAATACACCATACTATACACCATACTATAATACACCATACTATACACCATACTATAATACACCGTACTATAATACACCATACTATAATACACTACTATAATACACCATACTATACACCATAATATAATACACCATACTATAATACACCATACTATACACGTACTATAATACACCATACTATAATACACCATACTATAATACACCATAATATAATACACCATACTATACACCATACTATAATACACCATACTATACACAATACTATAATACACTACTATAATACACCATACTATACACCATACTATAATACACCGTACTATAATACACTGTACTATAATACACCATACTATAATACACGACTATAATACACCATACTATACACCATACTATAATACACCATACTATAATACACTGTACTATAATACACCATACTATAATACACCGTACTATACACCATACTATAATACACCATACTATACACCATACTATAATACACCGTACTATAATACACCATACTATAATACACTACTATAATACACCATACTATAATACACCATACTATAATACACCATACTATACACCATACTATAATACACCATAATATACTATAATACACCATACTATAATACACCATACTATACACCATACTATAATACACCATACTATAATACACCATACTATAATACACCGTACTGTAATACACCATAATATACTATAATACACCATACTATATTACACCATACTATAATACACCATACTATAATACACCATACTATAATACACTACTATAATAAACTACTATAATACACTGTACTATAATACACCATGCTATAATCCACTACTATAATACACTACTATAATACACCATCTATAATACACCATACTATAATACACCATACTATAATACACTACTATAATACACTACTATAAAACACTACTATAATACACCATACTGTAATACACCATACTAGAATCCACCAAACTTTAATACACCATACGGTACACCTTACTATACACCGTAAAATACACTTTACACCATATTATACCCATATTATATACACTATATTATAACACACTATAATACACCAAAATATATACACTACAATAATACACTTTACTATGCACCATATTATAACACACTATAATACACCACACTGTAATACACTGCACTATACACCATACTATAATACACCATAATATAATACATCATAATATAATACACCATAATATACTATAATACACTATACTATAATACACTACTATAATACACCATTCTATAATACACCATACTATAATACACCATAATATAATACACCATACTGTATACTGTACTATACATCGGACTATACGCCATACTAGAATCCACCAAACTTTAATACACCATACGGTACACCTTAAAATACACTGTAATATAATACACTTTACTATACACCATATTATACCCATATTATATACACCATATTATAACACACTATAATACACCACACTGTAATACACTGTACTATAGTACCCCATACGGCAGGTAGCCTAGTGGTTAGAGCGTTAGACTAGTAACCGAAAGGTCCCCGAGCTGACAAGGTAAAAATCTGTCATTCTGCCCCTGAACAAGGCAGTTAACCCACTGTTCCCAGGCCGTCATTGAAACTAAGAATTTGTTCTTAACTGACTTGCCTAGTTATATTAAATAAAAAAGTACTGTAATACACTGTACTATACACCATACTATAATACACCATAATATAATACACCATTATATAATACACCATAATATACTATAATACACTATACTATAATACACTACTATAATACACCATTCTATAATACACCATACTATAATACACTATACTATAATACACTACTATAATACACCATTCTATAATACACCATACTATAATACACTACTATAATACACCATACTATAATACACCATACTATAATACACTACTATAATACACCATACTATAATACACCATAATATAATACACCGTGCTATAATACACTACTATAATACACCATTCTATAATACACCATACTATAATACACTATACTATAATACACTACTATAATACACCATTCTATAATACACCATACTATAATACACTATACTATAATACACTACTATAATACACCATACTATAATACACCATACTATAATACACTACTATAATACACCATACTATAATACACCATAATATAATACACCATACTATAATCACCATACTATAATACACCATACTATAATACACCATAATATAATACACCGTGCTATAATACACTGTACTATAATACACCATACTATAATACACCATACTATAATACACCATACTATAATACACCATACTATAATACACCATACTATAATACACCGTACTATACACCATACTATAATACATCATACTATACACCATACTATAATACACCATACTATAATACACTACTTTAATACACCATACTATAATACACCATACTATAATACACCATAATATAATACACCATAATATAGTACACCGTGCTATAATACACTATACTATAATACACCATTATATACTATAATACACTATACTATAATACACCATAATATAATACACCATACTATAATACACTACTATAATACACCATACTATAGAACACCATACTATAATACACCATAATATAATACACCATAATATAATACACTGTACTACACTATACCATACACTATACTATAATACACTACTATAATACACCATACTATAATACACCATAATATAATACACTGTACTATAATACACTATAATACACTATACTACACTATACCATACGCTATACTATAATACACTACTATAATACACCATACTATAGAACACCATACTTTAATACACCTTTCTATACACCGTAAACATACCTCCAGGGATGATGAGGGCCTGTGTCTCTCCTCTCCTCACCCAGCTCCTCATCAACAAGGATCAAGTCAATGGGTCACTCCATTCATAATGGCACTACAACATATTTTAAATAGAGAGGAAAGGATGGATGGAAAAGAGGACACACTTTGCCACTTGTAATGTAATGAGAGCTAGGTGGTAGAGGGGAGAGGAGCTGAAACACAGGCTACTTCCCAAACAGCACTCTATTCCCTTTATAGTGCACTACTTCTGACCAGAGCACTATAAAGGGAATAGGGTGCCATTGGGACAGATCCCTGCCTGTCTCTGCACTAGACTAGCCTGTGAGATAAGGAAAGGAAAGCAGGTTAGAAAAAAACATCTGACAGTAAGTCCACACAATTAAAGTCTTTAATTAGAGTCCCCCTTCATTTAGCTTTAGTCCTGATGGGTTTTATCTAATGAGATCTGCTCTCAGTCTCCTCTCCTCTCCTCTCGTCTCCTCTCCTCTCCTCTCCGCTCCTCTCCTCTCCTCTCCTCTCCTCTCCTCTCCTCTCCTCTCCTCTCCTCTCCTCTCCTCTTCCTCTCCTCTCTTCTCCTCTCCTCTTCCTCTCCTCTCATCTCCTCTCTAGTCCCTCCTCCCCTCCCCCTCCTCCCCTCTTCCTCTCTACTCCCTCTACTCCCTCCTCCCCTCTCCCTCCTCTCTATCCTCTCTCCTCCCTCCTCCCCTCTCCCTCCTCTCCATCCGCTCTACTCCCTCCTACCCCTCCTCTCTACTCCCTCCTCTCCACTCCCTCCCCTCCCTCCTCTCTACTCCCACCTCTCCCTCCTCTCTACTCCCTCCTCTCCCTTCTCCCTCCTCTCCATCCTCTCTACTCCCTCCTCCCCTCTTCCTCCTCTCTACTCCCTCTTCTCCCTCCTCTCTACTCCCTCCTCTCTCCTCCCTCCTCCCCTCTCCCTCCTCTCCATCCTCTCTACTCCCTCCTCTCCCTCCTCTCTACTCCCTCCTCTCCTCTCCACTCCCTCCCCTCCCTCCTCTCTACTCCCTCCTCTCTACTCCCTCCTCTCCCTCCTCTCTACTCCCTCTTCAACCTTCTCCCTCTCCCTCCTCTCCCTTCTCCCTCTCCCTCCTCTCCTTCCTCCCTCCTCTCTACTCCCTCCTCTCCCTTCTCTCTACTCCCTCCTCTCCCTCCTCTCTACTCCCTCCTCTCCCTTCTCCCTCTCCCTCCTCTCCTTCCTCCCTCCTCTCTACTCCCTCCTCTCCCTTCTCTCTACTCCCTCCTCTCCCTCCTCTCTACTCCCTCCTCTCCCTTCTCCCTCTCCCTCCTCTCCTTCCTCCCTCCTCTCCTCTCTACTCCCTCCTCTCCCTTCTCCCTCTCCCTCCTCTCCTTCCTCCCTCCTCTCCTCTCTACTCCCTCCTCTCCCTTCTCTCTACTCCCTCCTCTCCCTCCTCTCTACTCCCTCCTCTCCCTTCTCCCTCTCCCTCCTCTCCTTCCTCCCTCCTCTCTACTTCCAATGACGTGTCCACACATCTAACAAACAAAACATTTAATTAACCAAATTGGCTTTTGAGAGAGCGAGAGAGAGATGGAGAGAGAGAAAGGGGTAGAACGAAAGAGAGAGAGAAAGGGGGGATTATTGTGAAGGCCAGTTTTTTTCTGGGTCTCAGTTTTTTTCTGGGTCTCATCTTGTAATGGATTATTAAATTGCTCTTGCAGTATAAATAATGGAGTTATATCTCTTACTTTTATTAATAAAGCTGATGTGAAAACCGCTCCACATTGATCGTGACGCATGAGTGAAAATGCATCACATTACTTCTAATGGGAGACGTGCCTGACCTGAGATGATACCCATCCACCATCCATCACACAGGAAGACACACCACAAACACTGTGTATAGGGCCAAACGCTGTCACTCTGTAGGGCTGTCAGGGTACATTGCAAATTGCAACCTATCCCCTGTATAGTGTACTACTTATGGCCAGGGCCCATGACACCCTATTCCCCTCAAACTCAACTGTGGACCTCCAAGACAGTTCCAATGCACTTTATTTAAAAACATTTTTTTTACATTGTTCCCCCTCTAATCAGGGACTGATTTAGATCTGGGATACCAGGTGTGTGCAATTAATTATCAGGTAGAACAGAAAACCATCAGGTTCCGGAACTCGTAAGGTAAGAAGAGTTGGATACCCATGCCCTATTCTCTATGTAAGTACACTACATTACCCATAGACCTCTTCTCTCCCATAGGGCTCTGGTCAAAAGTAGTGCTGTGTATATATAGGGAATAAGGCACCTTTAAGGTACCCGTGTGTCTCTGTCTGTGTAAAAGAACCCGCCCAACACAGCTTTCACTAGCTTTACTTAAGTGTTGTGTTTAAATCAGAGGTGCTATTATTTGTGTGGGTTGGTTTGAGTGAAGAGAGAGATAAATAATTAATTTATCTAGCGTAGCAATCATGTGTCGGCTGGATTTGGACGTCAAATGAACACAGTCCCTTTAATTGAATAGAGACAAGGTAATTAAATGGCCCTTTTCTAGTAGAATGTGCTGCTAGGTAAATGTAATAGTTGGTTCTTTAATATCACTTTGAAGTCTGCAGCACTATGACAGCAACAGGAACATGTGAAGTATTAGGAAAAGGGAAAGAACTGGGATTTCAGAAATTAATTAAATCGCAATTTAGGCAAAACGTTTATCTTGATTTGTCATAACAGAATTAATTCAAGGCCTTCAATTCACCAGGGGCCAGATCTGTTACTCTAAATTAACCAAGTGTAATTGGCTGATCCCCCCCACCCCCGTCACCACCTCCCTCCTCTCCCCTCTCCTCCCTCCTCCCCTCTCCTCTCAACACCTCCCTCCTCCCAACCTCTCTCACTCTAATACAGCTCTTGTCATTATGTAAAGCCCTGTTTTAAGTATCAATATGGCCTTAGTGCTTTTAAGGTGCTTTGGCTGACGATGTAGAGAGAGGCATTTTTTAATGGACGATGACGCGGAAATCATTGTTGTGTCTGTAATTTCACCACCGCTTCAAAAAGCCTCCGCGAGCGGCGGAACGAGGCTCTGCATTTGCCAGACATCCTAACAACACAACAAGCTGCGATGCTATATTTCAAATCACCTGGCACACTCAGTCAGAGCCGAAATCCGGGTGTCTCTCGTAGACAGACAGTAGACAGCACCAAATTATATTTTAATGAAAGACATAGGGTATCTTGTAGTGTCTCTTATTCAGATCACTTGCGTGGGAGGGGAACAGGGAGGGATATACAAACAAAATCACCACATATCCCCCCCCCCCCCCCTCCCATGTCATGTGATTGATTGTTCAGGCAAAGGGCTTGAAAAACAACAAAGGAACCCATTGAAAACCTCTGAACCTCTGATTTGGAGGGAAATTAACTGAAAACCAGTCATGTTGCTAAAGAGTCCCCCTTAATTATACTGACCTGGGGCTTCCTCATCCCTTTCTCTCCCCCTGTACTCTCCCCTCATCCCCTTCTCTCACCCTGTCCTCTCCCATCATCCCCTTCTCTCCCCCTGTCCTCTCCTGTCATCCCCTTCTCTCCCCCTGTCCTCTCCCGTCATCCCCTCATCTCCCCCTGTCCTCTCCCATCATCCCCTCATCTCCCCCTGTCCTCTCCCATCATCCCCTCATCTCTCCCGTCATCCCCTTCTCTTCCCTATCCTCTCCCATCCTCTCCCGTCATCCCCTTCTCTCCCGTCATCCCCTCATCTCCCCCTGTCCTCTCCCGTCATCCCCTCATCTCTCCCGTCATCCCCTTCTCCCCCCTGTCCTCTCCCGTCATCCCCTCATCTCTCCCGTCATCCCCTTCTTTCCCCTGACCTCTCCCGTCATCCCCTTCTCTCCCCCTGTCCTCTCCTGTCATCCTGTCCTCTCCCACTGTCCTCTCCCATCGTCCCCTCATCTCCCACTGTCCTCTCCCATCATCCCCTTCTCTCCCCCTGTCCTCTCCCGTCATCCCCTTCTCTCCCCCTGTCCTCTCCCTTCATCCCCTTCTCTCAACCTGTCCTCTCCCATCATCTCCTCATCTCACCCTGTCCTCTCCCCTCATCCCCTTCTCTCACCCTGTCCTCTCCCATCATCCCCTCATCTCAACCTGTCCTCTCCCATCATCCCCTCATCTCACCCTGTCCTCTCCCATCATCCCCTCATCTCCCCCTGTCCTCTCCCATCATCCCCTCATCTCAACCTGTCCTCTCCCATCATCCCCTCATCTCAACCTGTCCTCTCCCGTCATCCCCTCATCTCCTCTATAACCTCCACCCCAATACAGCAGCTCAATGGAAAACAGAGACCATTAGAGTCCAAGTCCAGGCTGATATCAACTTCATTGAGCAGCACTTTAAATCAAATACTATCAACAGCTATCCCTGCCTGATGATTAACCTAGTTATGTATAGAGGCCCCCAGCGATGGGGAGACGAAATGAAAAGGAAGACTGGATGGAGGGCAGAAAAGTCTTTATTTCCTTTGTTTAAGCCACCCCTTTAAAAGACATGAACGCTGGCTAAATGTTGTTATACTGGGATATATATAGATGAGAAGAGCTGTGCTGCAGTACACAATGTTTTTCTATGCGTTCAGGGTCAGCGTGAATGAGAGGTGATCGTGTCAAACAAGATGTTAACACACAGTATTGGCACACAGCTGTAGAAACAAACAGAACAAAGTGTGATTTTCATGACTGATGCATTCCTGTTTCTATCCCACTGAGTGTTTGTGGACCACCTCTGCACTTTTCTTACATCCAATCAAATATGACCATTTTCTATGACTTGGGAGTGTTTTATGTGTTGTGTATGGTTTTGACAACAGCACTTCCTGTTGGTGAAATGTCTCCCTGTAAGATTTACATTTCCCACATTTTTTTAAAAATGTATTGTGTTTTGTCTATACACAAACCTAATGACTCACGTCTGGAATTGAACAGCGTAGATAATATAAGAGATAACATTGTGATGCTTTTCTGTGGTGTTAAAACAAAGACATCCCTCTCCTCTTCCCACACACACACACACACACACACACACACACACACACACACACACACAAAGCTAAGGCCCTGAAATGGCGGCAGTGTTGTCACAACAGTCGTCCAGCTAATTCCTTTTTTGAAATGGAGTTTTGATTGAGCCCTTTCAATCGATGCCAAGACAAAATGTGTTTCTTCAGCCATTTTAGTGGTTCCCTTTCCAATGAAGTCTCTGTCACTCTATGTCAATACATTTAACAACACCAGTCAGTCGGAGAGAGGACAACTGAACCAGGTTTGTGACCAGGCTATCTCTCCTACAGTACTTGGTGTCATTTGTCCACTATTTAATTAATTTGTTTGTTGGCAAAATAGGCACAGACTCCTACAAGAATATTGCTCAGAATATTCATAATGAATAACACCATTCACATCTCATTTAATTTTAGAATCATTTTAGGAGTTCAAGAATAAACGATCACAAATATATTCCTCATCTGTGATTTAGGCTGAACATCTTAATCTTCGGATCCACATACACGAATGTTAACCACTCTCTCTATCCCTCTCTCTCTCTCTCGCTCTCTGTCCTCCCTCCCCTCCCCCCTCTCTCCCCTCCCCTCCCCTCCCTCCCTCTCCTCCCTCTTCCCCCCCCCCCTCTCTCTCCTGAGCATGTCAGATGCTGTGGTCTTATTTGATTGCATAAGTGCAGTGATAGAGCAAACACCCGGTGAGATATGATGACAAATGGGGCCAGATCCCAGTAAATTACTTTCTGCTCAAATCGAAATTTCATTCAGTTTGTTGCTCGGCGAGATGAAGTAATCTAAATTGTGGACTCAGAAGGCAGATAGAAGGGAAGTTGGAGCAAGCATTTCATTATCAAGAGAGGGAGAGAGAGATGAGAAGAGAGAGAGAGAAGGAGCAAGAGAGAGAGGGAGAGAGAGAGAGAGAGAGAGAGAGAGAGGAGAGAGAGAGAGAGAGGAGCGAGAGGGAGAGAGAGAGAGAGAGAGAGGAGCGAGAGGGAGAGAGAGAGAGAGAGAGGAGAGAGAGAGAGAGAGAGGAGCGAGAGAGAGAGGAGAGAGAGAGAGGAGCGAGACAGGGAGAGAGAGAGAGAGAGAGAGCGAGAGAGGGAGAGAGAGAGAGAGAGAGAGAGGGAGAGAGAGAGGAGCGAGAGGGAGAGGGAAAGAGAGTGACAGAGGGAGAGAGAGAGCGAGCGAGAGAGAGAGAGAGAGAGAGAGAGAGAGAGAGAGGAGCGAGAGAGGGAGAGGGAAAGAGAGTGACAGACAGGGAGGGAGAGAGAGAGAGACAGAGAGAGAGAGAGAGAGAGAGGAGCGAGAGAGGGAGAGGGAAAGAGAGTGACAGACAGGGAGGGAGAGAGAGAGAGAGAGAGAGAGAGAGAGAGAGAGAGAGGAGCGAGAGAGGGAGAGGGAAAGAGAGTGACAGACAGGGAGGGAGAGAGAGAGAGAGAGAGAGAGAGAGAGAGAGAGAGAGACAGAGAGAGAGAGAGAGAAAGAGTGGCGAGGTTAGGGACGAAAGCGATGAGCAGAAGCAAATCCAAAGTGTTGACACTATGATTGAAAAGGTTAACCCATGCACATTATATATCAACCCCAGTGGCTGCAGGTTTCTAATGGAAACTCGGCTACTGACAGAGCATTCTACCCAAGTCCTAATGGCAAAAGCACTATGTCTCCGCCTAGATGTACAATCAAATCCTCTTAGGCCCTGATTGCTTATGTTCCTAGTTATTATCAGGAAGCAAGAAAAATGCCCTGCGAAAGGTAATACATAGTTACAGTCGCTAGAAGCTTTTGGAGAGCAGGCGGGCAGAGTAGCAGGAGGTTTTATTTGGTTTCCTAGTATTCCTATGTTTTTTTTATTACATAAATATCAATTTTGTTGGGTGTGTGTGTGTCCTTCATTGCCTTTTCCATGAGGCTTGAAGTCATTTAAATCCTGGCATAGTGGGGAATAAATATCACACAGGAAAACATATCAGAAATCTGAATAGATTTTTGCAACATGGTACTCTGTTAATATCTACATCAGATTACAGCAAAAACATTATTTTTATGATTATTGCATTTTATATGGGAGCTTTACACTGCTTCCTTTCAATTCTCCCCAGTTCAGTAGAGCCTTCCATCTATGGAGTAAAATGGATTTGAATTTACAAGTGAATGTACAGGTGAATTTACAGGTGAATGTACAGGTGAATTTACAGGTGAATGTACAGGTGAATTTACAGGTGAATTTACAGGTGAATTTACAGGTGAATGTACAGGTGAATTTACAGTTGAATTTACAGATTAATTTACAGGGAATGTACAGGTGAATTTACAGGTGAATGTACAGGTGAATGTACACATGAATTTACAGGTAAACATGATGTTAATGGTTGTATTTCTGTGTCTTCTCTCCTCCTCTAGGTTATTTGGGAACAGTGGGGCATGCAGTGCTTGTGGCCAGTCCATTCCAGCCAGTGAACTGGTCATGAGGGCACAAGGCAATGTGTACCATCTCAAGGTGAGCCCTCTCTCTGACCTCTAACCTCTGACCTCCTTTAACACCTAACCTAGGTCATGTTCTTTAGGACATGCAAAACATTTTAAAGCATTATGCAACAGGGGAAAACAAGAAAAAAAAATAGATCATATCTTATTGGAGAAATCCACACACGGTGTCTTTGATGTCTAATGACCCCTGACCTCCGACCTCAGATAAACCTGATAGAAATCCCACAGCAGTAAAATGTACCCACTATCCACTTTAGCGTTTTAAATCTGTAAACCTACTTCTAGTCACTTGGTAATAGGTAACTTTAGGGGCTTATTCATAAGTGAACCATTTGTGTAAGCCTACTAGGTTAGGGTTGTATAAGAGAGCCCATAGGGATGTGTTTTAAAACATTTTAGAAGCTTTTTATCACATGGCCTTTAGTTGTGTTGCACGACCACCGTTTTGGTTAGTTAAGACACCCTTTCGTGAATTAATCATCATGAGTTATTTATAGATATAAAGTGGAATGAGCTTTACCATAATTACTTTCCCTTGTACATTAGGTTAAATTGCTGTGTGTGTGTGTGTGTGTGTGTTAGCATGTGCTTAGTTGCTAATTTTTTTATGCATTGGTGTGTGTGTGTTAGCATGTTTTTATGCATTGGTGTGTGTGTGTGTGTGTGTTAGCATGTTTTTATGCATTGGTGTGTGTGTGTGTGTGTGTGTGTGTGTGTTAGCATGTTTTTATGCATTGGTGTGTGTGTGTGTGTGTTAGCATGTGCTTAGTTGCTAATGTTTTTATGTATTGGTGTGTGTGTGTTAGCATGTTTTTATGCATTGGTGTGTGTGTGTGTGTGTTAGCATGTTTTTATGCATTGGTGTGTGTGTGTGTGTGTGTGTGTGTGTGTTAGCATGTGCTTAGTTGCTAATGTTTTTATGCATTGGTGTGTGTGTGTTAGCATGTTTTTATGCATTGGTGTGTGTGTGTGTGTGTTAGCATGTTTTTATGCATTGGTGTGTGTGTGTGTGTGTGTGTGTGTTAGCATGTGCTTAGTTGCTAATGTTTTTATGTATTGGTATGTGCATGTGCAGGCTTGACCGTATTGCTTGGTTGGTGGTAGGGATTGAGTGGAGGTGTGCAGTTTGTGATGGATTCTCTCTCTCTCTGTCTCTGTTTCTCTCTGTGTCTCTCTCTCTCTGTGTGTCTCTCTGTCTCTGTGTCTCTCTGTCTCTGTGTCTCTCTTTCTCTGTGTCTCTCTGTGTCTCTCTGTCTCTGTGTCTCTCTCTCTGTGTCTCTCTCTGTCTGTGTCTCTCTCTCTGTGTCTCTCTCTCTGTGTCTCTCTCTCTCTGTGTGTCTCTCTCTCTGTGTCTCTCTGTCTCTGTGTATCTCTCTCTCTGTGTCTCTCTGTGTCTCTCTCTCTCTTTGTTTCTCTCTGTGTCTCTCTCTCTCTGTGTCTCTCTCTCTCTCTCTGTCTCTCTCTCTCTCTGTGTCTCTCTCTCTCTCTGTGTCTCTCTGTCTCTCTCTGTCTCTCTCTCTCTGTCTCTGTCTCTCTCTGTCTCTCTCTCTCTCTGTCTCTCTCGCTATAAGCAGTGTTTTCACGTTCTTTCTCTCTCTCACCCTCTCACACTGTTTAAAATTCTCTCTCTCTTTTTCTCTCTCCCCCGTAGTGTTTCACATGTTCTACCTGCCGGAACCGGCTGGTCCCAGGGGACAGGTTCCACTACATCAACGGCAGTCTGTTCTGTGAACACGACAGACCCACAGCACTCATCAATGGACATTTGAGTTCACTGCAGACAAACCCACTACTGCCCGACCAGAAGGTATGTACTGTAGGAAACACACTACGTACCTAACCTAGTCCTTTGTCTGATAGCGATGTATACAGTTATGTATCGGGATTTATTATTTTATTTTTGACAATATTGCTATATTATGTTTGAGCTAGTCCTGCGCCAAAACTCAGCTATTTGTCCATCAAATCAAATCAAACTTTATTCGTTACATGCCGAAAACAACAAGTGTAGACTTTACAGTCAAATGCTCACTTACAAGCCCTTAATCAACAGTGTAGTTCAAGACGAGTTAAGAAAATATTTACCAAATAAACTAAAGTTAAAAAAAATATTAAAAAGTAAGACAATAACGAGGCTATATACAGGGTGTACCGGTACCGAGTCAGTGTGCGGGGGGGTACAGGTTAGAGGTCATTTGTACATATAGGTAGGGGTGAAGTGACTGAGCATCTTCCAACATGTTTTCAGCATTTTTATTTCCATGACTGATCATTTGGTGCAACCAATTACCTTCAGAAGTCACATAATTAGTTAAATAAAGTCCACCTGTGTGCAATCTAAGTGTCACATGATCTGTCACATGATCTCAGTATATATACACCTGCTCTGAAAGGCCCAAGAGTCTGCAACACCACTTAGCAAGGGGCACCACCAAGCAAGCGGCACCATGAAGACCAAGGAGCTCTCCAAACAGGTCAGGGACAACGTTGTGGAGGAGTGCAGATCAGGGTTGGGTTATAAAAAAATATCCAAAACTTTGAACATCCAACAGAGCACCATTAGATCCATTATTAAAAAATTGAAAGAATATGGCTTCACAACAAACCTGTCAAGAGAGGGCCGCCCATCAAAATTCACAGACCAGGAAAGGAGGGCATTAATCAGAGAGGCAACAAAGACAGCGGAGATTGGAGTATCTGTCCATAGGACCACTTTAAGCCGTACACTCCACAGAGCTGGGCTTTACAGAAGAGTGGCCAGAAAAAAAGCCATTGCTTAAAAGTGTTTGCCTAAAAGCATGTGGGAGACGCCCCAAACATATGGAAGAAAGTACTATGGTCAGATGAGACTAAAAGTGAGCTTTTTGGCCATCAAGATAAACATTATGTCTGGCGCACACGCAACACCTTTCATCACTCCGAGAACCCCATCCCTACGGTGAAGCATGGTGGTGGCAGCATCCCTACGATGAAGCATGGTGGTGGCAGCATCATGCTGTGGGGATATTTTTCATCGGCAGGGACTGGGAAACTGGTCGGAATTGAAGGAATGATGGATGGCGCTAAATACAGGAAAATTATTGTGGAAAATCTGTTTCAGTCTTCCAGAGATTTGAGACTGGGACAGAGGTTCACCTTCCAGCAGGAAAATGACCCTAAGCATACTGCTAAAGCAACACTCAAGGGGAAACATTGAAATGTCTTGGAATGGCCTAGTCAAAGCCCAGACCTCAACCCAATTGCGAATCTGTGGTATGACTTAAAGACTGCTGTTCACCAGCAGGAACCCATCAAAATTGAAGGAGCTGAAGTAGTTTTGCCTTGAGGAATGGGCAAAAATCCCAGTGGCTAGATATGCCAAGCTTATAGAGATGTACCCCAAGAGACCTGCAGCTGTAATTGCTGCAAAAGGTGGCTCTACAAAGTATTGACTTTGGGGGGGGGGGGGGGGGGTGAATAGTTATTTTTTTTGTCTTATTTCTTGCTTTTTTCACAATGAAAAATATTTAGCATCTTCTAAGTATGTTGTGTAAATCAAATGATACAAACCACCATTTTTTAAAATTTTAATTCCAGGTTGTAAGGCAACAAAATGCCAAAGGGGTGGTATATATATATATATATACAGATATGGTATGGTGGTAATATTGTATGGTGAGGTCCCTCAGTTTGGTGGTAATATGGTGAGGTCTCTCAGTTTGGTGATAATATGGTATGGTGGTAATATTGTATGGTGAGGTCCCTCAGTTTGGTGGTAATATGGTGAGGTCTCTCAGTTTGGTGATAATATGGTATGGTGGTAATATTGTATGGTGAGGTCCCTCAGTTTGGTGATAATATGGTATGGTGGTAATATTGTATGGTGAGGTCCCTCAGTTTGGTGGTAATATGGTGAGGTCTCTCAGTTTGGTGATAATATGGAATGGTGGTAATATGGTATGGTGAGGTCCCTCAGTATGGTGGTAATATGGTATGGTGGTAATATGGTGAGGTCTCTCAGTTTGGTGGTAATATGGTATGGTGAGGTCCCTCAGTATGGTGGTAATATGGTGAGGTCCCTCAGTTTGGTGGTAATATGGTGAGGTCTCTCAGTATGTTGATAATATGGTATGGTGAGGTCCCTCAGTATGGTGGTAATATGGTATGGTGAGGTCCCTCAGTTTGGTGGTAATATGGTATGGTGGTAATATGGTATGGTGAGGTCCCTCAGTTTGGTGGTAATATGGTGAGGTCCCTCAGTTTGGTGGTAATATGGTGAGGTCCCTCAGTATGGTGGTAATATGGTGAGGTCTCTCAGTATGGTGGTAATATGGAATGGTGGTAATATGGTGAGGTCCCTCAGTTTGGTGATAATATGGTATGGTGGTAATATGGTATGGTGAGGTCCCTCAGTTTGGTGGTAATATGGTGAGGTCCCTCAGTTTGGTGGTAATATGGTGAGGTCCCTCAGTATGGTGGTAATATGGTGAGGTCTCTCAGTATGGTGGTAATATGGTATGGTGGTAATATGGTATGGTGAGGTCCCTCAGTATGGTGGTAATATGGTGAGGTCCCTCAGTTTGGTGGTAATATGGTGAGGTCCCTCAGTTTGGTGGTAATATGGTGAGGTCCCTCAGTATGGTGGTAATATGGTGAGGTCTCTCAGTATGGTGGTAATATGGTATGGTGGTAATATGGTATGGTGAGGTCCCTCAGTATGGTGGTAATATGGTGAGGTCCCTCAGTTTGGTGGTAATATGGTATGGTGAGGTCCCTCAGTATGGTGGTAATATGGTATGGTGGTAATATGGTATGGTGAGGTCCCTCAGTTTGGTGGTAATATGGTATGCTAGCTAGCTAATACATGACCGTGTTTGTAGCTTGAGCACTCGAGGTCGTTGGCCAGTTGTTCTCAAACTGGGATGCCACTTGTCACTCCTGTAGCCTGAGAGAAAGACTGTAACATGTTGACCTAAAGGTCTTCGTCAGGCTTGAAACCTACCTAACGTAACCCTCTGTCTGTCAGCTAATGAATGACAACTAGCTTGAACACTGGTTGTAGCTTGTAGCTTTCCTCATCTTTTGTTTTTTTGTGTTTACTGAAACAAAAATCAAAACTCAGCACCTTTTATTTTCACAAGATATAAAAGATAATATTAGAAAACTTTCAAATGAAATAACAATGACATCATGAACCAGGGAGTTTTTTGTTTGTTTGTTTTGTTGTTAAAAAAAACACGGCTCTTCTAGTTACTTCCTGTATCCACACAGGTTACCTGTAGCTGTCAGGGATTGGGCCAGACGAGGGAAAAGTGCAGTGTCATTGAATCGTGAGCGAATTTGTTACAGTGACTATCATCCCCTTCAAAGAGTATGACATTCTATGCCAAGCCAGACACCAGGAAACAAGGGCTGCAGGCAGCTATAAAAACCTAATTATTTCCCACAACCTTTTTCCTACTTATGATTATGTATTGACGACATTGATTAATTTACTCTTTACTGAAAGCAGCGCCGCAACAGATATTACATCTTATTGACCAAAGATGAATTTTAATTTTGGATGGGGGGGGGGGGGGGGGGGGGGGGGGGGGGGGGCGATAGATTTTTCCATCATTCGGTTGGTTTTCCATCATTATTCTGCTTTTCCATCATGATGAGTGGCAGTAGGGCCTGAGTCGATTTATAACATCCAGTACCAGGTCTGAGACGTGACGGTGCAGGCCCGCGGGTTCGTCACGGATCTCAAGCTGTTTCGTCGATGACGAAAATACTTTCTTTTTTGTTGGTTTTTGTAACGAAATGATTAAAAGGTTCAACACATGCTTAGAACAAGTTATAGAGCTTTAAATGCCATAGTGATGAGTAAAACGTTTTTTTTTTTTGTAACATATATACATATATGAATAATAGCCGTTTCATAAAATGCACGATAACACACAACATAACGTTATAAATGAACTTCTGATGCATTATGAACAGGCCAGTCATAGAGATGCTACCAAAGTTCCAGCTATTAGTTCTGTTATTTGGGGCTTGTCCTGGTTTAGGGTTTTTATCCCCCACCCCCCTCCCCTCCCCTCCAGCTGAAGCAATGTCAGCCAGACCACCCATTTACTCTACAAACATAATAACATTAGTTTAATGTTATATAATGACGTTAGTATAACATTAGTTTTATTCCCCTCTTTCTGTCTGTCGTGCCAGTAGGTGCTCATATCGTTGGGTCATAACACAGTTTTATTAGTGCTTCATCTGGGTGTATCAGAGGACATTTTGTGTGTGTGTGGGTCCGTCCCGTTGCGTGAGTTGACTGCGTGCGTCCCTTTGTTCGTAGTGTGTGTGTTTGTCTGTGTGTGTGTGTGTGTGTGTGTGTGTGTGTGTGTGGGGGGGTCCTCCCCGTTGCGTGAGTTGACTGCATGCGTCCCTTTGTTCGTAGCATGTGTGTGTGTGTGTGTGTGTGTGTGTGTGTGTTTGTGTTCAGGAAGGGGAGGAGCTGTGCTCTGAGAACATCTGAGTCTTACTGAAAGAGAGGAGTGATATTGTTGGGAGTAGGACCATACATTTATTACCTTGAGTGGAGCTGCGAGGGAGCTCCCTCCCTCCATTAAGCCCTCTTCCTCTCTCTCCTCTCCCTCCTCTCCCTCCATTAAGTTCTCTCTCCTCTCCCTCCTCTCTCTCCTCTCCCTCCTCCTCTCCTCTCCTCTCCCTCCTCCTCTCCTCTCTCTCCTCTCCCTCCTCTCCCTCCTCTCCCTCCTCTCTCTCCTCTCCCTCCTCTCCCTCCTCTCCCTACTCTCCCTCCTCTCTCTCCTCTCCCTCCTCTCTCTCCTCTCCCTCCTCCTCTCCTCTCCACTCCCTCCTCCTCCTCCTCTCTCTCCTCTCTCTCCTCTCTCTCCTCTCCCTCCTCTCCCTCCTCTCTCTCCTCTCTCTCCTCTCTCTCCTCTCTCTCCTCTCCCTCCTCCTCCTCCTCTCTCTCCTCTCTCTCCTCTCTCTCCTCTCCCTCCTCTCTCTCCTCTCTCTCCTCTCCCTCCTCTCTCTCCTCTCCCTCCTCCTCTCCTCTCCCTCCTCCTCCTCCTCTCTCTCCTCTCTCTCCTCTCTCTCCTCTCCCTCCTCTCTCTCCTCTCCCTCCTCTCTCTCCTCTCCCTCCTCTCTCTCCTCTCCCTCCACCTCTCCTCTCCTCTCCCTCCTCCTCTCCCTCCTCTCCCTCCTCTCTCTCCTCTCTCCCTCCTCTCTCTCCTCTCTCTCCTCTCCCTCCTCTCCCTCCTCTCTCTCCTCTCCCTCCTCTCCCTCATCTCCCTCATCTCCCTCCTCTCCCTCCTCTCTCTCCTCTCCCTCCTCTCCCTCCTCTCCCTCCTCTCTCTCCTCTCCCTCCTCTCTCTCCTCTCTCTCCTCTCCCTCCTCTCTCTCCTCTCCCTCCTCTCCCTCCTCTCTCTCCTCTCCCTCCTCTCTCTCCTCTCTCTCCTCTCTCTCCTCTCCCTCCTCTCTCCCTCCTCTCTCTCCTCTCCCTCCTCTCCCTCCTCTCCCTCCTCTCTCTCCCTCCTCCTCTCTCTCCTCTCTCTCCTCTCCCTCCTCTCTCTCCTCTCTCTCCTCTCTCTCCTCTCCCTCCTCTCTCTCCTCTCCCTCCTCTCTCTCCTCTCCCTCCTCTCTCTCCTCTCTCTCCTCCCTCTCCTCTCCCTCCTCTCCCTCCTCTCCCTCCTCTCTCTCCTCTCCCTCGTCTCCCTCCTCTCTCCTCTCTCTCCTCTCCCTCCTCCTCCTCCTCTCCCTCCTCTCTCTCTCTCCTCTCCCTCCTCCTCCTCCTCTCCCTCCTCTCTCTCCTCTCCCTCGTCTCCCTCCTCTCTCTCTCCCTCCTCTCCCTCCTCTCCCTTCTCTCCTCTCCCTCCTCTCCCTCCTCTCCCTCCTCTCTCTCCTGTCCCTCCTCTCCCTCCTCTCCCTCCTCTCTCTCCTCTCCCTCCTCTCTCCTCTCCCTCTCCTCTCCCTCCTCTTCCTCCTCTCCCTCCTCTCTCTCCTCTCCCTCCTCTCCCTCCTCTCCCTCCTCTCTCTCCTCTCCCTCGTCTCCCTCCTCTCTCCTCTCTCTCCTCTCTCTCCTCTCCCTCCTCTCCCTCCTCTCTCTCCTCTCCCTCCTCTCCCTCCTCTCTCTCCTCTCCCTCCTCCTCTCCCTCCTCTCCCTCCTCTCTCTCCTCTCCCTCCTCTCCCTCCTCTCTCTCCTCTCCCTCCTCTCTCTCCTCTCCCTCCTCTCTCTCCTCTCCCTCGTCTCCCTCCTCTCTCTCTCTCTCCTCTCCCTCCTCTCCCTCCTCTCGCTCCTCTCCCTCCTCTCCCTCCTCTCTCTCCTCTCCCTCCTCTCTCTCCTCTCCCTCCTCTCTCTCCTCTCTCTCCTCTCCCTCGTCTCCCTCCCTCTCTCCTCTCTCTCCTCTCTCTCCTCTCCCTCCTCTCTCTCCTCTCTCTCCTCTCCCTCCTCTCTCTCCTCTCCCTCCTCTCCCTCCTCTCTCTCCTCTCCCTCGTCTCCCTCCTCTCCCTCCCTCCATCACCAGGCCTTTTAGGGCCTCGTCACTTTTTTTTTTACAAATCAGCACTAAGAGCAGCTCACATTCAAATTGAAAGCCTTTGCATTATCTGGCTTAATTTTAAATGTCTGTTTAAGCCTCACGCTCACCCCTCCACCACCACGTCTCTCTCACCACGCGGGCTGCAGTAAATATGAGGACTCATTGTTTATTGATGCTTCAACATCAATTGCAGTGAAACCAGCTGAATTATTAATGCTAAAATGCAATCTGAATATTGGCTCCGGTGCTTTAATTATAGGAGCGAGAGAGAGAATTATTAAACACACACACGCACACACACACACACACACACACACACACACACACACACACACACACACACACACACACACACACACTTAAAATTATCTTGCTGAGGAGGCACTTTATTGAATGTATATTATTTTCCCGTATTGGGATGGATCCAGGATGCATTCAGGAGAATATTATTTTCCCGTATTGGGATGGATCCAGGATGCATTCAGGAGAATATTATTTTCCCGTATTGGGATGGATCCAGGATGCATATAGGTGAATATTATTTTCCCGTATTGGGATGGATCCAGGATGCATTCAGGAGAATATTATTTTCCCGTATTGGGATGGATCCAGGATGCATTCCGGATAATATTATTTTCCCTTATTAGGATGCATTCAGGAGTATAGGACCCCTAATTGTGTGTGGCCTTCCTCCTCCTATTCAGTTTTAAAGAACAGTACTTTAGCAAACACAGAGTGGTTGTAACACTTCCAGCAGTCTCAACAGCACAAAACATTGTGTGATTTTTCTCTGTGACATAATTGGTGTTGTCGGTGGCGACGGCAACACGGTAGTGTCGGTGGCGGCAGCGCAGGACATTTGATGCTCATTTATTAAGTAGCTTCCCGGCTTCACCCTAATCACTTTGTTCAGGACAGACAAATAACCTTTCTTTCTCATCCAGTGCCTGAACTCTGGGGAACCAGACCGTCCCAGTCAGCTACAGCACTCTAATTAGCCCCAAAGTGGGGCTTCGCAATTACTAATAGACTAAAGCCTTCTCAGTGGTTGCAGCGAATTGAAGAACAGGGGATGTAAATTGCCCCCTAGAATCTTAAAAACAAAAAAAAAAGAGAAATATGGAGAGAAAAAAAGTTCTGACTGTTCTGACAGCAGAACAGAATAGAATAGTTCCTCAGACACATTTTAATTGTCTTTTGTTCCTCTGTATTTTTCTACTTCACAAAGAACTTTGTCAATACTCTTGGGATTGTGTTTGTTAGAGCATTGTTATAGTTATAAGAAAACATACTCACTTTATAAATGTGCTTTAAAGTTAATGCAGAGGAAATAGGGCAGCAGATGGCGCACAAAGCCTCACGGATCAATAAATGAAGTGCAGGCTTTAAAAGGAGCTGACAAAAAGTGAGTAGAATCTTCATAAGACAGACACAAGAAATATTTAGAGGCCATTTTGAAACATTGCTTCTGTATGACTGAGAAGGAGGAGGCTAAGGGAATGGCAAATAAGAATGTCACCATATGAGATTGGCAAACATACGGTGAATTGAGAAGTCACGTAACTAAGCTAAACAAAAAAGAAGAAGAAACTATACCACGGAACAAAGATAAATGATATAAAGAATGATAGTAAAAAAGCTCTGGAATACATTAAATGAAAGTCTAGGTAGAAAAGCTAACTCGGCTCCATCCTTCAGTGAGGCTGATGGCTTGTTCATAACAAAACCCTTTGATATTGCCAACCACTTTAATCACTTTTTTTGTAGACATGATTAGCAAACAGGAATGACATGCAAAACAATTGATATCATTGATATCATTGATCATAACATATTGCTTGAAAATATAGCATCCTCTGCCTTATCATGGATGGACAGTTACATAGCTAATAGAACACAGAGGGTTTTCTTCAATGTAAGCCTCTCAAATGCAAATTTGGTTAAGTGTGGTGTACCGCAGGGCAGCCGGCTTGGACCATGAATGTTTTCTGTGTTTACGAACGACCTTCCAAGCCTCTGTGTCCATGTATGCTGATAACTCAGCAGTATACACGTCAGCTACAACAGTAAAATAAGTAGCTGACACCCTTGACATAGAGCTCCAGTCAATTTAAAATGGGTAACTAGCTATAGGCTGGTGCTAAATATCTCAAAACTAAAAGCATATTTCTTGGGACAAATCACTCGCTCAACCCTAAATGGATCTATTATGGATATTATGGATCATATGGATCTATTATTGAATAAAGTGTCTATTTAGAAACTTGAGACTAAACTGCTGGGTGTCCTCTTTGATATCAAGCTATCATGGTCAAAACATATAGACTAAATGGATGCTAAAGTGGGAAGCGGTCTTTCCATCCTAAGGTGTTTCACGATATCCCCGTTAAACCAGACAGACCCTTGTTTTTTTATCGCACCTGGACTACTGTCCAGTTGGGTGGTCAGGTGCCGCAAAGAAGGACGTAGGCAAATTGCAGTTGGTCCATAACAGAGCAGCACGTATTGCACTTAGTTGTATACAGGAGGACGAATGTCAATGACGTGCATGTCAATCTCTCCTGGCTCAAAGAGATTGACCCGCATAAACTATTGGTCTTTGTGCGAGGTATTGATGTGTTGACGATACCGAACTGTCTGTTCAAGTAGTTGACACACAGTTCGGACACTCATCGTTACAACACAAGGAAAGTAGGATGGAACACAAGACATGCAACCAGAGGTCTCTTCACGGTCCCCAGGTCCAGAACAGAGGCTGGGAAACACACAGTTATAATAGAGCCATGACTACACGGAACTCTCTGCCACCCCAGATAACTCAAACTACCCATAAAACCAGATAAATAAAAAAAAACAGATTTAAAAAATACCTTGGGGAATGTGAAGAGACACACAGACAGTTGTATGCATTTTGTATTATATTTTGTATATTGTATTATGTAGTGATATGTGATACTTGGTTGTGACACGACTGTGACATGCGGTTATCTTTAGACGAATGCACTAGCTGTTGGTCGCTGGGAACGTCTGCTGAATGACTAAATTTGTAAATGTAAATGTAGTGCTCTGTCTATTTATGTTTATTATGTATTTTATTTGTTGTGTTTTGTTTCCTGTTTGGACCCCAGGAAGCGTAGCCTTGGCGACAGCTAATTGGGGATCCTAATAAATATTAAATACAAGATATCAGTAATACCCGGGGAAGTGAAGATCGTTAATTATTGTTGTTTTCATGTAGCTTTTTTGTCGATTGAATTTCCAGTTAAACTTATTATGCCCTTTTTTTTTTCAACATTTCTCAACATTCTGCAACTTCTAACTTTTCTTCTCTTTGTCTCTCAGGTGTGTTAGGAGCAAGGTGTGCAAGAAGCAGGATGCGTGCCTTCATTTTAACCCTAGCTTATTGTCACCCACTACTTTCTGGATCCCTGTACCATCCCTCCTGCCCTGCCCTGCCCTGCCCTGCCCCCAGCCCCCCCCCCCCCCCCCCCCCCCCCCCCCCCCCCCCCCCCCCCCCCCCCCCCCCCCCCCCTGCTCTCCAGGCACCCAGACTCTTACCTGAGCCCCCAGGCAGCCTCCTCAATCTACCAAGACCCCCGCTTCTCTCTGTACAACACCCACCCTCGTCCCCACCCTAACTCCCTTTTACGGGAGGACATACACCCCCCCCCGCTTCTCTCTGTACAACACCCACCCTCGTCCCCACCCTAACTCCCTTTTACGGGAGGACATACCCCCCACGCTTATGATACGCCTGAGATGTGATTCTGAGGACTCCATGATTCTGACACTGGACTAAAAGGAGACTTGATCAGAACTGGAGGGACACTGAGAAAGAGAGGAAGAGGAACCGATCTGAGGATGAACAGAACGAGACAAAGAAAGAGAGAAAAATACAAAATGAAGCTAATCAAGTTGCAGTTGTTTTTCAAATCTGCACACAGTTGTACATTTGTTTTTGTTTTTAGTATCGGGGAAAGAAACGACTGTCTCCTTTAAATGTATCCCTCTTCTTTTTACCTCCTACTTGCCTTCCAACCTGATATTCGCTTGTTCATTATTTGAAGTGTTGTGAAGAGACTGTGTTTCTATTTTGGTGGTATATAAAACAAGACTAGGTTAAAAAGTATCCGTGGCTTTTTTGTGGAAACGTAATACCATTATGATGAGCATTCTCTTGGTGTATTTGTAAAACTACCATGTATGTATGCATGTAAATGTTTTTGTCCTGACGTGGCTCACAGTACATTCTGCTCCTGACACAGCCTAATGGACCATACAGACCATAACGAATGTGGGCCGTGTGCAGCAGGTGTCTGTCCTATCGCCTCTGACCACAAACCACGGCCGTCAGTTTCTGTTCATTTACCGAACGATTCTACATGTTGAATCACCACCGCTCATCGACACCTAGCAGATGATCTACTGCACACAGCCAATGTTGGTGTTGGTCTTTCCTGTCCTTAACCCCGACTCCTCTCCTCGCAACCTAAACCTGAACCTGAACCTGAACCTGAACCTAAACCTGAACCTAAACCTGAACCTGAACCTGAACCTGAACCTAAACCTGAACCTGAACCTGAACCTAAACCTGAACCGAAACCTGAACCCATGGCTTAACAAAAGAAAGATGTTCAGAGTCACTAATGTAGAGATTTTCACCAACCCTATAAATTCATGAATGAAAGAAAAATCTATTTGTGATATTTTCAGAGACATTTGCTCCAGTATGGTGTATTTGATTAATAAAAATAATTATGATACAGAAAAGCTTCCTCAATTTACTGCTGGCAGTTCTACACTTTATTTTACCCTACATATTCCATCATTTATTCCAATTTTACACTTGGCAGTCTGCCAGTGACGAAAATGACAGAAGTTGGCTTGAACTTGGGTAGGCTACATATCATATACTTTATTAGTTCTGTGTCTTAATTAAACTACATTTACTATAGGTCTTGAGGGATTTCAGTTCTTATTTGACTGTAATTTACCGTATGGTCATCCTGGTTTGTTTTTCATTACATTTCCGTAGCTAATTTATTTCCAACAGACCTGTTTTTAGCCCAAACGGAAAGAGATAATAGCTGCATTTACTCTCATCCATTGTCCAGACACTCCTCTCTTTTTAATGATAATAGGCCTTCATTATGGAACTACTCACATTACGAATATAGAAAAAGCTGATTTCTGCACAGCCGTTATCAGTTCTGATGAGGAGGAGCATCTAACTCAACTGAAAATGGATAAACATGTTTTTTCTCTCTTTCCTGATCAAATGAACATTTTCCATTTATCAACTCTAATGCTCTGTTAGGTCATCAACTCTAATTCTCTGTTAGGTCATCAACTCTAAAGCTCTGTTAGGTCATCAACTCTAATTCTCTGTTAGGTCATCAACTCTAATACTCTGTTAGGTCATCAACTCTAATTCTCTGTTAGGTCATCAACTCTAAAGCTCTGTTAGGTCATCAACTCTAATACTCTGTTAGGTCATCAACTCTAATACTCTGTTAGGTCATCAACTCTAATTCTCTGTTAGGTCATCAACTCTAATACTCTGTTAGGTCTTCAACTCTAAAGCTCTGTTAGGTCATCAACTCTAATTCTCTGTTAGGTCATCAACTCTAATTCTCTGTTAGGTCATCAACTCTAAAGCTCTGTTAGGTCATCAACTCTAATACTCTGTTAGGTCATCAACTCTAATTCTCTGTTAGGTCATCAACTCTAATTCTCTGTTAGGTCATCAACTCTAATACTCTGTTAGGTCATCAACTCTAATTCTCTGTTAGGTCATCAACTCTAATTCTCTGTTAGGTCATCAAACCTAATTCTCTGGTAGAAGTAGTGGAACTTATATCTTGGAAGATTCAATTACCGCCGAGAGAGAGAAGGTAGAGAGTGAGAGAAGACAGACAGAGCGGGTAGAGAGAGAGATGGTAGAGAGAGAGAGAGAGGGTAGAGGGAGAGAGAGAGAGGGTGGAGTGTAAGAGAGAGAGAGGGTAGAGAGAGAGGGTAGAGAGAGAGAGAGAGAGGGTAGAGCGTGAGTGAGAGAGAGAGAAGGTAGAGAGCAAGAGAAGACAGACAGAGCGGGTAGAGAGAGAGAGAGAGCGGGTGGAGAGAGAGTAAAGCCCCTTGAATTGAATTGAATTGAATTGAGAGAGAAGACAGGCAGAGAGGGTAGAGAGAGAGAAGGTAGAGAGAGAGAGAAGGTAGCGAGAGAGAATACAGACAGAGGGTGGAGAGACAGAGAGAGAGAGAGAGAGAATACAGACAGAGAGGGTGGAGAGAGAGAGAGCGAGAGAGAGAGAGATAGTTGGAGAGAGAGAGAGAAAGGTGTCTCCATAGCAGGCACAAATTGAATGGGCTATTTGTAGAACATATGTCTTTGAAGTGGTTGTAGACCTAATAGTTGTGAGGACACTGGTAATGGCTACTATGCTGCCATGCTTATCCACAATGGCTAAGTGATTCCCAAATTACACCCTGTTCATATATAGTGCACTACTTTTGACCAGGGCCCATAGGGCTTTGGTAAAATGTGTATCTTTTCAGCACACGTCTTCGGGGCATGGACTCTACAAGGTGTCGAAAGTGATCCACAGGGATGCAGGCCCATGTTGATTTTTTTTCCCAATGTTGTGTCAAATTGGCTGCATGTCCATTGGGTGGTGGACCATTCTTGATACACACGGAAACTGTTGAATGTGAAAAACCCAGCAGCGTTGCTGTTCTTGACACAAACCGGTGCGCCTGGCACCTACTTGATATCGTACCCCGTTCAAAGGCACTTAAATCTTTTGTATTGCCCATTCACCCTCTGAATGGCACACATACACTATCCATGTCTCAATTGTCTCAAAGCTTAAAAATCCAGTCATTGAAGGATCTCAATGTTTCATATACTCCGTGTACAGTGGAGCAAAAAAGTATTTAGTCAGCAACCAATTGTGCAAGTTCTCCCACTTAAAAAGATGAGAGAGGCCTGTAATTTCCATCATAGGTACTACACTTCAACTATGACAGACAAAATGAGAAAAAAAATCCATAAAATCACATTGTAGGATTTTTAATGAATTTATTTGCAAATTATGGTGGAAAATAAGTATTTGGTCAATAACAAAAGTTTATCTCAATACTTTGTTATATACACTTGGTTGGCAATGACAGAGGTTAAACGTTTTCTGTAAGTCTTCACAAGGTTTTCACACACTGTTGCTGGTATTTTGGCCCATTCCTCCATGCAGATCTCCCCTAGAGCAGTGATGTTTTGGGGCTGTTGCTGGGCAACACGGACTTTCAACTCCATCCAAATATTTTCTATGGGGTTGAGATCTGGAGACTGGCTAGGCCACTCCAGGACCTTGAAATGCTTCTTACAAAGCCACTCCTTCGTTGCCCGGGGGGTGTGTTTGGGATCATTGTCATGCTGAAAGACCCAGCCACGTTTCATCTTCAATGCCCTTGCTGATGGAAGGAGATTTTCACTCAAAATCTCATGATACATGGTTCTTTCCTTTACACGGATCAGTCGTCCTGGTCCCTTTGCAGAAAAACAGCCCCAAAGCATGATGTTTCCACCCCCATGCTTCACAGTAGGTATGGTGTTCTTTGGATGCAACTCAGCATTCTTTGTCCTCCAAACACGACAAGTTGAGTTTTTACCAAAAAGTTATATTTTGGTTTCATCTGACCATATGACATTCTCCCAATCTTCTTCTGGATCATCCAAATGCTCTCTAGCAAACTTCAGACGGGCCTGGACATGTACTGGCTTAAGCAGGGGGACACATCTGGCACTGCAGGATTTGAGTCCCTGGCGGCGTAGTGTGTTACTGATGGTAGGCTTTGTTACTTTGGTCCCAGCTCTCTGCAGGTAATTCACTAAGTCCCCCTGTGTGGTTCTGGGATTTTTGCTCACCGTTCTTGTGAGCATTTTGACCCCACGGGGTGAGATCTTGCGTGGAGCCCCAGATCGAGGGAGATTATCAGTGGTCTTGTATGTCTTCCATTTCCTAATAATTGCTCCCACAGTTGATTTCTTCAAACCAAGCTGCTTACCTATTGCAGATTCAGTCTTCCCAGCCTGGTGCAGGTCTACAATTTTGTTTCTGGTGTCCTTTGACAGCTCTTTGGTTTGGGGTGTGACTGTTTGAGGTTGTGGACAGGTGTCTTTTATACTGATAACAAGTTCAAACAGGTGCCATTAATACAGGTAACGAGTGGAGGACAGAGGAGCCTCTTAAAGAAGAAGTTACAGGTCTGTGGGAGCCATAAATCTTGCTTGTTTGTAGGTGACCAAATACTTATTTTCCACCATAATTTGCAAATAAATTCATAAAAAATCCTACAATGTGATTTTCTGGATTTTTTTTCTCATTTTGTCTGTCATAGTTGAAGTGTAGCTACAGTATGTTGAAAATTACAGGCCTCTCTCATCTTTTTAAGTGGGAGAACTTGCACAATTGGTGGCTGACTAAATACTTGTTTGCCCCACTGTAAATAAATGTACTACGTTTGGAGATTCAACTCTTTTTTTTTTGTATCGGGGGTATCTCTCTGTTCCGCTCTCTCTATGTTGCAAAAATCTAAATGAAGTCTTGAAAGACACAAAAGTGAGAGAGAAAAGGAACTCACCTATAGCACACAGAACGATCTACCCTCTTACAGCCAAACGCTACGACAATCTTTCTTTGCCTCCTCCTGTCATCGTTAAGACTGGGTAAAATATGGTGTAGCAATGTTCTCACTGAAAAGCATCGGGAATCTAAATCATCCCTTGTTTCAAGCTCTCTCAGACAAATGTGTTAAAACAGAAAACCTGGACATTCAATTGTAATAAAACCATTTTTTAAAAAGGAACGCCAGTCTTTGACCCGAGGACGGTAGTTGTTGGAGATTTTGTTGGACGTCAGGCAGAAATGAACACAACCCTTTAAGTGTGAATGGAGTCTCACTGGCTGAGCAGACGGAGCAGTTATACACTGGCCATGTGAACCTAGACGGAAAGGTCACGAACTGGTCATGGCTTCACCAATTAAAACTGTCGGGTTATTCCTCAATTTTTCTCCAAATCAACCTATTGTATGTACACAAGGGTGATTCAAGGGTTATCAACCATTTAAACACGTTATCAACCATTTAACCTGCTGTATTTATCTTCTCAACGTTTTTATTGTTGTTTTAAATTATAGCTTAATGCATTTCAAATAAATCATTTTCTCTAGTCATAATAACAATCAAATGATGGTACGAGACACGCAGTAAGTCCGTCTGCGTTGGAATGTAAAGGCTGTCCCTGTGTTATGGAGGTCTACTGTACTGTAATATTCTGACCTAATGAATCACTGTGCACAAAATGTCATTCATCTAAACACATTTAACAGTCTGGACCATGTGTTAGATTCCAACCCTCTCTCCAATGTGAGTTTTTTTATCAGAGTCATTCATGTGCACGTAATCCATACGCCGGGACAGAGCTCTGATGTGCCAGGGAGAAGCCTAATGCATCTCACCCACAACAATAGAATACACTTAAATGGCATGTCTTACCGCTGGGAAATTTGCTCAAACTTGAGCTCTTCTCTCTGCTGCCAATGGGGACACTGATAATGGAGGCACACTGGTACACTGCAGGACTGTAAGTGAGTGGTTTATAGACAAAGACAATCTATCTCTATCTGTTATATTGTGAATGATTCATTTAGCAGAGGTCTTTTAATTGATACAGAGCTGTATTGGTGCCAACAAGGTAAAATAAGTGAAGTCATTTGAGCGAGATAAAGCTTTGTAAATTGATGCAAAAAATGTATTTTGTGTTTTACATATCTGGACAGTGGTGAAAAAAAGTATTTCAATTGTCAAACTTGAGTAAAAGTAAAGATCCCTTAATAGAAAATTACTCAAGTAAAAGTGAAAGTCGCCCTGTAAAATACTACTTGAGGAAAAGTCCAAGAGTATTTGGTTCAAAATATTCTTAAGTGTCAAAAGTATATGGAATTGATAAAATGTACTTATGTATCAAAAGTAAAAGCAAAAGTATAAACCATTTGAAGTTCCTTATATTAAGCAAACTAGACCGCACCATATATATATATGGATAGCCAGGGACACACTCCAACACTCAGACATAATTTACAAAGGAAGCATTTGTGTTTAGTGAGTCCGCCAGATCAGAGGCTGTAGGGATGACCAGGGATGTTCTCTGTTTAGTGAGTCCTCCAGATCAGAGGCAGTAGGGATGACCAGGGATGTTCTCTGTTTAGTGAGTCCTCCAGATCAGAGGCAGTAGGGACGACCAGGGATGTTCTCTGTTTAGTGAGTCCTCCAGATCAGAGGCAGTAGAGATGACCAGGGATGTTCTCTGTTTAGTGAGTCCTCCAGATCAGAGGCAGTAGGGATGACCAGGGATGAGTGAGTCCTCCAGATCAGAGGCAGTAGGGATGACCAGGGATGTTCTCTGTTTAGTGAGTCCGCCAGATCAGAGGCTGTAGGGATGACCAGGGATGTTCTCTGTTTAGTGAGTCCGCCAGATCAGAGGCTGTAGGTATAACCATGGATGTTCTCTGTTTAGTGAGTCCTCCAGATCAGAGGCAGTAGGGATGACCAGGGATGTTCTCTGTTTAGTGAGTCCGCCAGATCAGAGGCTGTAGGTATAACCATGGATGTTCTCTGTTTAGTGAGTCCTCCAGATCAGAGGCAGTAGGGACGACCGGGGATGTTCTCTGTTTAGTGAGTCCTCCAGATCAGAGGCAGTAGGGATGACCATGGACGTTCTCTGTTTAGTGAGTCCTCCAGATCAGAGGCAGTAGGGAGGACCAGGGATGTTCTCTCTTTTGTGAGGGATAAAGGGAAGGTCTAACCAGGGTGATGAAAAGGTCTAACCAGGGTGATGAAAAGGTCTAACCAGGGTGATGGTGTAAGTTAGTTTGTCATTGTTTTCACAGCTTGACATTTCAGAACGTGCCTCTGTTATTATAGTTATTTAGAGTGTTGATGACATATATTAAGTTCAAAAGATACTGTACTTTTTAAAACTGTGTAAAATAACATCGTAAGGAAACTGATAAATCTACAAGTCAATTCCACAAAGAGCATCAGATGGAGAGACCAAAGATGGAACAGTCCTCACGAAGCCGCCGCCCCCCCCTACCATTACGGCTAGTACAGAGTACCATTACGGCTAGTACAGAGGACCATTACGGCTAGTACAGAGTACCATTACGGCTAGTACAGAGTACCATTACGGCTAGTACAGAGTACCATTACGGCTAGTACAGAGTACCATTACGGCTAGTACAGAGTACCATTACGGCTAGTACAGAGTACCATTACGGCTAGTACAGAGTACCATTACGGCTAGTACAGAGGACCATTACGGCTAGTACAGATTACCATTACGGCTAGTACAGAGGACCATTACGGCTAGTACAGAGTACCATTACGGCTAGTACAGAGGACCATTACGGCTAGTACAGAGTACCATTACGGCTAGTACAGAGGACCATTACGGCTAGTACAGAGTACCATTACGGCTAGTACAGAGTACCATTACGGCTAGTACAGAGTACCATTACGGCTAGTACAGAGTACCATTACGGCTAGTACAGAGTACCATTACGGCTAGTACAGAGGACCATTACGGCTAGTACAGAGTACCATTACGGCTAGTACAGAGGACCATTACGGCTAGTACAGAGTACCATAACGGCTAGTACAGAGGACCATTACGGCTAGTACAGAGTACCATTACGGCTAGTACAGAGGACCATTACGGCTAGTACAGAGTACCATTACGGCTAGTACAGAGTACCATTACGGCTAGTACAGAGTACCATTACGCCTAGTACAGAGTACCATTACGGCTAGTACAGAGTACCATTACGGCTAGTACAGAGTACCATTACGGCTAGTACAGAGGACCATTACGGCTAGTACAGAGTACCATTACGGCTAGTACAGAGGACCATTACGGCTAGCACAGAGGACCATTACGGCTAGTACAGAGTACCATTACGGCTAGTACAGAGTACCATTACGGCTAGTACAGAGTACCATTACGGCTAGTACAGAGTACCATTACGGCTAGTACAGAGTACCATTACGGCTAGTACAGAGGACCATTACGGCTAGTAGAGAGTACCATTACGGCTAGTACAGAGTACCATTACGGCTAGTACAGAGTACCATTACGGCTAGTACAGAGGACCATTACGGCTAGTACAGAGTACCATTACGGCTAGTACAGAGTACCATTACGGCTAGTACAGAGGACCATTACGGCTAGTACAGAGGACCATTACGGCTAGTACAGAGTACCATTACGGCTAGTACAGAGGACCATTACGGCTAGTACAGAGGACCATTACGGCTAGTACAGAGGACCATTACGGCTAGTACAGAGGACCATTACGGCTAGTACAGAGGACCATTACGGCTAGCACAGAGGACCATTACGGCTAGTACAGAGTACCATTACGGCTAGTACAGAGTACCATTACGGCTAGTACAGAGTACCATTACGGCTAGTACAGAGTACCATTACTGCTAGTACAGAGTACCATTACGGCTAGTACAGAGGACCATTACGGCTAGTACAGAGTACCATTACGGCTAGTACAGAGTACCATTACGGCTAGTACAGAGTACCATTACGGCTAGTACAGAGGACCATTACGGCTAGTACAGAGTACCATTACGGCTAGTACAGAGTACCATTACGGCTAGTACAGAGGACCATTACGGCTAGTACAGAGGACCATTACGGCTAGTACAGAGTACCATTACGGCTAGTACAGAGGACCATTACGGCTAGTACAGAGTACCATTACGGCTAGTACAGAGTACCATTACGGCTAGTACAGAGGACCATTACGGCTAGTACAGAGTACCATTACGGCTAGTACAGAGTACCATTACGGCTAGTACAGAGTACCATTACGGCTAGTACAGAGTACCATTACGGCTAGTACATAGGACCATTACGGCTAGTACAGAGTACCATTACGGCTAGTACAGAGTACCATTACGGCTAGTACAGAGGACCATTACGGCTAGTACAGAGTACCATTACGGCTAGTACAGAGTACCATTACGGCTAGTACAGAGGACCATTACGGCTAGTACAGAGTACCATTACGGCTAGTACAGAGGACCATTACGGCTAGTACAGAGTACCATTACGGCTAGTACAGAGGACCATTACGGCTAGTACAGAGTACCATTACGGCTAGTACAGAGGACCATTACGGCTAGTACATAGGACCATTACGGCTAGTACAGAGTACCATTACGGCTAGTACAGAGTACCATTACGGCTAGTACAGAGGACCATTACGGCTAGTACAGAGTACCATTACGGCTAGTACAGAGTACCATTACGGCTAGTACAGAGGACCATTACGGCTAGTACAGAGTACCATTACGGCTAGTACAGAGGACCATTACGGCTAGTACAGAGTACCATTACGGCTAGTACAGAGGACCATTACGGCTAGTACAGAGTACCATTACGGCTAGTACAGAGTACCATTACGGCTAGTACAGAGGACCATTACGGCTAGTACAGAGGACCATTACGGCTAGTACAGAGTACCATTACGGCTAGTACAGAGGACCATTACGGCTAGTACAGAGGACCATTACGGCTAGTACAGAGGACCATTACGGCTAGTACAGAGGACCATTACGGCTAGTACAGAGTACCATTACGGCTAGTACAGAGTACCATTACGGCTAGTACAGAGTACCATTACAGCTAGTACAGAGTACCATTACGGCTAGTACAGAGTACCATTACGGCTAGTACAGAGTACCATTACGGCTAGTACAGAGTACCATTGCCACAAGCACAGGGCAAATAAACCGTGCGCTGCCAATAATACGCCGAAAGCCAGCTGGCTAGAATGGTCTATGGTACGTTAACTGAGCCTACTGAAGTAAACAAATAAAAGGCCTCTGGAAAGTATTGCTTCCTCCACTTACTTTAGGCACCGCTGCCCCGTAATATATCCATCTATTATTCACACAACAATCAATAATTAAACTGGTTAAAGATGGACTTTTCTTCCACCTCCTTAAACCGCGTTTAACACATAAGTCTGTCTGCAGACCACACCAACACACCAGACCAGACCACACCAGACCAGACCACACAATACCAGACCACACCAGACCACACCAACACACCAGACCAGACCACAACAGACCACACAACACCAGACCACACCAGACCACACCAGACCACACCAACACACCAGACCAGACCACAACAGACTACACCAGACCACACCAACACACCAGACCAGACCACACCAGACCACATCAGACCAGACCACACCACACCACACTAGACCACACCAACACACCAGACCAGGCCACAACAGATCACAACAGACCACACCAGACCACATCAGACCAGACCAGACCAAACAAGAACAGACCAGACCACACCAGACCACACAACACCAGACCAGACCACACCAGACCACATCAGACCAGACCACACCACACCACACTAGACCACACCAACACACCAGACCAGGCCACAACAGACCACAACAGACCACACCAGACCACATCAGACCAGACCAGACCAAACAGAACAGACCAGACCACACCAGACCAGACCACACCAGACCACACCAGACCAGACCACACCAGACCACACCAGACCACACCAGACCAGACCAGACCAAACAAGACCATACCAGACCACACCAGACCACACCAGACCACACCAGACCGGACCAGACCAAACAAGACCATACCAGACCACACCAGACCACACCAGAGCAGACCCGACCACACCACACCAGACCACACCATTGTCACCTCTCTTCAAGTTCTTAGGAAACTATGCAGTATTTAGTATTATTTCTTACATTGTTACCTCAGGAAATCTTATGTCTTATTACATACAGCCGGGAGGAACAATTGGATAAACAGCTGAGTTGGAATTTGACATACACTTAGGTTGGAGTCATTAAAACTTGTTTTTCAACCACTCCACAAATATCTTGTTAACAAACTATAGTTTTGGCAAGTCGGTTAGGACATCTACTTTGTGCATGACACAAGTAACATTTCCAACAATTGTTTACAGGCAGATTATTTCACTTATACTTCACTGCATCACAATTCCACTGGGTCAGAAGATCACATACACTAAGTTGACTGTGCCTTTAAACAGCTTGGAAAATTCCAGAAAATTGTGTCATGGCTTTAGAATTTTCTGATAGGCTAGTTGACATAATTTGAGTCAATTGGAGGTGTACCTGTGGATGTATCTCAAGGCCTACCTTCAAACTCAGTGCCTTTTTGCTTGACATCATGGGAAAATCAAAAGAAATCAGCCAAGATCTCAGAAAAAGACCTATAGACCTCCACGTGTCTGGTTCATCCTTGGGAGCAATTTCCAAACGCCTGAAGGTACCACGTTCACAAACAATAGTACGCAAGTATAAACACCATGGGACTACGCAGCCGTCATACCACTCAGGAAGGAGACGCGTTGTGTCTCCTAGAGATGAACGTACTTAAGTGCGGAAAGTGCAAATCAATCCCAGAACAACAGCAAAGGACATTGTGAAGATGCTGGAGGAAACAGGTACAAAAGTATCTATATCCACAGTAAAACAAGTCCTATATAAACATAACCTGAAAGGCCGTTCAGCAAGGAAGAAGCCACTGCTCCAAAACCGTCATAATAAAGCCAGACTACTGTTTGCAAATGCACATAGGGACAAAGATCGTACTTTTTGGAGAAATGTCCACTGCTCTGATGAAACAAAAATAGAACTGTTTGGCCATAGTGACCATCGTTATGTTTGGAGGATAATGGGAAAGGCTTGCAAGGCCAAGAACACCATCCCAACCGTGAAGCATGGGGGTGGCAGCATCATGTTGTGGGGGTGCTTAGCTGCAGGAGGGACTGATGCACCTCACAAGGTATGTGAGGAAGGAAAATTATATGGATATATTGAAGCAACATCTCAAGACATCAGTTAAAGCTTGGTCGCAAATGGGTCTTCCAAATGGACAATGACCCCACGCATACTTCCAAAGTTGTGGCAAAATGGCTTAAGGACAACAAAGACAAGGTATTGGAGTGGCCATCACAAAGCCCTGACCTCAATCCTATAGAAAATGTGTGGGCAGAACTGAAAAAGCGTGTGCGAGCAAGGAGGCCTACAACCTGACACAGTTACACCAGCTCTGCCAGTTAAACAATTTAAAGGCAATGCTACCAAATACTAATTGAGTGTATGTAAACTTCCGACCCACTGGGAATGTGAAAGAAATAAAAGCTGAAATAAATAATTCTCTCTACTAATATTCTGACATTTCACATTCTTAAAATAAAGTGGTGATCCTAACTGACCTAAGACAGGGAATTTTTACTACGATTAATGTCAGGAATTATGAAAACCTGAGTTTAAATATATTTGGCTAAGGTGTATGTAAACTTCCAACTTCAACTGTACATGTGATATGAGTAATGTAAGATATGTAAACATTATTAAAGCATTTTATAAAGTGACTAGTGATCCATTCATTAAAGTAGCCAGTGATTGGGTCTCAATGTAGGCAGCAGCCTCTCTGATTTAGTCATTGCTGTCTAGCAGTCTGATGGCCTTGAGATAGAAGCTGTTTTTCAGTCTCTCGGTCCCAGCTTTGAACCACCTGTACTGACCTCGCCTTCTGGATGGTAGCGGAGTGAACAGGTAGTGGCTTGGATGGTTGATGTCCTTGATGATCTTTTTGGCCATCCTGTGACATCGGATGCTGTAGATGTCATGTAGGGCAGGTAGTTTGCCCCCGGTGATGCGTTATGCCTACTACACCACCCTCTGGAGAGCCTTGCGGTTGAGGGCGGTGCAGTTGCCGTACCAGGAAATGATACAGCCCGACAGGATGCTCTCGATTCTGCATCTGTAAAAGTTTGTCAGGGTTTTGGGTGACAAGCCAAAATTCTTCAGCCTCCTGAGGTTGATGAGGTGATGCTGTACCTTCTTCACCACACTGTCTGTGTGGGTGGACCATTTCAGTTTGTCTGTGATGTGTATGCCGAGGAACTTAAAACTTTCCACCTACTCCACTCCTCTCTCTTCGATGTGGATAGGGGGGTGCTCCCTCTGCTGTTTCCTGAAGTCCATGATCATCTCCTTTGTTTTGTTGATGTTGAATGAGGGGTTGTTTTCCTGACACCACACTCCGTGTGCCCTCACCTCCTCCCTGTAGGCTGTCTCGTCCTTGTTGGTAATCAAGCCCACTACTGTTGTGTTGTCTGCAAACTTGATGATTGACTTGGAAGCGTGCATGGCCACGCAGTTGTGGGTGAACCGGGAGTACAGGAGGGGGCTGAGCACGCACCCTTGTGTGCCCCCAAAGTTGAGGGTCAGCAAAGTGGAGATGTTGTTTCCTACCTTCACCACCTGGGGGCGGCCCGTCCGAAGGTCCAGGACCCAATTGCATAGAGTGGGGTTAAGACCCAGGGCCTCCAGCTTGATGATGTGCTTGGAAGGTACTATGGTGTTGAATGCTGAGCTGTAGTCAATGAACAGCATTCTGACATAGGTACTCCTTTTGTCCAGATGAGATAGGGCAGTGTGCAGTGTCATGGCGATTGTGTCGTCTGTGGACCTGTTGGGGAGGTATGCAAACTGAAGTGGGTCTAGGGTGGCCGGTAAGGTGGAGGTGATATGATCCTTGTCTCTCAAAGCACTTCATGATGACAGAAGTGAGTGCTACTGTGCGGCAGTCATTTAGTTCAGTTTTCTTTGCCTTCTTGGGTACAGGAACAATGGTAGCCATCTTGAAGCACGTGGGGACAACAGACTGGGATAGGGAGTGATTGATTATATCCGTAAACACACCAGCCAGCTGCTCTGCACATGCTCTGAGGACACGGCTAGGGTCAGCAGTCTTCCGAGGGATAACACGTTTATATGTTTTACTCATATCAGCCACGGAGAAGGGGGGGGCAGTCCTTGTTAGCGGGCTGCGATGGTGGCGCTGTATTGTCCTCGAAGCGGGCAAAGAAGGTGTTTAGTTTGTCTGGAAGCATGACGTCTGTGTCCGTGACGTGGCAGGATTTATTTTTGTAGTCCGTGATTTCCTGCAGACCCTGCCACATACGTCTCGTGTCTGAGCTGTTGAATTGCGACTCCACCTTGTCCCTATACCGGCATTTTGTTTGTTTGATTGCCTTGTGGAGGGAATAATTACACTGTTTATATTCAGTCATATTCCCAGACCTCTTTTCATGGTTAAATGCGATGGATTGTGCTTTCAGTTTTGCACAAATGCCGCCATCCATCTATGGTTTCTGGTTAAGGTAGGTTTTAATATTCACAGTGGGTACAACATCTCCAATGCACTTCTCTATAAACGCACTCACCGAGTCAGCTTATAGGTCGATTTTGTTCTCTGAGGCTGACCAGAACATATTCCGGTCAGCGTGATCAAAACAATCTTGAAGTGTGGCTTCCGATTGGTCGGACCAGCATTGAATGGCTCTCGTCACTGGTACCTCCTGTTTGAGTTTTTGCTTATAAGACAGTAGGAGCAAGATGGCATCGTGGTCGGATTTGCCTACGGGAGGGCGGGGAAGGGTTTTGTATGCATCGCGGAAGTTAGAGTAGCAGTGGTCGAGGGTATTGCCCATGCACTTAGCACAATCAATATGTTGGTAAATTTTATGGTAGCCTCTCAAATTTGCTTTGTTAAAATCCCCAGCTACAATAAATGCAATCAGTTTGCATAAAGTCCAGTAAAGTTCCTTGATTGCCGTCTTGGTGTCTGCTTGAGGGGGAATGTACACAGCTGTGACTATAACTGACAAGATTTCTCTTCGTAGGTAAAATGGCCTGCATTTGATTGTAAGGAATTATAGATTGGGTTATTATAGATCGCATGATTACCACATGCGTCGTTAATCATGAAGCATACACCCCCAACTTTCCTCTTCCAAGAGAGGTGTTTATCTCTGTTGGCGCAATGCAAGGAGAAGCCCGGGAGCTGAACCAATTCCGACAACATATCCCGAGAGAGCCATGTTTCTGTTAAACAGAGAAGGTTAAAATCTCTGATGTCTCTCTGGAAGGCAAGCCTTGCTCGAATTACGTCTACCTTTTGTCAAGAGACTGGACATTGGCAAGTAGTATACTCGGGAGCGGTGGGCGATATGCACGTCTACGGAGCCTGACCAGGTGGCCGCTTCATCTGCCCCTTCTGCGGCACCATTGTTTTGGGTCAACTACTGGAATTAGATCCATTGTCCTGGGTGGTGGTCCGAACAAAGGTTCTGCTTCGGGAAAAGTCGTATTCCTGGTCGTAATGTTGGTACGTTGACATTGCTCTTACTGTTGAAGTCGGAAGTTTACATATACCTTAGCCAAATACATTTATAAAACACAGTTAGTATATATAGATAAAACACAGTTAAACCTCAGTGTGGATATATAGATAAAACACAGTTAATATATATAGATAAAACACAGTTACAGTTTTTTTCGACTGCTAAACGACAGTGGGCACAACTGGAGTCACATGTGCAAAACTCTAACTACAGTCTGCACTACCAACAGTCACCTGAGCTAAACAGTTCACATCACCTGCAAAACTCATTCCAAGCAACACAACTCTTAACACATGGCTCAAAACACGCTCAGTGCAGCCAAACACTATGCACAACCCTCACTGAGACAACACACACTGTCACTCAGAACACACTGAGAGTAAAAACACTAGCATCAAACACCAATACAGAAAATACAAACTTTTCATCTTTACAGTTTGAACAATTTCAGTGACTTCATACAAAGTAATATTTTCTTCAAAGAAAAGAGTGACATTCTTTCACATGATTTATTACAATTTTTAGAACATAACAATTCTTTAAGGTATATGAAAATTAGCAGTTTGCTTCAATAGTCTGTAGTAATTTACGGAATTACAGTAATGAGAAAAAAAAGGTAGAAACTAAAAGTACATACTGTAATTCGAACAAATAATTGAGGGGCTAATCCTGCCTCTCTCTAGCATCAGGCCACAGGTTTTCTTCAACATCACATCTAATGTTTTCTCTTGCCATGCACCTGGGGAAGAACCTTCTGGAGTGCCTTATCCATCCCTGGCAGTCCTCTGGACTCTTGTCCTCACATCCGGCACGCATGGCTTCCAAAAGAGACATTGGTCATGTGGGTGGTGACCAAACACTTTCCATCTCCAGGCAGAGAAAAACTCCTCTATTGGGTTGAGGAAGGGTGAATATGCAGGCAGGTACAAAACCATAAATCTGTGATGTGCTGCAAACCAATCTGTGACAGCTGCAGAGTGGTGAAAAGCAACGTTATCGCAAACTATGACAACAACTTGGGGGTTTCTTACTGGCTCCCCCTGTTCTGCTGGCACTAGCTGAGCATAGAGCTGTTATAGGAAAGCTATAAGCCTTTCTGTGTTGTATGGGCCAATGAGTGGTGTGTTGAGAAGCAAACCATCATTGGCCAATGCAGCACACATGGTGATATTTCCCCCCCTTTGGCCTGGAACCTCCACAGTGGCCCTTTGACCTATAACATTCCTTCCTCTGCGCCGTGTTTTGGCAAGGTTAAATCCAGCTTCATCAATAAATACAAATGAATGTGGTCTTTCCAGTGCTTCCACCTCCATTACTCTCTGAAAAACAGTAAGTGCACAGTTTTACTGTAGAAATGCTAGTGTTTTTTTTACTGTAAATATTTTGTATAGCTGTGTACGTAACCTCAGACGTCTTACCTGGACATATTGGTATCTTTGCTCTTTTACCCGTTCACTGTTTCTCTCGAACGGTACAGTGTATAACTGTTTCATTGTAACTTGGTGTTTCTTTAGGACTCGAGCAATAGTTGTTGTGCTGACAGAATTAACATTTTCAAATATATCATTATCAGCCAGCACTCTATCTTGAATCTCCCGCAGTTTTATTGCATTGTTGACAACAACCATGTCAACAATAGCATTTTCCTGCGCATCTGAAAATATTTTTCCTCTTCCCCCTGTTGGGGGCAGCCTTTGGGTCCTGTTGTAAAAATATATTTTACAGTCAAACTTACTGTAATATATATCTGTGTAAATATTCTATAATTGCAATACAAAATAGATTCCTGTAATGTTTTCATTTACTGTAAGGATGTAACTCTCACCTGTTTGCATGATGGAAAATTCGCATTACAGATGCCACTGTGGATCTTTGCAGATTGGGTTGCACCCTCAACCCTGCCTCTCTCAATGAGAGACCATGGTTCACGACATGGTCTATAAGTGTAGCCCTTATTTCATCTGAAATAACTTCTTTGTCTTCCTCCACGCATCCGCCCTCTCCCTGCCACCCTTCTTGAATGTGTGGTTCACAGTTTTGACAGCAGTGTGTTAGCATTTGAACAAAGTGCTGCAAATCCACAGTGTTGTGCAGGTTGTGGTTAAAGTCATGGGATAAGTGTGTAGAGTTTTGAAAACTGTGTTCAAGCAATGAAAAACGAACTAGAGTTTGGTCCACATGAACTGCTGCTGTGCAGACTGTAGTTAGAGTTTTGCACATGTGACTCCAGTTGTGTCCACTGTCGTTTAGCAATCGAAAAAAACTGTAATATATATAGATAAAACAAAGTTAAACCTCATAGTGTGGAGATGTAGATAAAACACAGTTAATACAGTGCCTTGCGAAAGTATTCGGCCCCCTTGAACTTTGCAACCTTTTGCCACATTTCAGGCTTCAAACATAAAGATTTAAAACTGTATTTTTTTGTGAAGAATCAACAACAAGTGGGACACAATCATGAAGTGGAACGACATTTATTGGATATTTCAAACTTTTTTAACAAATCAAAAACTGAAAAATTGGGCGTGCAAAATTATTCAGCCCCTTTACTTTCAGTGCAGCAAACTCTCTCCAGAAGTTCAGTGAGGATCTCTGAATGATCCAATGTTGACCTAAATGACTAATGATGATAAATACAATAATCTGAAATAATCTGTCTGTAAACAATTGTTGGAAAATTTACTTGTGTCATGCACAAAGTAGATGTCCTAACCGACTTGCCAAAACTATAGTTTGTTAACAAGATATTTGTGGAGTGGTTGAAAAACGAGTTTTAATGACTCCAACCTCCTAGTGTTTGTTAACTTCCAACTTCAACTCTATATAGTGTATTTTGTATCGTCTACTGCACCTCGCCTATGTCGCTCGGCCATCGCTCATCCATATTCTTACATGTACATATTCTCATTCACCCCTTTAGATTTGTGTGTATTAGGTAGTTGTTGGGGAATTGTTAGATTACTTGTTAGATATTACTGCGCTGTCAGAACTAGAAGCAAAAGCATTTTGCTATGCTCGGATTAACATCTGCTAACCATGTGTATGTGAAAAATAAAAAATAAAAATAATAAAATTTGATTTGATTTGACCAGACCACACCAGACCCGTCTCTATGTCTTTGGTGGTGGTCTACACCAGAGCCTAGTGACACCACCGCCCATTCCCCATTCCCGTCTCCCATCTCATCCGTTTCTATGTGTTTTCTGCCTTGGGATGCCTGTAACTGTAATGTTTACTGTAGAGTAACTGTAGAGTAACTGTAGTGTCGATGTGGTGGTATACAGTACACCGTAGCCTCCGAATGACACCACCCTCCCTCCTCCTTTTTTACTCCGTTTCAGCCCCTTTAGGTGTCCATTACAGGGTGAAACCTGCTTAGTAATGTCCTGTTTCAACAGCCCTCCAAGGCATCTGCAAACAACTTAAAATAGTGCCTCTGCTCGGGGCTGGTTCTCAGTTACTCAGCGTGGTGTTCAATCACACGACCAGGGACATGCAAATATTGGTAAGGCAATTAAGGCCAATCCTGTTTGCCCTAAAGTAGAAGGGTAACACTATCTCTTCCATTATGAGGCCTGTAAACTCTGGTGCTGCCTGCCTGCCAGGCACTGAGAAGAAGGGGAAGAAGAGGGGGGGGAGGAGCTTTTCAGCCGTTAAAAGGTTTAGGCCTAGTACCTTCTAACAATGACGAGGGAGAGGCTCACTTTCCTCATAGCTCGTCCTTCCTTCGTCGTGTAAATGCATTCGTAATGCGAGGAGATAGAAAGCACCCCCTCCTCCTCCTCCTCCACCTCCTCCCCCTCATCCCGTCTCTCTTGCTCTTTCTTTCCCTTGGGGTCCCCATGGACTCAAATTGGGAGACATTTTAGAGGATACAGCGTTATCTTAACAATAACAACAACAAAAAACCTGCCACCTCCCCTCTACATGTGAAACCCTATACTCTCTTATGCTATGCTTACCCTCTTTACAGAAAAGACAACATTCCAACAACCTATTGTGGGTCTCTCATCCTGGGGACAGCAGTATCAAATATGAAAGATATTGTTAGCAAATGATTTAGTATATAAAGTATGTGTAGTTACAGTAATACAGTATGTATGCATGTACAGTACCAGTCAACAGTTTGGACACACCTAGTCATTCAAGGGTTTTTCTTTTTTTTTTGGTACTATTTTCTACATAAAATTGCCACCAGCTTCATGATTGTCAACCAACCATCAAATTGTCAACCAGCTTCATGAGGTAGTCACCTGGAATGAATTTCAAAATAATAGCTGTGCCTTGTTAAAAGTTAATTTGTGGAATGTCTTTCCTTCTTAATGCATCTGAGCCAATCAGTTGTGTTGTGACAAGGTAGGGGTGGTATACAGAAGATAGCCCTATTTGGTAAAAGACCAAGACCATAATATGGCAAGATGTCACGAACCTCGCCGAGGTTGGTGCCTCTTCCTGTTCGGGCGGTGCTCGGCGGTCGTCGTCGCCGGCCTATTAGCTGCCATCGATTCCCTTTCCGTTTGTTTTGGGTTATTGGTTAATTGGGTACACCTGTTTTGTATTAGGATTTGTTTGTAGGGTATTTAAGGGCACTAGGCCCGCTGGGTATTTGTGCGGGCTTGTTTTTGTTACTCTGTGTTTTGTTGGTGTGAATTATTATTGTATTTATTCTCCGGACTGTTTAGTCCTGTTGTTTTGGACTAGCAACATATTTACGCCCTGTGTGTTGGCGTGACTGTTTTTGTTGCGCTGGGGAATAAATCTGAGGAAAACGACTGAACCCTGCTCTCTGCGCCTGATTCCACCCACCACACCTAGTAGATCGTAACAGAAGCCCGCACCACTTGAAATGGAGTCAGCAGGAGCAGCGACCACTCCTCTCCCCACTATGGAGGAGCGCGTTCATCACCATACAGCTGTCCTCCATCGGATTGGTACCGCGATGGACCAGATGATGGAGAGGATGGAACGATGGGAGCGGAGTGGTCTCCCGACATCTACCCCAGCTCCCCCACTCCCGACACCACCTACTCCACCTACATCGTCCTCTGGGTCCGGCGCACTACGTCTCTCCCCCCCGAGGGAGTACGATGGAGCGGCTGCTGGGTGCCAGGGATTTTTGCTCCAGCTGGAGCTCTACCTGGCTACCGTGCGTCCGGCTCCCTCGGGTGAGGAGAGTGTGAGCCTCCTCGTCTCCTGTTTAACGGGCAGGGCCCTGGACTGGGCTAACGCAGTCTGGAACAGTCCAGACTCAGCTCGGGACAACTACCTGGAGTTCACTCGCCGTTTCCGAGCAGTGTTCGATCATCCACCAGAGGGTAAAGCAGCGGGTGAGCGACTGTTCCACCTCAGACAGGAGACGAGGAGCGCGCAGGACTTCGCGTTGGAGTTTAGGACCCTAGCTGCTGGTGCTGGGTGGAATGACAGGGCCCTGATGGACCATTTTCGGTGTAGTCTCCGGGAGGACGTCCGCCGGGAGCTGGCTTGCAGGGACACAACTCTCTCCCTGGATGAACTAATAGACATGTCTATTCGATTGGACAACCTGCTAGCTGCCCGCGGGCGTTCAGAAGGGGTCCTGTTAATTCCACCGTCCAGCTCTCCCACTCCCACTCCGATGGAGTTGGGAGGAGCTGCATCTAGGGGGATCAGAGGGGGCTCCTCCTGCTCCTATTGTGGACGGAGAGGACACACTTCGGACCGGTGTTGGAGGAGTCCCTCTGGGAGTCGAGATGGTCGGCAGAGCGCTCCTCGGCCACCCCAGGTGAGTAAGCACCAAACTCACCCAGAGCTCCCTGTTGGTCACATGTTTTTGTTAATTTTTTTTCCTGCATTTTTCCCCTCTCTTCAGCATAAGGCGCTAGTCGATTCAGGCGCAGCTGTGAGCTTTATGGATCGTGGACTCGCCCGTAAATTGGGTATTCCGTTAGTGCAGATAGACCCACCTGTCCCCGTGCACTCCTTAGATAGCCGACCGCTAGGGTCAGGGCTGGTCAGGGAGGCCACGATTCCACTGGACATGGTAACGCAGGGGAATCATAGGGAGAGGATCAGTTTCTACCTTATTGATTCACCTGGGTTTCCGGTGGTGTTGGGGGTTCCCTGGCTGGCTATTCACAATCCCCTTATTTCCTGGAAACAGGGGGCTCTTAAGGGGTGGTCAGATGAGTGTTCAGAGAGGTGTTTAGGAGTTTCCATCGGTGCCACGACGGTGGAGAGTCCAGACCAGGTTTCCACCGTGCGCATTCCCCCAGAATATGCCGATTTGGCTATCGCTTTTAGTAAGAGGAAAGCGACCAAATTACCACCCCATCGACGGTGGGATTGCGTGATAAACCTCCTGGAGAACGCTGCACTTCCCCGGAGTCATGTGTACCCACTGTCACAGGAGGAGACGCTGGCTATGGAAACATATGTCACGGAAGCTCTGAGACAGGGGTACATTCGGCCCTCCATGTCACCCGTCTCCTCAAGTTTCTTTTTTGTGAGGAAAATTAAGGGAGGTCTGCGTCCGTGCATTGATTATCGAGGTCTCAATTCGATCACAGTGGGTTTTAGTTATCCGCTACCTCTCATCGCTACGGCGGTGGAATCATTCCACGGAGCGCGTTTCTTCATAAAACTGGACCTCAGGAGCGCGTATAATCTGGTGCGTATTCGGGGAGGAGACGAGTGGAAAACAGCGTTTAGTACCACATCAGGCCACTATGAGTACCTCGTCATGCCGTATGGGTTGAAAAATGCTCCAGCCGTCTTTCAATCCTTTGTAGATGAGATTCTCAGGGACTTGCACGGGCAGGGTGTGGTAGTCTATATTGATGACATCTTGATTTATTCTGCCACACGCGCCGCGCATGTTTCCCTGGTGCGCAAGGTTCTTGGGCGACTGCTGGAGCATGACCTATACGTCCAGGCTGAGAAATGTGTGTTTTCCAAACCAGCCGTTTCCTTCCTGGGTTATCGCATTTCCAGCTCGGGGATGATGATGGAGTGTGACCGCGTTAATGCCGTGCGTAATTGGCCGACTCCGACCACGGTAAAGGAGGTGCAGCGGTTTTTAGGGTTTGCCAATTACTACCGGAGGTTTATCCGGGGTTTTGGCCAAGTAGCGGCGCCCATTACCTCACTGCTGAAGGGAGGGCCGGTGCGTTTGCGGTGGTCAGCAGAGGCTGATGGAGCCTTCAACCAGTTGAAGGTACTGTTCACTGGGGCTCCCGTGTTGGCGCATCCGGACCCTTCGTTAGCATTCATAGTGGAGGTGGATGCGTCCGAGGCTGGGGTTGGAGCCGTGCTGTCTCAGCGCTCGGGTACGCCACCGAAGCTCCGTCCCTGCGCTTTCTTTTCTAAGAAGCTGGGTCCGGCAGAGCGGAACTATGATGTGGGGGACCGGGAGTTACTAGCTATGGTAAAGGCCCTGAAGGTGTGGAGACACTGGCTAGAGGGGGCTAAACACCCTTTTCTCATCTGGACTGATCACCGTAATCTGGAGTATATTCGTGCAGCGAGGAGACTGAATCCGCGCCAGGCTAGGTGGGCCATGTTCTTTACACGTTTTAGATTTACGATCTCTTACAGACCAGGTTCCCTCAACACTAAGGCCGACGCGCTGTCCCGTCTCTATGACACTGAGGACCGGTCTATCGAACCCACTCCCATCCTTCCTGCTTCTCGGCTGGTGGCCCCAGTGGTATGGGAGGTGGACGCGGACATCGAGCGGGCATTGAGGGTTGAACCTGCGCCTGCACAGTGTCCGACTGGCAGAAGTTACGTACCGCTTGGTGTTCGTGATAAGTTGATTCGGTGGGCTCACACACTACCGTCTGCGGGTCATCCGGGGATCGATAGGACAGTGCGGGGTCTTAGAGGGAAATACTGGTGGCCCACCTTAGCTAGGGATGTGAGGCTCTATGTCTCTTCCTGTTCGGTATGCGCCCAGAGTAAGGCTCCTAGGCACCTTCCTAGAGGGAAGTTACAGCCCCTCCCGATTCCACAACGGCCATGGTCCCATCTCAGGGGAACACTACCGTTTTGGTCGTTGTGGATCGGTTCTCTAAGTCCTGCCGTCTCCTTCCATTGCCTGGTCTCCCTACGGCCCTACAGACTGCAGAGGCTCTTTTTACCCACGTCTTCCGGCACTATGGGGTCCCAGAGGATATCGTCTCCGATCGGGGTCCCCAGTTCACATCTCGGGTTTGGAAGGCGTTTATGGAGCGTCTGGGGATCTCGGTCAGCCTTACCTCTGGTTATCACCCCGAAAGTAATGGGCAGGTGGAGAGAGTAAACCAGGAAGTGGGCAGGTTTCTGAGGTCGTATTGCCAGGACCGGCCAGGAGAATGGGCAAGGTACGTCCCATGGGCAGAGTTAGCCCAGAATTCTCTTCGGCATTCGTCCACGAATATGTCGCCATTCGAATGTGTACTGGGTTACCAGCCGGTCCTGGCTCCGTGGCAATAGAGTCAGACCGAGGCTCCTGCGGTGGAGGAGTGGGTACAGCGCTCTAGAGAGACCTGGCGGGCAGTCCAGGATTCTCTCAGGCAGGCCAGTGAACGGCAGAAGAGAGACGCTGACCGCCACCGCAGTGAGGCCCCGGTGTTCGCACCAGGGGACAGGGTCTGGCTCTCGACCCGAAACCTGTCCCTCCGCCTGCCCTGCCGGAAGCTGGGGCCGCAGTGTGTGGGGCCATTTAAAGTCCTGAGGAGGATAAACGAGGTGTGTTATAGATTGCAACTTCCCTCTTATTATCGTATTAACCCCTCGTTTCATGTGTCTCTCCTCAGGCCGGTGGTAGCTGGTCCCCTACAAGACAGTGAGGTACCGGAGGTCCCTCCACCCCCTCTGGACATCGAGGGGTCCCCGGCGTACACAGTACGAGCTATTCTGGACTCGAGACGCCGGGTGAGGGGCCTGCAGTACCTCGTGGACTGGGAGGGGTACGGTCCGGAGGAGAGGTGCTGGGTACCGGGGAGGGACATTTTAGATCCTTCCCTCTTGAGGGATTTCCATCGCCTCCACCCGGATCGCCCTGCACCTCGTCCTCCGGGTCGTCCTCGAGGCCGGGGTCGGCGCGCTGCGGGAGCCGCGCGTCAGGGGGGGGGTACTGTCACGAACCTCGCCGAGGTTGGTGCCTCTTCCTGTTCGGGCGGTGCTCGGCGGTCGTCGTCGCCGGCCTATTAGCTGCCATCGATTCCCTTTCCGTTTGTTTTGGGTTATTGGTTAATTGGGTACACCTGTTTTGTATTAGGATTTGTTTGTAGGGTATTTAAGGGCACTAGGCCCGCTGGGTATTTGTGCGGGCTTGTTTTTGTTACTCTGTGTTTTGTTGGTGTGAATTATTATTGTATTTATTCTCCGGACTGTTTAGTCCTGTTGTTTTGGACTAGCAACATATTTACGCCCTGTGTGTTGGCGTGACTGTTTTTGTTGCGCTGGGGAATAAATCTGAGGAAAACGACTGAACCCTGCTCTCTGCGCCTGATTCCACCCACCACACCTAGTAGATCGTAACACAAGAACAACTCAATTAAGGTAAGAGAAGCGAAAGTCCATCATTACTTTAGGACATGAAGGTCAGTCAATCCAGAAAAGTGAATGAACTTTCAAGTTTCCTCAACTCTGTCTCAAAAACCATGCAGTGCTATGATGAAAGTGAATCTCTTGAGGGACGACACAGGAATAGAAGACCCAGAGTTACCTCTGCTGCAGAGGACAAGTTCATTAGAGTTACCAGCCTCAGAAATTGCAGCCGAAATAATTGCTTCACAGAGTTCAAGTAACAGACACATCTCAACATCAACTGTTCAGAGGAGACTGCGTGCATCAGGCCTTCATGGTCGAATTTCTGCAAAGAAACCACTACTAAAAGACAACAATAATAAGAAGAGACTTGCTTGGGCCAAGAAACATTAGCAATGGAAATTAGACCGGTGGAAATCTGTCCATTGGTCTGATTAGTCCAAATTTGAGATTTTTGGTATCAACCGCTGTGTCTTCGTGAGATTCAGAGTAGGTGAGCGGATGATCTCCGCATGTGTGGTTCCCACCGTGAAGCATGGATGAGGAGGTGTAATGGAGTGGGGGGTGCTTTACTGGCGACAATGTCTGTAATTTATTTAGAATTCAAGGCACACTTAACCAGCATGGCTCCCACAGTATTTTGCAGCGATACACCGTCCCATCTTGTTTGGCTTAGTGGGACTATCATTTGTTTTTCAACAGGACAATGACCCAACACACCTCCAGGCTGTGCAAGGGCTACTTGACCAAGAAGGAGAGTGATGGAGTGCTGCATCAGATGACCTGGCCTCCACAATCACCTGACCTGAACCCAATTGAGATGGTTTGGGATGACTAGGACCAAAGAGTGACGGAAAAGCAGCCAACAAGTGCTCAGCAAATGTGAGAACTCTTTCAAGCCTTTTGGAAAAGCATTCAGGGTGAATGAAGCTGGTTGAGAGAATGCCAAGAGTGTACAAAGCTGTCATCGAGGCAAATGGTGGCTACTTTGAACAATCTCAAATATGTAATACATTATGATTTGTTTAACAATTACTTATGGTTACTACATGATTCCGTATGTGCGATTTCATAGGTTCCATGGCTTCACTATTATTCTACAATGTAGAAAATATTAAAAATAAAGAATAACCCCTTGGAACAAGTAGTTGTGTCAAAACCTTTTGACTGGTACTGCATATGTAAATTTGTCATTAAAACAAAAGCATATGTTACGAGAGCGAAAAGTATATGTTTCCTGTAGAATTCAGACCACCTTTAAATTATATACTGTATAAGCGATCAAACTTTACAGCATGGCGACGAGGACAACACTGTCACTAGCTAGGGCTCAGTGTGGACAGCGTACTTTTTATAAAGTGCTACATTTATTTAGCAAACCATAGAAGTGTCCTCCTACAGAATGTTCCTAAAGCAAATCTATATTTAGCTTTACATTTTCTCTGATTGGACCTTTGTAAAGCATTGGACCCCATTCTGTGTAAGACTGTGGTAACAATAACAATGCATTAAGTGTCCTAAGCCACGCTTCAACACTCAGAGCCTCTTCTTAAGTGCTGAACCAGTCGGACTGACAGCCGCTGAAAGCATTGTCTACTCTGCTGCAGACTCTTATGGAGAAACCACACACACGCGCACGCACACGCACGCACGCTCACGCACGCACGCACGGACGCTCACGCACGCACGCACGCGCACACACACACACACACGTAGGTACGCGCACGCACGGACGCTCATGCACGCACGCACGCACGCGCACACACACACACACACACACACACACACACACACACACACACACGTAGGTACGCAAGCAAGCAAACACACATACACGCAAGCACAGACCTGCACTCACACACCCACGAACACACAAATCAGAATTATAACTCAGAGGATTTGATTTTTTATCTCAAAAAGAGGTCATGTTGCTAGTACTGTATGAAGTCATGTTAGGATTAGAACATCATTCATGAAGATAGCTACCTACGGTAATTCCTGTGTGCTTCTGAAGCTGTGCAGATCTTCTCCAGCCCTGAACTCTAAGGGGCCATAAAGGCATCCTTGCCTGGTGGCCTGTCAGAAAGGGGACAGCCAGTCGCACAGAGGAAAATAGCCAACCAGCCGCCCTGGCAACGCACAGATTATTCTTGGGAGAACTTCATCTGACTCTGAAGCTCTTCTCAGAAAAGGGACTCCACTCCACTACTGTTCTGTCCAATACTGCTAGGCCAACTCAAACACCACATGCTCATACTGACCAATGAATCAGCTGACCTCACCACATGGTACACTGTCCTAGACTAGCGGTCCTAGATTTATTCCTGCTGCAGCAAACTCATATGGTTGTCTGTTTGGCTAGATAACGATCGTAGGAGTTGGCTATACGGTACAAACAGATTTTGGACCACCAGGCTAACCTTGTCCTTGGCGTCATCTGACAGCCAGCGACTCCTACTGCCAACCCTAACCCTGTCTTTGTCTCTAGTGTGGGCCTGCCTGCCTGCCACCTCTGAGCAGAGGACTAACCCCTCCATAAGAACACCAAAAGGTCACCAACTGCTACTTAACCAGCCATACTGTATGATGTGAAATGTACAGATGAGGATTAATTTTAATATTCCCTCAACTTGTTCTTTTGTGGTTCTTAGTCTTTTGTGCATTCAAACTTTTCCCATTCATAGCTTGGTATGTCTTACAATATATTACAATTTCAGTTGCCCTTACTGAACGGGAATAAAATATGAAGGAGCGAAAAGAAGCGCATTATCTAATAAGAATCTTAGTACCTTACTCCCTCTTTTCAGCTAATATTACTGTGGGAATGTGTTGCCAATGTATGATATATCACATAGTTGAGTATATACCAGAAATGTATGATTTCTGGTAAACTCTTTGAAGTTGGAACATTAAAGGGCAGTAAACCAGGAAGTTGTCAGCTGTCTCCAGCGGTGGACATTAAAGGGCATTAAATCAGGAAGTTGCCAGCTGTCTCCAGAGGTGGACATTAAAGGGCAGTAAACCAGGAAGTTGTCAGCTGTCTCCAGAGGTGGACATTAAAGGGCATTAAACCAGGAAGTTGTCAGCTGTCTCCAGGAGTGGACATTAAAGGGCAGTAAACCAGGAAGTTGTCAGCTGTCTCCAGAGGTGGACATTAAAGGGCAGTAAACCAGGAAGTTGTCAGCTGTCTCCAGAGGTGGACATTAAAGGGCAGTAAATCAGGAAGTTGCCAGCTGTCTCCAGAGGTGGACATTAAAGGGCATTAAATCAGGAAGTTGTCAGCTGTCTCCAGAGGTGGACATTAAAGGGCAGTAAATCAGGAAGTTGTCAGCTGTCTCCAGAGGTGGACATTAAAGGGCAGTAAATCAGGAAGTTGCCAGCTGTCTCCAGAGGTGGACATTAAAGGGCATTAAATCAGGAAGTTGCCAGCTGTCTCCAGAGGTGGACATTAAAGGGCAGTAAACCAGGAAGTTGCCAGCTGTCTCCAGAGGTGGACATTAAAGGGCAGTAAACCAGGAAGTTGCCAGCTGTCTCCAGAGGTGGACATTAAAGGGCATTAAATCAGGAAGTTGCCAGCTGTCTCCAGAGGTGGACATTAAAGGGCATTAAATCAGGAAGTTGCCAGCTGTCTCCAGGAGTGGACATTAAAGGGCAGTAAACCAGGAAGTTGCCAGCTGTCTCCAGGAGTGGACATTAAAGGGCAGTAAATCAGGAAGTTGCCAGCTGTCTCCAGAGGTGGACATTAAAGGGCAGTAAATCAGGAAGTTGCCAGCTGTCTCCAGAGGTGGATATTACCCCTTAAATCTTGGCACTAAATAGTCTCCATATATACAGAGCCTTCGGAAAGTTTTCAGACCCCTTGACTTTTCCTACATTTTGTTACGTTACAGCCTTATACTAAAAATGGATTAAATAAAAAAAATATCTTCAATCTGCACACAATACCCCACGATGACAAAGCAAAAACAGGTTTTTAGAAAATGTATGAAAATACATTAAAAATAAAAACCATAAGTATCACAATTTCATAAGTATTCAGACCCTTTACTCAGTACTTTGTTGAAGCACCTTGGGCAGCGATTACAGCCTTGAGTCTTCTTGGGTATGATGCTACAAGCTCGGCACACCAGTATTTGTGGAGTTTCTCCCATTATTCTCTGCAGATCCTCTCAAGTCCTGTCAGGTTTGATAGGGATCAACGCTGCACTGGGTTCAAGTCCGGGCTTTGGCTGAGCCACTCAAGGACATTCAGAGACTTGTCCCAAAGCAACTCCTGCGTTGTCTTGGCTGTGTGCTTAGTGTCGTTGCCCTATAGGAAGGTGAATCTTCACCCCCAGTCTGAGGTTCTGAGCGCTCTGGAGCAGGTTTTTATCAATAATATCTCTGTACTTTGCTCTGTTCATCTTTCCCTAGATTCTGACTAGTCTCCCAGTCCATGACACTGAAAAACATCCCACAGCATGATGCTGCCACTACCATGCTTCACCGTAGGGATGGAGCCAGGTTTCCTCCAGACGTGACGCTTGGCATTCTGGCCAAAGAGTTCAATCTTGGTTTCATCAGACCAGAGAATCTTGTTTCTCATGGTCTGAGAGTCCTTTAGGTGTCTTTTAGCAAACTCCAAGCGGGCTGTCATGTGCCTTTTACTGACGAGTGGCTTCTGTCTTGCCACTCTACCAGAAAGGCCTGATTGGTGGAGAGCTGCAGAGATGGTTGTCTTTCTGGAAGGTTCTCCCATCTCCACAGAGGAACTCCAGAGTTTTGTCAGAGTGACCATCGGGTACCCTGTACTAGGCCCTTCGCCCCCAATTGCTCAGTTTGGCCGGGGGAGTCATGGTGATTCCAAACGTCTTCCATTTAAGAATGATGGAGGCCACTGTGTTCTTGGGGACCTTCAATGCTGCAGAAATGTTTTGGTACCCTTCCCCCAGATCTTTGCCTCGACACAATCCTGTCTCGGATCTCTACTGACAATTCCTTCTACCTTTTGGCTTGGCTTTTGCTCTGACATTCACTGTCAACTGTGGGACCCTATATAGGCAGGTGTGTGCCTTTCCAAATCATGTCCAATCAATTGAATTTACCACAGGTGGACTCAAATCAAGTTGTAGAAACATCTCAAGGATGATCGATGGGAAACAGGATGCACCTGAGCTCAATTTCGAGTCTCACAGCAAAGGGTCTGAAAACGTATGTAAATAAGGTCATTTAATTTCTAAATCAGATTTCGCTTTGCCAGTTTGTGTTATGTGTAGATTGATGAGTATTTGTAACGTAACAAAATGTGGAACAAGTCAAGGGGTCTGAATACATTCTGAATGCTGGAACCGGGGGATGAGTATTGTGAGACCTATGGGGTCAAAGAGCAAAATGAAGAACACCATCGTTTTCGTGAGAGTCTCATCTTTCCATAGAAGGGTCATAATAGCCAAACTATTGCGCGACTCCGCGTTTACTTTGATATGGTGGTTATTAATTCAATATTTGTGCATAAAAGAGTTTTCATCGACAATTCTCGAATAATTCATTTTACGGACATAAAAATATCCCACCCTGTCTAGAGTACCCTGTCTAGAGTACCCTGTCTAGAGTACCCTTCTCTAGAGTACCCTGTCTAGAGTACCCTGTCTAGAGTACCCTGTCTAGAGTACCCTTCTCTAGAGTACCCTGTCTAGAGTACCCTGTCTAGAGTACCCTGTCTAGAGTACCCTGTCTAGAGTACCCTTCTCTAGAGTACCCTGTCTAAAGTACCCTGTCTAGAGTACCCTGTCTAGAGCACCCTGTCTAGAGTACCCTGTCTAGAGTACCCTGTCTAGAGCACCCTGTCTAAAGTACCCTGTCTAGAGTACCCTGTCTAGAGTACCCTGTCTAAAGTACCCTGTCTAGAGTACCCTGTCTAGAGCACCCTGTCTAGAGTACCCTTTCTAGAGTACCCTGTCTAGAGTACCCTGTCTAGAGTACCCTTCTCTAGAGTACCCTGTCTAGAGTACCCTGTCTAGAGTACCCTGTCTAGAGTACCCTTCTCTAGAGTACCCTGTCTAGAGTACCCTGTCTAGAGTACCCTGTCTAGAGTACCCTGTCTAGAGTACCCTTCTCTAGAGTACCCTGTCTAAAGTACCCTGTCTAGAGTACCCTGTCTAGAGTACCCTGTCTAGAGTACCCTGTCTAGAGTACCCTGTCTAGAGCACCCTGTCTAGAGCACCCTGTCTAGAGTACCCTGTCTAGAGTACCCTGTCTAGAGTACCCAGTCTAGAGTATTTGGTTGACATTTGGAAAGTTTACCATTAGGGTGGAAAAACATTTCTAATCTGACATGTACTTTACTCGCATAAAAAACGTTGATGGAAACTTGGTTACTTATTTTATTTTTTGGTACATTTTTCTTTTTGGTGTGAGGGAACCTGGTTTCCCATGAATACACCCCACTGGTTTTATAATGAGTTAAAAAACAACAACATATACATATACTAGCCGATATAAATTAATTGAATAAAACATTTATACATGGCAAAACAGACATCATGAGGAATAAGGTAAAGTGTCTGTCCTTATAAGAAAAATCTGGTAATATTTGTGTTTTTTGGACACATATCCCCTATTTTTGGTGGGCACAAAACTACCTTCAATCTTCCACTCATTTGTTTAAACCCGTACTGGTTACCTTCAGACGAGTCCCGTCACACTGTTGTGGGGGTCAGAGAACAAAGAACACGGTTGTGTTCGTGAATCTCCCCTTTCCATAGTGGGGTCACATTAGTTTGTAGCCCGAACGGTTCAGACGCTACAGACAGAAGTTGGTGCATTGGCGGTACAAACTTCTGACGAGTCCTGTGGACATTAAAGGGAAGTGAATCAGGACGTTGCCAGCTGTCTCCAGAATTGGCTGCATCAGGTAGTGTTATCTCTGCAATTACATGGAAGGGAGTGGGATCTGTTTAGGATCTATCTGTCTCCTCTCTATTCCATCACACACACACACACACCAACACACACACACCAACACACACCAACACACACACACCAACACACACACACACACACACACACACACACACACACACAGACAGACAGACAGACACACGCAGACACACCCCAGACAGACACACACACCCACCCACACCCCCCCCCCCCCCCCCCCCACACACACACACACCCCCACACACTGTCCTGCACTTTTGAGCCTCGTACCCAAGAGAAGCATTTATCTCTCTTTGTATTCCACAACTTGACCCTGTCTAAATTCCTGGCCCTGCACGCTAAACGTTGTTCTAATCATTTCATTATAGTTCTTTACAGATTCCATGTGGGGAGGTATGCTCTATGTTACAAAATGTCAAAAATCAAAAAAAATTGTCCCCCTCCAAAACAAAATTCACAGGCTATTTCCTGTCTGGGTGTGTAGACGTGTGCAGGATTGGAGAGTTGCTGATTACATGTGGCCAGTTGTTAACGATTTACTTCGGACTACATACCCATAATGCCATTCATTACACATCTGTAAGCATTTCATGAACGTATTATAACAGGTCCCAACCGCATTATCGGTCCCATCCGCATATCTATTGCGCATTCATGTCATGCTACGCAAGAGCTCATGTTATTAACACACACGCATCACTACAATGACAGTGTGGTGTCATCATTATGGCTGTTCTCAAAAGTGTGCTTTTGCCATTGCAGTGTTAGTGAATATGCCAAAAAAGGCCAAATCATGTGTGGAAGATGACGCTGATATGTAACCTGTACCCACCCCATTTCCCCCTGCGGGCCGGTTTAGACCCGTGACTTACCTTCTTGTTCTTCTCACTGAGATCAGCAGTGCATGAAGACACCCCCCCCCCCCCCCCTCTCCCCCTCCCTCCCTCCCCCCTACAGGGTTGAACCCTCAGGGTCAATTTTACGGATCAAATCGTGTAGTTGAGTGTCATATCATAACTTTTCCGTAACTCATTAGCCCTTTTTTTCCCCACATCACAATGAGGCTTAAGTTGGTCCTTCTGGTCTATAACGCACGCGCGACGGGTCTATGTCGCTTTGAATTCCATGCGGTCAATGTGCTGTCATTTCTATTGTCACAAAGCATTTATAAACATGCCTCACTTATCGAAACGAAGACAGACACAACACAGAATGTTAAAGGGAATTATGAACATTATTTTAAAAAAATGGCTGATGTAGCACAGTAAACAATAGCTGAGGACGTCGACGAAGAATCCTACTATTGACATTTTTAAGTTTTTACTTTTTACTTTTTATTTTAACAAAGGCTCATATTTGAAGCTTTCAAATTTAATTCCTAATTTCAGACTCATAGCGATAACTATTTAGTGAGTAAAACATATTAACAGAGGGTGGTAAATCGAGCTAAGCCCCAGGCACAATGTCAGCGTGTTAGTTGGTAGAGCATGACGCTTTCAACGCCAGGGGTTGTGGGTACGGTTCCCATGGGGACCAGTAAGAAAAAAAATATGAAAATGTGTGTAAAGCGGATGGGACCTAAATATTAACTGTCATAATACCCATGAAATATTTAGTTATCAATATCATTTTACTATTTCACTATTTACATTGTACTTTGGCACATTACAAACCTTTAGAAAACAGGGCCAATTAAGAGACCGAAACGAGTTGCTTTCGTTTTGAATACAGAGGAGGGATGGGACGTCAGTGTGACATCACTTCCGGCAACCGCCAAGCATTCTTCCAGCTTCTTATTAGCTTTTTTTGTTATTTTAAACGTGCAAACATACACTATCAGTCATGAAATAGTGAACATAAAGTGAACATTAAGTAGGGAAATAGAGAACATTAAGTAAATGTTGAATTTGAGAAGAGAGAGGTCACTAGGAAGTGACATTTCGCTGACCTCTCACCTCTCACATTCTCCTGCTGTGTAGCAGAAGCACTGTATATGATGATGAGATGGTCTTGTCTCCGCCTTAACAATGGGAGTCATTGTCACAAAGGTGGGAAGGCAGGTGGTCTGCTTATCGGGTCAGCTTATTCCCCGTGGACAGATTTTGACAGGAGTGGACCCTCTCGCTTTCACCTCTTCCTCTCTGTGTGTAGACAAAATGGAAAGAACGTCATGATGTTTTTGTCTCCTAATCTATCCTGTTAGTGAAGGTTTGTAATGTGCTAAAGTACAATGTAAGTCTTAGAATAGTAGCCACCAGAGGAAAACAACACAACAAGATGCAACAATTCAATTTTGTTTCTGTCAATGATGTTTGGCTTTTGATGTGATGTGATTGGTGTGAAGCCAAATCCAAACTGGCTTCCCTTGACAATTGTTTTGGGTGCGCCAGGACCAATCACAGTAGAACTCACTCAGTTTAGCTCAATGCTGATTGGCCATTATTTCATTTTTTTAATCAAGGGAAGCCACATGCTTGCTGGCTTCCTTTGCATTCAATGCTACAACTGGCAACAATATCATAATATTTCTGACCAGACAGCATCAGATAGATGGACTACACATGCATAGACACTGGGTGTGGGGGGGCGCTGTTTCCCTCACTCGGATGCTGTCTCCCGTGAGACACATTCAGCCTCTTGCGAATTGAATGAAAATTATGAAAAAGTTTTATATCTAATTGACAACAGATTTTCATGCAATATTCAACAGCAATACAAAAATATGCGCCTTTTCACGCCAGAGGTGTGTTTCCATCAAATTAACTTGTTGCAGATTAAAAAAAGGCTGTGTGCGTGATGATGTAATTAATGCACATAAAAATACATGTTGAAAATCCCCATGTACCTGTCACGTCTACTCCCCTAAACACCGGTCCTGGCAACCGTCATTACACCTGTGCTTCATCATGAGGCTCACCTGGACTCCAGTACCTCACTCATTACCTCCCCTTATTCTGGTTTATCCCTTAGGTTCCTTCCCCAGGCAGTATTGTTTCTGTTTGTTCAAGTCTAGACACTACTCTTACGTTGTATCGTTCCATATTCTTTGTTGTATTACATTTACCACTTGCACCTGCTTCTTGACTCCCAGCGTCTATGTTACAATACCTGATTTAAAACAATTTTACAAGTTAAATGGGTTTCCATCTCATTTTCCCCTCAGGTATTGACACGTGCGCTCTAGCCAACAGTGCTATCGGGCGTGCTATTGGCTAGAGTGCACGTATAGCCTACTTGATGAGATTATTACTATGGATAACAGAGTGAGATTATTTGTATTGTCAAATGGCAGCCAAGCATCGATTATCATGTCATCAGACCCTGGATATTTATTGAAAAAAAGAGCATCAAGCTTATCACCTTGCACTTTCACCACCTTGTGAAGTGAATTATAATTAATTTCGTCTGTAGCCTAATAAACTGAATGGTTTCCCGAGTCATAGCGGGAGAAGCACACAACATCGCGTTGACTCACATAGAAAAACAGAGAGTCCCAGTTTCCATAGAGTACTCATAATATAGGCTTTCCATAGAGTACTCATAATATAGGCTTTCCATAGAGTACTCATAATATAGGCTTTCCATAGAGTACTCATAATATAGGCTTTCCATAGAGTACTCATAATATAGGCTTTACCTATAGTACTCATAATATAGGCTTTCCGTAGAGTACTCATAATATAGGCTTTCCATAGAGTACTCATAATATAGGCTTTCCATAGAGTACTCATAATATAGGCTTTACCTATAGTACTCATAATATAGGCTTTCCGTAGAGTACTCATAATATAGGCTTTCCATAGAGTACTCATAATATAGGCTTTCCATAGAGTACTCATAATATAGGCTTTCCATAGAGTACTCATAATATAGGCTTTCCATAGAGTACTCATAATATAGGCTTTCCATAGAGTACTCATAATATAGGCTTTCCATAGAGTACTCATAATATAGGCTTTCCATAGAGTACTCATAATATAGGCTTTCCATAGAGTACTCATAATATAGGCTTTCCATAGAGTACTCATAATATAGGCTTTCCATAGAGTACTCATAATATAGACTTTCCATAGAGTACTCATAATATAGACTTTCCATAGAGTACTCATAATATAGGCTTCCCATAGAGTACTCATAATATAGGCTTTCCATAGAGTACTCATAATGTAGGCTTTCCATAGAGTACTCATAATATAGGCTTTCCATAGAGTACTCATAATATAGGCTTTCCATAGAGTACTCATAATGTAGGCTTTCCATAGAGTACTCATAATATAGGCTTCCCATAGAGTACTCATAATGTAGGCTTTCCATAGAGTACTCATAATATAGGCTTTCCATAGAGTACTCATAATATAGGCTTTCCATAGAGTACTCATAATATAGGCTTTCCATAGAGTACTCATAATATAGGCTTTCCATAGAGTACTCATAATATAGGCTTCCCATAGAGTACTCATAATGTAGGCTTTCCATAGAGTACTCATAATATAGGCTTTCCATAGAGTACTCATAATATAGGCTTTCCATAGAGTACTCATAATGTAGGCTTTCCATAGAGTACTCATAATATAGGCTTTCCATAGAGTACTCATAATATAGGCTTTCCATAGAGTACTCATAATATAGGCTTTCCATAGAGTACTCATAATATAGGCTTTCCATAGAGTACTCATAATATAGGCTTCCCATAGAGTACTCATAATGTAGGCTTTCCATAGAGTACTCATAATATAGGCTTTCCATAGAGTACTCATAATATAGGCTTTCCATAGAGTACTCATAATGTAGGCTTTCCATAGAGTACTCATAATATAGGCTTTCCATAGAGTACTCATAATATAGGCTTTCCATAGAGTACTCATAATGTAGGCTTTCCATAGAGTACTCATAATATAGGCTTTCCATAGAGTACTCATAATATAGGCTTTCCATAGAGTACTCATAATATAGGCTTTCCATAGAGTACTCATAATATAGGCTTTCCATAGAGTACTCATAATATAGGCTTTCCATAGAGTACTCATAATGTAGGCTTTCCATAGAGTACTCATAATATAGGCTTTCCATAGAGTACTCATAATGTAGGCTTTCCATAGAGTACTCATAATATAGGCTTTCCATAGAGTACTCATAATATAGGCTTTCCATAGAGTACTCATAATATAGACTTTCCATAGAGTACTCATAATATAGGCTTTCCATAGAGTACTCATAATATAGGCTTTCCATAGAGTACTCATAATATAGGCTTTCCATAGAGTACTCATAATATAGGCTTTCCATAGAGTACTCATAATATAGGCTTTCCATAGAGTACTCATAATATAGGCTAGTTAAGCATATGTAGTCAAAGTAAATCGCTACCAAATATTTTTTTTATAATCACTTATTGGATTACTTTTAAATTCAGAAAGGATGTTTGTGTAAAAGTACATTATGACACCCCTATGTTTTCTCAATGACTTTCATTTCAAAATTTAAAAAGGGTGTAAGTTTATTTTTGTTCAACCTGAGTGAGTCTGACCAATCATGATGACACACCTAATGATGACCACCAATCAGAGACCTCTATGATGACACACCTAACGATGACCACCAATCAGAGACCTCTACGATGACACACCAAACGATGACCACCAATCAGAGATCTCTACGATGACACACCAAACGATGACCACCAATCAGAGACCTCTACGATGACACACCAAACGATGACCACCAATCAGAGACCTCTATGATGACACACCAAATGTGTTTGATGGATACTTTTTTGTCCTCTTCTAATTTGTTCTTAACTGACTTGCCTAGTTAAATACAATACAAATATCCAGTAAATATTTTCATAACTCTATTTCTTATCAATGCATTGTTAAGGGCTTGTAAGTCAGCATTTCACAGTAAGCTCTACACCTGTTGTATTCGGCGCATGTGACAAATAACATTTGATTTGATGTTGTGTTGGGACAGGCTGTCATGGGGGGGGGGGGGGGGGGGGGGGTGCGTTCTTCAGTCCAAATGACAAAGTGCCTTTTATTGAATTCCTTGAGATCCAGTTTCCATGTTGATCAATGAGTGTTGAGTGTCTCTGATAGTTGAGTAGATCGCAGCGTCACACTGACAACAGACACAGGTTACATGCCAGATGGAGCCCTATTTCTCTATACGATGCATTACCTTTGACCAAGGGGTCATAGGGCAGCCATTTTGGATGCACACACTGAGAACAGACAGAGCCTTAACCATGAGAAGATTCTTACCTAATGTTACATGCCGTTGTCATCAATTGTCCTTTATTGTAATTAGAGGAGCAGGATCCGGCAGCTCCAAATGGACCCTGAGGATCTTTCTCCTCCTCCACTCGTCCCTCCATCCCCTCCAGAACAGATCTTTATTGGGTGGGTTGGTTGCCACAGCTCTCTGTTTACGTCGCAAATAGCACCATAATTCTCCATGCAGTACACTACTTTTGACCAGAGACCCATAGAGAACAGGGCTCTGGTCTAAAGTACCGCTCTATGTAGGGAATAGGGTGTCAATCGGGACGCAGATTTTATATTTGTGTGTCACTATGACTTCAGAGTCTGTGACCTGAGACAGCCTGAGGAGGACTGGTGACCTCACAGGGAGGGTGTTTCCTCCGGGTAGAGCTGCTGCTGGGTTGTTGGAGCGACAGAGACCGACGGACATCTCATCTTCTTCTCCCTGTTTAATGAGCCCAGTCATAAATAAATGCATGGCCCTAATTAGATGGCCGACGTGTGGTGTGTGCGTATGTGTGCATGCGAGTGTGTGTGTGCTTGTGTGCATGCCTGTGTGTGTGCTTGCTTGTGTGTTTGCCTGTGTGTGTGTGTGTGTGTGCGTGTGTGCGTGCGCGTGTTTGTGTGTGCGTGTGTGTGTGCGTGTGTGTCCATGCATGTGTGTGTGGTTGTGTGCATGAGTGTGTGCGTGTTGCTGTGTGTGTGTGTGTGTGTGTGCTTGTGTGATGGAATTAGAGAGGAGCCTGGTTAAGAGAGAGGAATCACCATGCCTTTCTTCTGAAGATGTTGTCTCTGGGTCCAGGGGAGAGAGAGGGAGAGAGAGATGGTGGAAAGAGAGGGAGAGAGAGATGGGAGAGAGAGAGATGGTGGAGAAAGAGGGAGATAGAGATGGTAGAGAGAGAGAGATTGGTGGAGAAAGAGGGAGAGAGAGATGGTGGAGAGAGAGAGATGTTGGAGAGAGAGAGATGGTGGAGAGAGAGAGATGGTGGAGAAAGAGGGAGAGAGAGATGGGAGAGAGAGATGGTGTCTCTGGGTCCAGGAGAGAGAGATGGTGGAGAAAGAGGAAGAGAGAGATGGTGGAGAGAGAGAGAGATGGTGGAGAGAGAGAGAGAGATGGTGGAGAGAGAGAGATGGTGGAGAGAGAGAGATGGTGGAGAGAGAGAGATGGTGGAGAGAGAGAGATTGGTGGAGAAAGAGGGAGAGAGAGATTTGTGGAGAAAGAGGGAGAGAGAGATGGTGGAGAGAGAGAGATGGTGGAGAGAGAGAGAGATTGGTGGAGAAAGAGGGAGAGAGAGATGGTGGAGAGAAAGAGATGGCCTTTGAGCAGATGCTCCGCTCTTCTTCTCTGCTCTATTCTGACTGGGAGGTCTGACTGGCCCGGGATAGGGAGTGAGGGGTCACGAGGTTAGGGGGAGGTCTGACTGGCCCGGGATAGGGAGTGAGGGGTCACGAGGTTAGGGGGAGGTCTGACTGGCCCGGGATAGGGAGTGAGGGGTCACGAGGTTAGGGGGGAGGACTGACTGGCCCGGGATACAGAGTGTTGGGTCACCAGGTTAGGGGGGAGGACTGACTGGCCCGGGATAGGGAGTGAGGGGTGAGGAGGTTAGGGGGAGGTCTGACAGGTCTGTGATAGGGAGTGAGGGGTGAGGAGGTAAGGGGGAGGTCTGACTGGTCTGTGATAGGGAGTGAGGGGTGAGGAGGTTAGGGGGAGGTCTGACTGGTCTGTGATAGGGAGTGAGGGGTGAGGAGGTTAAGGGGAGGTCTGACTGGTCGGTGATAGGGAGTGAGGGGTGAGGGGGAGGTCTGACTGGTCTGTGATAGGGAGTGAGGGGTCACGAGGTTAGGGGGAGGTCTGACTGGTCTGTGATACGGAGTGAGGGGTCACGAGGTTAGGGGGAGGTCTGACTGGTCTGTGATAGGGAGTAAGGGGTGAGGAGGTTAGGGAGAGGTCTGACTGGTCTGTGATAGGGAGTGAGGAGGTTAGGGGAGGTCTGACTGGTCTGTGATAGGGAGTGAGGGGTGAGGAGGTTAGGGGGAGGTCTGACTGGTATGTGATAGGGAGTGAGGGGTGAGGAGGTTAGGGGGAAGTCTGACTGGTCTGTGATAGGGAGTGAGGGGTGAGGAGGTTAGGGGGAGGTCTGACTGGTCTGTGATAGGGAGTGAGGGGTGAGGAGGTTAGGGAGAGGTCTGACTGGTCTGTGATAGGGAGTGAGGGGTGAGGAGGTGGTCTGACTGGTCTGTGATAGGGAGTGAGGGGTGAGGATGTTAGGGGGAGGTCTGACTGGTCTGTGATAGGGAGTGAGGGGTGATGAGGTTAGGGGGAGGTCTGACTGGTGTGTGATAGGGAGTGAGGTGTGAGGAGGTTAGGGGGAGGTCTGACTGGTCTGTGATAGGGAGTGAGGTGTGAGGAGGTTAGGGGGAGGTCTGACTGGTCTGTGATAGGGAGTGAGGGGTGAGGAGGTTAGGGGGAGGTCTGACTGGTCTGTGATAGGGAGTGAGGTGTGAGGAGGTTAGGGGGAGGTCTGACTGGTCTGTGATAGGGAGTGAGGGGTGAGGAGGTTAGGGGGAGGTCTGACTGGTCTGTGATAGGGAGTGAGGGGTGAGGAGGTTAGGGGAGAGGTCTGACTGGTCTGTGATAGGGAGTGAGGTGTGAGGAGGTTAGGGGGAGGTGACATTTTTATTAAACCTTTATTTCACTAGTTAAGTCAGTTAACAGCTAATTCTTATTTACAATGACGGCTACACCGGCCATACCCGGACAACGCTGGGCCAATTGTGCGCTGTCCTACGGGACTCCCGATCACAGCTGGTTGGATTCGAACCAGGGTGTCTGTAGGGACGCCTCCAGCACTGAGATGCAGTGCCGGAGACCGCTGCGCCACTCGGGAGATACAACATGGTAACAGATTAGAGGATGCTGTTTCAGATCTAACACAGTAACAGATGAGGGGATGCTGTTTCAGATATAACATGGTAACAGATCAGAGGATGCTGTTTCAGATCTAACACAGTAACAGATGAGGGGATGCTGTTTTAGATATAACATGGTAACAGATGAGGGGATGCTGTTTCAGATATAACATGGTAACAGATCAGAGGATGCTGTTTCAGATACAACATGGTAACAGATTAGAGGATGCTGTTTCAGATTTAACATGGTAACAGATTAGAGGATGCTGTTTCAGATCTAACATGGTAACAGATCAGAGGATGCTGTTTCAGATATAACATGGTAACAGATCAGAGGATGCTGTTTCAGATAAAACATGGTAACAGATCAGAGGATGCTGTTTCAGATCTAACATGGTAACAGATCAGAGGATGCTGTTTCAGATACAACATGGTAACAGATTAGAGGATGCTGTTTCAGATATAACATGGTAACAGATTAGAGGATGCTGTTTCAGATATAACATGGTAACAGATCAGAGGATGCTGTTTCAGATATAAGATGGTAACAGATTAGAGGATGCTGTTTCAGATATAACATGGTAACAGATGAGGGGATGCTGTTTCAGATATAACATGGTAACAGATTAGAGGATGCTGTTTCAGATCTAACATGGTAACAGATCAGAGGATGCTGTTTCAGATCTAACATGGTAACCGATCAGAGGATGCTGTTTCAGATATAACATGGTAACAGATCAGAGGATGCTGTTTCAGATCTAACATGGTAACAGATCAGAGGATGCTGTTTCAGATATAACATGGTAACAGATCAGAGGATGCTGTTTCAGATACAACATGGTAACAGATCAGAGGATGCTGTTTCAAATACAACATGTATCAGTTTGTCAAATCTCTCTTCTCACACAACAGATCACAAAGGGATATTCATCACAACATGCCATTCTAAGAGGTTTATCTGCTAAGATAAAAAAAACTGAGCCTTTCAGCTGTGCTAAAATACACAGTATTGGCATATGGTTAAATGGAATGTTTGTCTGCTTTAAAACGACAGATAGTTCACCCCAAAAATAGACGGAATATACAGTATCGCTAAATATAGCAATTTTAGTCATTTCCACACAGTGTCCGTTATATCCCTAGATGTTTATTTAGGTGGTGCTACACAAAGGCCGACCTTCAAGCAACACAGATATCACTTAACCCAGACGGCGAGTGTTTTTGCCTACAACCTAAATGGCATCCTATTCCCTATTTAAAGTGCACTACTTTTGACCAGAATAGTAGAGCAGGGTGACTAATGCCAGTGTCACATTGCACTGAGCCTGCAGTACAGCTGTGAGAAGGCTGGGAGCCGTCCCCTCAGGCTGTTGGCCGTGACCCTGGATCAGACACTCAGTGACTAACTCACTAACTAACGAGCCCTGAGGCCTGGTCTGCGTCCCAAAGAGCACCCTATTCCCTATGTAGTGCACTACATATGGGTCCCTAGTCAAAAGTAGTGCACTACATATGGGTCCCTAGTCAAAAGTAGTGCACTATATAGGGAGCGGTGTTCCATTTGGGAAGCAACCCAAGAGAGATCTCAAGACAACAGAGAAGTAACTGTGACCAAAGTAACCATGACTCCAGCCATGGTCACAACACCTGACCATGTAAACAAAGTATGGTTGTTGGTTCACCACAAGTCGGCCATTTTGGTCAACATTTGTCCAAAACAATTTGTAGAGAGTGGCCTCTGGATAGGAAATACATTAGGGACAGACATTCGTTACCCTGCGGTCGGCAGCCAGGTCTTATGTGTGTCAGACTACTGAGGTCACCTGACTAGCAAGGTCACCTGACTAGCAAGGTCACATGACTAGCCAGGTCACCTTTTTTTGCTGTTACAATTATTAGTGCTTCGTCTTTAATCAGATGAGACACACACTGGTGCGTGTACACGCATACATGTTCAGGCACTGCACAGGCACTGCAGACACACACACACACACACACACACACACACACACACACACACACACACACACACACACACACACACACACACACACACATACACATTGCCCTACACACATGGCAACCACAGTTATTTATAGGCTCAGAACTGAAATGACCAGTTGGTTTAATTTAATAGCGGCCAATAGGATTATACACCCAAACAAATTACCTAAGTGGGGGTACTCTGATACCAAAATCTTTTAACAATGATGGAAACCACGGACATCATGTCTCCCGGTATTATTTCATTATTGCACTTTGCCCCGACATCTGTCTGCTGGGTCTGCCTGGCTCCTGGTGAAGAGCCCAGTCTGTGTCCAGATCAACAGCTGTCTGCTGGGTCTGCATGGCTCCTGGTGAAGAGCCCAGTCTGTGTCCAGATCAACAGCTGTCTGCTAGGTCTGCATGGCTCCTGGTGAAGAGCCCAGTCTGTGTCCAGATCAACAGCTGTCTGCTAGGTCTGCATGGCTCCTGGTGAAGAGCCCAGTCTGTGTCCAACTCAACTGAGGCACAGCTGCTTTCCACCCACACCCATGGTTCATCCTCACCCCTACTCACCCAAACACACTGGGGTCAAGTGTGGGGAGTGGCAGCATGCCGTTTCCCACCAAACAACCTTCAGAGAGCCTAACAGCCGCCTTCAACACTACACTGAACAAAAAATATAAACACAACATGTAAAGTGTCGGTCCCATGTTTCATGAACTGAAATAAAAGATCTCAGAACTGTTCCAAAAAGCTCAAAAAGCTGATTATCCAGCACGATCATTACACAGGTGCACCTTGTGCCGGGGGCAATAAAAGGCCACTCTTAAAATGTGCAGTTTTGTCACACAACACAAAGCCACAGATGTCTCAAGTTTTGAGGGAGCGTGTAATTGGCATGCTGACTGCAGGAATGTCCACCAGAGCTGTTGCCAGATAATTTAATGTTAATGTCTCTACCACAAGCCACCTCTAACTTTGTTTTTGAGACAACTGCAGACCACGTGTATGGCATCGTGTGGGCTAGCGGTTTGCTGATGTCAACGTTGTTACGGACAACAAACACAATTGCATTTTATCAATGGCAATTAGAATGCACAGAGATACCTTGAAGAGATCCTGAGGTCCATTGTGAGGTCCATTGTGAGGCCCATTGTGAGGCCCATTGCGAGGCCCATTGTGAGGCCCATTGCGAGGCCCATTGTGAGGCCCATTGTGAGGTCCATTGTGAGGTCCATTGTGAGGCCCATTGTGAGGCCCATTGTGAGGTCCATTGTGAGGCCCATTGTGAGGTCCATTGTGAGGTCCATTGTGAGGCCCATTGTGAGGCCCATTGTGAGGCCCATTGTGAGGTCCATTGTGAGGTCCATTGCGAGGCCCATTGTGAGGCCCATTGTGAGGTCCATTGTGAGGCCCATTGTGAGGCCCATTGTGAGGCCCATTGTGAGGTCCATTGCGAGGCCCATTGTGAGGCCCATTGTGAGGTCCATTGTGAGGCCCATTGTGAGGCCCATTGTGAGGCCCATTGCGAGGCCCATTGTGAGGCCCATTGTGAGGCCCATTGTGAGGTCCATTGTGAGGCCCATTGTGAGGCCCATTGTGAGG
>NC_048569.1:94546826-94779326 GCF_013265735.2 Oncorhynchus mykiss | reverse complement strand
CGTCCCGGAGCAAGCACCAACTAGCCTGGAGCTAGCCCATGCTAGACCCATCTCCCGGCTAGGGCTCCTGGGATACTCCAGAAGCCCACTCCTCGGCTACAATATCCGGACCCCTTCTACTTCCGGTATGGGGCACGGAACCCTGCCAATCCTTCACGACTGGAATACCGACATAATCTTCCCGAGGATCCCAAAAGGATCTTCGATCTTCCCAAAAGGCGCAATGTCCCCTGAGGGCCCATTCTGCTAACCGTGGCCTACTAGCTATCTAGAGCATATTGGACTGTTAGCTGCTCAATCGGCCAGTTTCTTGGACCACTATACCCATTTTGGGTATAGCCCAACCACTCACTGGACCCATGCGATCACATGGCTATGCATGCATCTCCCTAATATCAATATGCCTTGTCCATTACTTCCTGGTTAGTGATTACCGTCTAATTTCACTGTAGAGCCTCTAGCCCTGCTCAATATGCCTTATCTCTCTATATCTCTATATCGCTCTCATCATTACTCAATGCCTAGGTTTACCTCCAATGTACTCACATCCTACCTTACCTTTTTCTGTACATTATGCCTTGAATCTATGCTATCGTGCCCAGAAACCTGCTCCCTTTACTCTCTGTTCCAAAATTGCTAGACAGCCAGTTCTTGTAGCCTTTAGCCATACCCTTAGCCATAGCCATCCTACTCCCCAGGTGTTCTCATTTATTGACCTCTGTATCCGTAAAAGTCTTCGTTTCATGCATGTTAACATTAGAAGCCTCCTCCCTAAGTTTGTTTTATTCACTGCTTTAGCACATTCTGCCAACCCGGATGTCTTAAACATGTCTGAATCCTGGCTTAGGAAAACCACCAAAAACCCTGACATTTCCATCCCTAACTATAACATTTTCCGCCCAGTTAGAACTCCCAAAGGGGGCAGTGTTGCAATCTACTGCAGAGATCTTACTATCCAGGTCTGTACCAAAACAATTTGAGCTTCTACTTCTAAAAATGTGTCTTTCCAGAAACAAGTCTCTCACCGTTGCTTCTTGCAAAAGACCCCCTTCAGCCCCCAGCTGTGCCCTCGACACCAAATGTGAATTGATTGCCCTCCATCAATCTTCTGAGCTCGTGATGCTAGGTGACCGAAACTGGGACATGCTTAACACCCCGGCCATCCTACAATCTAAGCTTGATGCTCTCAATCTCACACAAATTATCAATGAACCTACTAGATACAACCCCAAATCCGTAAACACGGGCACCCTCATAGATGTCATCCTAACTAACTCACCCTCCAAATACACCCCTGATGTTTTCAACCAAGATCTCAGCGATCACTACCTCATTGCCTACATCCGTAATGGGTCTGCGGTCAAACGACCACCCCTCATCATTGTCAAACGCTCCCTAAATCACTTCAGCGAACAGGCCTTTCTAATGGCCAGGGTATCCTGGAATGACATCGACCTCATCCCGTCAGTAGAGGATGCCTGGTTATTATTTAAAAGTGCCTTCCTCACCGTCTTAAATAAGCATGCACCATTCAAAAAATGTAGAACCAGGAATAGATATAGCCCTTGGTTCTCTCCAGACCTGTCTGCCCTTGAACAGCACAAACACATCCTGTGGCGTTCTGCATTAGCATCGAATAGCCCCAGTGATATGCAACTTTTCAGGGAAGTTAGGAACCAATACACACAGGCAGTTAGGAAAGCCAAGGCTAGATTTTTCAAACAGAAATTTGCATCCTCAAGTACAAACTCCAAAATGTTCTGGGACGCTGTAAGGTCCATGGAGAATAAGAGCACCTCCTCCCAGCTGCCCACTGCACTGAGGCTAGGAAACACGGTCACCACCGATAAATCCACTATAACTGAGAATTTCAATAAGCATTTTTCTGCAGCTGGCCATGCTTTCCACCTGGCTACCCCTACCCCGGTCAACAGCCCTCCACCCCCAAACAGCAACTGACCCGACCCCGACCCCTACCCAAGTCAACAGCACTGCACCCCCCACAGCAACTCGCCCAAGCCTTCCCCACTTCTCCTTCACCCAAATCCAGATAACTGATGTTCTGAAAGAGCTGCAAAATCTGGATCCCTACAAATCAGCTGGGCTAGACAATCTGGACCCTCTCTTTCTAAAATGATCTGCCGAAATTGTTGCAACCCCTATTACTAGCCTGTTCAACCTCTCTTTCAATACGTCTGAGATCCCCAAAGATTGGAAAGCTGCCGCTGTCATCCTCCTCTTCAAAGGGGGAGACACTCTTGACCCAAACTGCTACAGACCTATATCTCTCCTACCCTGCCTTTCTGAGGTCTTTGAAAGCCAACAGATTACCGACCATTTCGATACTCACCGTACCTTCTCCGCTATGCAATCTGGTTTCAGAGCTGGTCATGGGTGCACCTCAGACACGCTCAAGGTCCTAAACCATTTCATAACCATCGATAAAATACTACTTTGCAGCCGTATTCATCGACCTGGCCAAGGCTTTCAACTCTGTCAATCACAACATTCTTATTGGCAGACTCAACAGCCTTGGTTTCTCAAATGATTGCGACGCTTGGATCACCAACTACTTCTCAGATAGAGTTCAGTATGTCAAATTGGAGGGTCTGTTGTCTGGATCTCTGGCAGTCTCTATGGGGGTGCCACAGGGTTCAATTCTCAGGCCGACTCTCTTCTCTGTATACATCAATGACGTCGCTCTCGCTGCTGGTGATTATTTGATCCACCTCTACGCAGACGACACCATTCTGTATACTTCTGGCCCTTCGATGGACACTGTGTTAACTAAACTTGAGCTTCAATGCCATACAACTCTCCTTCCATGGCCTCCAACTGCTCTTAAATGCAAGTAAAATTAAATGCATGCTCTTCAACCGATCGCTGCCCGCACCTGCCCGCCCGTCCAGCATCACTACTCTGGATGGTTCTGACTTAGAATATGTGGACAACAACAAATACCTAGGTGTCTGGTTAGACTGTAAACTCTCCTTCCAGACTCACATTAAACATCTCCAATCCAAAATTACATCTAGAATCTGCTTCCTATTTCGCAAGAAAGCATCTTTCACTCATGCTGCCAAACATACCCTCGTAAAACTGACCATCCTACTGATCCTCGACTTCGGCGATGTCATTTACAAAATAGCCTCCAACACTCTACTCAACAATTTGGATGCAGTCAATTACAGTGCCATCCATTTTGTCACCAAAGCTCCATATACTACCCACCACTGCGACCTGTACGCTCTCGTTGGTTGGCCCTCGCTTCATACTCGTCGCCAAATCCACTGGCTACAGGTCATCTACAAGTCTCTGCTAGGTAAAGCCCCGCCTTATCTCAGCTCACTAGTCACCATAGCAGCACCCACCCGTAGCACGTGCTCCAGCAGGTATATTTCACTGGTCACACCCATTGCCAATTCTTCCTTTGGCCGCCTCTCCTTCCAGTTCTCTGCTGCCAATGACTGGAACAAACTGCAAAAATCTCTGAAGCTGGAGACTCTTACCTCCCTCACTAGCTTTAAGCACCAGCTGTCAGAGCAGCTCACAGATCACTGCACCTGTACATAGCTCATCTGTAAATAACCCGTCCGATCTACCTCATTCCCATACTGTATTTATTTATTTATTTATCTTTGCACCTTTGCACCCCAGTATCTCAACGTGTACATTCATCCTCTGCACATCCTACCATTCCAGTAATTGCTATATTGTAATTACTTCACCACCATGGCCTATTTATTGCCTTACCTCCCTTATCCGACCTCATTTGCACATGCTGTATATAGATTTACCTACTGTATTATTGACTGTATGTTTTGTTCATTCCATGTGTAACTCTGTGTTGCTGTATGTGTCTAACCGCTTTGCTTTATCTTGGCCAGGTAGCAGTTGCAAATGAGAACTTGTTCTCAACTAACCTATCCTAAATAAAGGTTAAATAAAAAATTAATAACATAAAGCCATGACATCGTTTTCTGGAATTTTCCAAGCTGTTTAAAGGCACAGTCAACTTAGTTTATGTAAACTTCTGACCCACTGGAATTGTAAAACAGTGAATTATAAGTGAAATAATCTGTCTGTAAACAATTGTTGGAAGAATTACTTGTGTCATGCACAAAGTAGATGTCCCAACCGACTTGCCAAAACTATAAATTGATTAACAAGACATTTGTGGAGTGGTTGAAAAACAAGTTTTAATGACTCCAACCTAAGTGTTTGTAAACTTCCAACTTCAACTGTGTAGAGTGTTTCGCAAAAAAACTGGATTATTTGTCCTTCTGAAATGAAACTATCCAGTGATATGATTTTAAACAAATGCATGTTTTCTGTTGAACAGCACCATACCATGATTAGATGGTGAAAAAGCATACCAATCTCTTTCATAAGTTGTTTAAACAGTAAAAGCTAATTTACTAACATGAAAATAAAACGTTTAGGAAATAAACTCTTCATGTGCAGTTTATTGCATTGGGAATAGACTAGACCCATCACAGATTTAAATTTGCACAGATAACATCTCAAGATACTAAATATGATAAACCATGTCTCACATTTCTTATCTTGATAACGAGGACAAACAAGATGTCACTACGGATTTATTTGAATAGGCAATTTTATTATATGGCACACTTTATAACACTGATGATGTACTGGGCCGACACTGTGACATCATTGCTTACCAATTGCAAAAATAAAACGTATCAACAATGTTGGTTCCGAGCAGAGCAGCGGTCTGAGGTACTGCTAGAGGCGTCACTACAGACATTGGTTTGATCCCGGGCTGTATCACAGAGGTCTAAGGCACTGCATCTCAGTGCTAGAGGCATCACTACAGACCCTGGTTCGATCCCGGGCTGTATCCCAACTGGCCGTGTTCGTGAGTCCCATGTATGGCATTCGTGAGTGCACAATTGGCCCCCAGCATCGTCCGGATTAGTGGAAGGTTTGGCCCGGGGTAGGCTGTCATTGTAAAATAAGAATTTGTTCTTATTTCTCTGAGAGTGATTATTACAACCACTGTGATTATTATTATCTGACCCTGCTGGTCATCTATGTACATTTGAACATCTTGGCCATGTTCTGTTATAATCTCCACCCGGCACAGCCAGAAGAGGACTGGCCACCCCTCATAGCCTGGTTCCTCTCTAGGTTTCTTCCTAGGTTCCGGCCTTTCTAGGGAGTTTTTCCTAGCCAGCGTGCTTCTACACCTGCATTGCTTGCTGTTTGGGGTTTTAGGCTGGGTTTCTTTACAGCACTTTGAGATATCAGCTGATGTTAGAAGGGATATATAAATACATTTGACTGATTGATTGATTGGTTCTTAACTGACTTGCCTAGTTAAATAAAGGTTCAATCAAGGGTCATATTAGGTAGAACTGCTGTCTCAAGAGAAAACACGTCCCGGGTAGCTGTGATCAGATGACCTTGTAGAGCATAGTGTACCAAACTGATTGGGCTACACCAGTGGCAGGTTACAAACAGCAGGAAGTGACTATACCTCAGGCCTGTTACTGTAAATACCACTTCCAAAACCTGGAGGCTGACTCCTTACTAACTAATGGATGTGCTACAGCTGTCGATGTGCTGCACAGGGCATGTGTTCATTTCTTTCTTCCATTGTGACATTAGATGGCATTGGCCAAGCTTTTGTGGACCCCCCCCCCCCCCAAAAAAAAAAGACACAATGTCTTCAAAATTGGGATAATTATGTTTACTTGGCATGGAGGGGTTTTCAGTCAACACCACACATCAAACCATGAAGCTAGCATTTTGATTTTTGTGTGTTATTCAATATTTAATGCTCTCCTCTGGCAATTTTGATCCAATATGTAAATAATTTCTGATCCCATTATGGACTGTATTGATAAATATGACAACATTCCAACAGTTTGACAGTCAAACGAATTCCAAACGGTTTGAATTCCAATTCTAGAACATTCTAGAATATCATTAATGGGTCTGTATCCCTTTAATGTCGGCCCATCTAAGACATTAGAGAATGTCAAATGAAAGGTACAGTGGGCTGTGGAGACCGAGTGGCCCTCATAAATGGAACTCTCTCATCAGTCAGGCAGTGATAGCAATGCAGCATGATGCTCCATCTACACACAGAGCTGCTTAAAGCTAGTTATGCATCACATCAAAGAGCCGTCAACATGCCCAACAGCTACACAAGCCATTTAGGTCCCACTGAAGCATATCCCTTTTACATTTTTCAAGCTCCCCCCCCCCCCTCTCTCTCTGTCTGTCTCTCTTTCTCTCCCTCTCTCTCTCTTCCTCTCTCTCTCTCTCTCTCTGTCTCTGTCTCTGTCTCTGTCTCTCTCTCTCTCTCTCTCTTTCTCTTTCTCTCCCTCTCTCTCTCTCTCTCTCTCTCTTTCTCTCTCTCTCTCTCTCTCTCTCTCTCTCTCTCTCTCTCTCTCTCTCTCTGTGTCTCTGTCTCTCTCTCTCTCTCTCTCTCTCTCTCTCTCTCCCCCTCTCTCTTTCTCTCTCTCTCTTTCTATTTCTCTCTCTCTCTCTCTCTCTCTCTCTCTTTCTGTCTCTGTCTCTGTCTCTCTTTCTCTCTCCCTCTCTCTCTCTCTCTCTCTCCCCTCTCTCTCTCTCTCTCTCTCTCTCTCCCCCCCTCTCTCTCTCTCTCTCTCTCTCTCTCTCTCTCTCTCTTTCACTCTCTCTTTCTCTCTCTTTCTCTCCCCCTCTCTCTCTCTCTCTCTCTCTCTCTCTCTCTCTCTCTCTCTCTGTCTCTCTCTCTCTCTCTCTCTCTCTCTCTCTCTCTCTCTCTCTCTCTCTCTCTCTTTCTCTCTCTCTCTCTCTCTCTCTCTCTTTCTCTCTCTTTCTCTCTCTCTCTCTCTCTCTCTCCCCCTCTCTCTCTCTCTCTCTCTCTCTCTCTCTTTCTCTCCCTCTCTCTCATGTAGCTTCCTTCACTTAGAGACCATTAAAATAGAAAATATGCTGTGTTTTCCCCCTTCAGTCGAGGCCTAAGCTTCATTATTTAGGAGACTTGCTCTTCTAAAAGGGGACAGTTTTGTTATCTTGGATCTGAGTAAACAACTAGCAACTAGGCTATATCCTAGGTTTTTTTCCACGTCATTGTCTGAGACGTGTGGTCAAAAACATACTCACAATTAGTCGAACTAGGCCATGTCTAGATACCAACAAGTTGGTGTAATGACCTTAACACAGACAAGATATAGAGTATAAAATGATGAATGCTCTGAATATTCAGTGTCTTCTAACTTAGTGATCTCTAAGCCATGGCTGTACGGATGAACGTTCCACCCCTAACACAGTGATCTCTATGCATGACGGGATGATCAGAACGCATACATCTCTATGTGACAGAGATCCAGCCATACATCCCTCTGTGACAGAGATCCAGCCATACATCACTCTGTGGCAGAGATCCAGCCATACATCCCTCTGTGGCAGAGATCCAGCCATACATCCCTCTGTGGCAGAGATCCAGCCATACAACCCTATGTGACAGAGATCCAGCCATACATCCCTATGTGACAGAGATCCAGCCATACATCCCTATGTGGCAGAGATCCAGCCATACATCCCTCTATGGCAGAGATCCAGCCATACATCCCTCTGTGGCAGAGATCCAGCCATACATCCCTCTGTGGCAGAGATCCAGCCATACATCCCTCTGTGGCAGAGATCCAGCCATACATCCCTATGTGACAGAGATCCAGCCATACATCCCTCTGTGGCAGAGATCCAGCCATACATCCCTCTGTGGCAGAGATCCAGCCATACATCCCTCTGTGGCAGAGATCCAGCCATACATCCCACATACAGTACATCCCTATGTGACAGAGATCCAGCCATACATCCCTCTGTGGCAGAGATCCAGGCATACATCCCACATACAGTACATCCCTATGTGACAGAGATCCAGCCATACATCCCTATGTGACAGAGATCCAGCCATACATCCCCCATACAGTACATCCCTATGTGACAGAGATCCAGCCATACATCCCTATGTGACAGAGATCCAGCCATACATCCCTATGTGACAGAGATCCATACATCCCACATACAGTACATCCCGCATGCCAGCAGTATCATATGATAAATAGAATATAGATTAGGCATTATCAAAGTTTAGCTCATTCAATCAAATATTCATTTTATTTTTAAAATTTTTTTTACGGGTTAGAAACAGATTATGGAATTACATCTGATGAATTAAAATGCGTGATTAATTAATCTGCATGTGATTCAAGGCTTTAGTTTAGCGCCACGTTCATAAGATGAGTTAGATTGAAGAGATGATCATGTTTATGGGGTGATTTCATTACGTTCCCTCATTGCCCAGACATAGAAACATACATGGGGAAGATCAGGTAGACAGACGATTCTCTGTGGTTCTGTCAAGGAGTCTTTTCACACCAGTTCAATAGAGCATGATTGTGTTGAACTCTAAAAGGGCATTTAAAATGGCTTTCAGCTCTCCTGTGGTGAAGCCTTGTTGAATATTTCTAAGTGATGCGATCTCTCTCTCTCTCTCTCTCTCTCTCTCTCTCTCTCTCTCTCTCCCCCTTCTCTCTCTCTCCCTATTTCCCTCTCTCTGTATCTCTCTCTCTCTCTCTCTTTTATCTCTCCCCCTTCTCTCTCTCTCTCTCTCTCTCTCTCTCTCTCCCTATTTCCCTCTCTCTCTCTCTCTCTCTCCCCCTTCTCTCTCTCTCTCTCTCTCTCTCTCTCTCTCTCTCTCTCCCCCTCTCTCTCTCTCTCTCTCTCTCTCTCCCTATTTCCCTCTCTCTCTCTCTCTCTCTCTCTCTCTCTCCCCCCTCTCTCTCTCTCTCTCTTTTATCTCTCCCCCTTTCTCTCTCTCTCTCCCTCTCTCTCTCTCTCTCTCTCTCTCTCTCTCTCTCTCTCTCTCTCTCTCTCTCCCTCTCCCTCTCCCTCTCTCTCTCTCTCTCTCTCTCTCGCGCGCGCTTTCTCTCGCTCTTTCTTTCTCTCAGAGATGGAGGAATTAAATCAGCCTTGCTCACTGACCCCAGTAATCCATTCTGTTCTTTAATAAGGCCTGCACGCCACAAAGCAGTCATTTTCTAGGCCCTCTGCAAAATGTACCTGAAAAAGAAAGAAACAGTTTGCCAACCATGCTCTCTCAGGCTTTCCCTTAATGAGTAGCATTAAAGGTCCGATGCAGAGGTTTTTATCTCAATATCAAATCATTTCTGGGAAACAATTAAGTACTTCACTGCTATTGTTTTTAATTAAAAACTTCTCAACAAAGAGCAATTTTCCCAAGCAAAAAATGTTGCTAGGAATTTATGGGAGTGGTCTGAGTGGAGAGGGCAAAAATGAAAACTAGCTGCTATTGGCAGAGATGTTTGGAACTCTCCTTCTTATGATGGCGCAGAAAGAGATGGCTGCCGTTTCATGGGCTCCTAACCAATTCTGATATTGTGTGTGTTTTTTTCGCGTTATTTGTAACTTATTTTGTACATAACGTTTCTGCCACCATCTCTTATGACCGAAAAGAGCTTCTGGATATCAGGACAGCGATTACTCACCTCGAACTGGACAAAGATTACAACATGGATAACATATAGCAGGATGGGTGAGCAAAACAGCACCCCTCTGTCCCTGTATGTGTACACCATGTATCTAACGCTGTCTGGACAAAAGGAGTATGGTATGTTATACTTTTTTCTGGCAAGACAGCATCAGATACATGGGCTACATATAGTAAGCCAGAGTGACGCTCTTTCTCCCGCTAGTTTCTGCAGCGAGGAATAAGCCCAATGCGTTTCTATGGGCACAATATGCAGACCTAAACTTGTTGTAAAGGCATTATGTGCAGATCTCTGGTTTCAGCCACTTGAACATTAGAAAGGAAAGTTGGCGTGTGCACAGTGTTCGGATGCTGGCATCGGTAAGATAGAACAGCTGCCTCAGGTAAGACAACGGGTGGAGGTCTGTGTCTATTGGTCAGTAACAGCTGGCGCATGAAATCTAATATTAAGGAAGTTTAAAAGGTTTTGCTCACCTGACGTCTCATGATAAGCTGTAGATCACACCAAACTATATTTTTCATAGTGTCACGTTCTGACCTTAGTTCCTTTGTGTTGTCTTTGTTTTAGTAGGGTCAGGGCGTGACTTGGGTGGGCAGTCTATGTTTGTTTTTCTATGTTGGTTTTTGAGTTTGGCCTGGTATGGTTCTCAATCAGAGGCAGGTGTCGTTAGTTGTCTCTGATTGAGAATCATACTTAGTTAGAACTGTTTCAGTTGTTTCTTTGTTGTTTTGTTATTCAGTGTTCAGTTTGGATTATTATTAAAAATCATGAACACTTACCACGCTGCAAATTGGTCCGACCTCTCTGACTATTCATCAGAGGAGGACGAATGCCGTTACAGAACCACCCACCAAAGGACCAGGCAGCGTGGTAACGGGCAGCAGCAGCAAGGAGATCTGGACTATATTACAACATGGGACAAAATAGAGAGGTGGTCGGTCGACCCAGGGAGGAGCCCGCCTGGGATTCTCTGGAACAATGTGAGGAGGGATACCGGCGAATGGAGTTGGCACGGTGATCAAGGAGGCCCGAGAGGCAGCCCCAAAAATGTTTTGGGGGGCACATGGGGAGTGTGGCGAAGTCAGGTAGGAGAGCTGCGCCAACTCTCCGTGCTTACCGTGGAGAGAGAGGGACTGGGCAGGCACCGTGTTATGCCGTGAGGCACACGGTGTCCCCGGTGAGCGTGCTTAGCCCGGTGCGGTACATTGCACCGCCTCGTATCGGCCGGGATAGGTTGGGCATCGAGTCAGGTGCCATGAAGCCGGCTCAGCGCATCTGGTCTCCAGTGCGTCTCCTCGGGCCGGGGTACATGGCACCAGCCTTATGCATGGTGTCCCCGGTTCGCCAGCACAGCCCAGTGCGGGCTATTCCTCCTCGCTGCACTGGACGGGCGTTCAACCAGGTAAGGTTGGGCAGGCTCTGTGCTCGAGACCTCCTGTGAGCCCTCCGGTGGCAGCCCCCCGCACAAGGCTGTCTCTCCATCTCTTTCCTACAGGTGCTCCCGCCTGTCCAGCGCTGCCAGAGCCTTCCTCCTCTCCAGCGCTGCCAGAGTCTCCCATCTGTCCTGAGCTGCCAGAGTCTCCCGTCTGTCCTGAGCTGCCAGAGTCTCCCGTCTGTCCTGAGCTGCCAGAGTCGCCCGTCTGTCCTGAGCTGCCAGAGTCGCCCGTCTGTCCTGAGCTGCCAGAGTCGCCCGTCTGTCCTGAGCTGCCAGAGTTGCCCATCTGTCCTGAGCTGCCAGAGTCGCCCGTCTGTCCTGACCTGCCATAGTCGCCCATCTGTCCTGACCTGCCAGAGTCTCCCGCCTGTCCAGGAGCTGCCAGAGCTGTCAGTCAGCCAGGAGCTGCCAGAGCCGTCAGTCAGCCAGGAGCTGCCAGAGCCGCCAGTCAGCCAGGAGCTGCCAGAGCCGTCAGTCAGCCAGGAGCTGCCAGAGCCGCCAGTCAGCCAGGAGCTGCCAGAACCGCCAGTCAGCCAGGAGCTGCCAGAGCCCCCAGTCAGCCAGGAGCTGCCAGAGCCGCCAGTCAGCCAGGAGCTGCCAGAATCGCCCTTCACTCCGGAGCTGCCAGAATCGCCCTTCACTCCGGAGCTTCCAGAGTCTCCCGTCCGTCCGGTGCTGCCGGAATCTCCCTTCCATTTGGGACCCGTGGCTAGGGTCCCCAGTCCGAGGTCGGCGGCGAGGGTCGCCGCTCTTAAGAGGCCACGGAGGCGAATAAAGAGGTGGAGAAAAACTATGGTGAAGTGGGGTCCACGTCCTGCGCCAGAGCCGCCACCGCGGACAGACGTCCACCCAGACCCTCCCCTATAGGTTCAGGTTTTGCGGCCGGAGTCCCCACCTTTGGTGGGGAGGGGGTACTGTCACGTTCTGACCTTAGTTCCTTTGTTTTGCCTTTGTTTTAGTATGGTCAGGGCGTGAGTTGGGGTGGGCAGTCTATGTTTGTTTTTCTATGTTGGTTTTTGAGTTTGGCCTGGTATGGTTCTCAATCAGAGGCAGGTGTCGTTAATTATTAAAAATCATGAACACCTACAACGCTGCACATTGGTCTGACCTCTCTTACTCTTCTTCAGAGGAGGACAAATGACGTTACACATTGCTGTCTATTTACCACCAGAAACCGATGCTGGCACTAAGACAGCACTCAACCAGCTGTAGAAGGCCATAAGCAAACAAGAAAATGCTCATCTAGAGGCGGTGCTCCTAGTGACTGGGGACTTTAATGCAGGGAAACTTAAATCCATTTTACCTCATTTTACCTCATTTCTACCAGTATGTTAAATGTGTAACCATAGCAAAAAAAACTTTAGACCACCTTTACTCCACACACAGAGACGGGTACAAAGCTCTCCCTCAACCTCCATTTGGCAAATCTGACAAGCAAATCTGACAAGAAAAAACTAAAGCAGGAAGTACCAGTGACTCGCTCAATAAGGAAGTGGTCAGAGGACGCAGATACTAAGCTACAGGACTGTTTATTTAGCACAGACTGGAATATGTTCCGGGATTCTTCTGATGGCATTAAGGAGTACAACAAATTGGCTTCATCAATAAGTCCATTGATAACGTCATCCCCACAGAGATTGTACGTACATACACCAACCTGAAGCCATGGATTAGTGCGAGTCTAATCCTGCTATGTCCTCCGACGAACCATCAAACAGGCAAAGCATCAATATAGGACTACACCGGCTCCGATGCTCGTCGGATGTGGCAGGGCTGCAAACTATTGCGGACTACAAAGGGAAGCTGGGCTGCCCAGTGACACAATCCTACCAGATGAGCTAAATATCTTCTATGCTCGCTTCGAGGCAAGCAACACTGAAGCACGCATGCGAGCACCAGCTGACCACTGTGTGATCCATCTCTGGGTAGCCGATGTGAGTAAGACCTTTAAACAGGTCAACATTCACAAGGTCGCAGGGCCAGACGGATTACCAGGACGTGTACTCCGAGCATGCGCTGACCAACTGGCAAGTGTCTTCACTGACATTTTCAACCTGTCCATGACCAAGTCTGTACTACCAACGTGTTTCAAGCAGACCACCATAGTCCCTCTGCCCACGAACACTAAGGTAACCTGCCGACCTGTAGCACTCACGCTGTAGCCATGAAGTGCTTTGAAAGGCTGGCCATGACTCACATCAACACCATCATCCCAGAAATGCTAGACACATTCCAATTTGCATACCGCCCCAACAGATCCACAGATGATGCAATCTCTATTGCAATCCACATTGCCCTTTCCCATCTGGACAAAAGGAACACCTATGTTAGAATGCTGTTCATTGACTACAGCTCAGCGTTCATCACCATAGTGCCCTCAAAGCTTGTCACGAAGCTAAGCACCCTGGGACTAAACTCCTCTCTCTGCAACTGGAAGCCTGGACTTCCTGAATGGCCATCCCCAGGTGGTAAGGGTAGGGAACAGCACATCTGCCATGCTGATCCTCAACACTGGGGCTCCTCAGGGTTGCGTGATCAGTCCCCTCCTGCACTCCCTGCTCACCCATGACTGCATGGCCAAAAGCACGACTCTGTGCTACATATTACCTCAATTACCTCGACTAACCGGTGCCCCTGCACATTGACTCTGTATCGGTAGCCCCTGTATATAGCCTTGCTGCTGTTATTTTAGTGTTGCTGTTTAATTATTGGTTATTTTGATATGTATTTTTTTTCCTTACATTTTTTTAAACTTCAGTTTATTTTAGTAAATAAACATGCACGATACCAAGCGTCGGCTGGAGTGGCGTAAAGCTGGAGTGGCGTAAAGCTGGAGTGGCGTAAAGCTGGCCGCCATTGGACTCTTGAGCTTGAAACGCGTTCTTTGGAGTGATGAATCACTCTTCACCATCTGGCAGTCCGGCGGACACATCTGGGTTTGGCGGATGCCAGGAAAACTCTACCTGCCCCAGTGCATAGTACCAACTGTAAAGTTTGGTGGATGAGGATTAATGGTCTGGGGCTGTTTTTTGTGGTTCGAGCTAGACCCCTTCTTAGCGTTACATCATACAGATCAATGTCATTGTAGACAATTCTGTGCTGCCAACTTTGTGGTAACAGTTTGGGGAAGGCCCTTTCCTGTTTCAGCATGATGGTGCCCCCGTACACAAAGCAAGGTCCATACAGAAATGGTTTGTCGGGATCGGTGTGGAAGAACTTGGCTGGCCTGCACAGAGCCCTGACCTCAACTCCAGTGAACACCTTTGGGATGAATTGGAATGCCTACTGCGAGCCAAGCCTAATCGTCCAACAACAGTGCTCAACCTCATTAATGCTCTTGTGGCTGAATGGATGCCAGTCCCCGCAGCAAATGCATTCTCAGAAGAATGGAGACTGTTATAGCAGCATATGGACCAACTCCATATTAATGCCCATGATTTTGGAATGAGATGATCGACAAGCAGTTGTCCACATCCTTTTGTCTATGTCGTGTTGTAGTATATATAAATCACAGGAAAAAAGCGTGTTTTTTACTGCTTTGGGCCTTTAACATGTCTCCATTTGCACCTTTCCTATCCAAGGCACAAAAGGTTAAACATTGACAGGGTTAAAATCCTATCTTGACTTTCTGGTTAGAGCACCTCCCAATTACTGCTAGCTAAGAGTTGTGAGACAAAAGGAGAGATAGGACAGGAGAGGGAATGAGAGGAGAGGGGGAGAGAAGAAAAAATACAACACATAACGGTCTATCTCAAAGTATAAGATAAGTTCTTATCTTAATCTAATGACTTCACAGACTTAATTGGTCAGAATAGAGGCCTCTTGCCCTGAGAAAGAAAAAACAGGTTTCTGGTTTCCCTGTGTTAATAGGGACATCTCTCAAGTGTTGGAGGGATGTGGCTAGCAGAGCAGAGCAGAGTGGAGAGGGAAGGATCGTTCTGGGAACATTCAGTGACAACACCACACCAACATTGGTTTCCTTCTGTGGATGAGGTCTATGCTCCCAAGCGGCACTGTATTCCCTATATAGTGCACTACTGGAACCTTGTCAAAGGTAATGCACTACAGGGCCCTGGTCAAAGGTAATGTACTACTGGGCCCTGGTCGAAAGTAATGCACTACTGGGCCCTTGTCAAAGGTAATGCACTACCGGGCCCTTCCTTGTCAAAGATAATGCACTACTGGGCCCTGGTCAAAGGTAATGCACTACATGGCCCTGGTCAAAGGTAATGCACTACTGGGCCCTGGTCAAAGGTAATGCACTACAGTAGATACAGTGGGGCAAAAAAGTATTTAGTCAGCCACCAATTGTGCAAGTTCTCCCACTTAAAAATATGAGAGAGGCCTGTAATTTTCATCATAGGTACACTTCAACTATGACAGACAAAATTAGAAGAAAAAAAAACAGAAAATCACATTGTAGGATTTTTAATGAATTTATATAACAAAAGTTTATCTCAATACTTTGTTATATAACCTTTGTTGGCAATGACAGAGGTCAAACATTTTCTGTAAGTCTTCACAAGGTCTTCACACACTGTTGCTGGTATCTTGCCCCATTCCTCCATGCAGATCCCCTCTAGAGCAGTGATGTTTTGGGCTGTTGCTAGGCAACACGGACTTTCAACTCCCTCCAAAGATTTTCTATGGGGTTGAGATCTGGAGACTGGCTAGGCCACTCCAGGACCTTGAAATGCTTCTTATGAAGCCACTCCTTCGTTGCCCGGGTGGTGTGTTTGGGATCATTGTCATGCTGAAAGACCCAGCCACATTTCATCTTCAATGCCTTTGCTGATGGAAGGAGGTTTTCACTCAAAATCTCACGATACATGGCCCCATTCATTCTTTCCTTTACACGGATCAGTCGTCCTGGTCCCTTTGCAGAAAAACAGCCCCAAAGCATGATGTTTCCACCCCCATAATTCACAGTAGGTATGGTGTTCTTTGAATGCAACTTAGCATTCTTTGTCCTCCAAACACGACGAGTTGAGTTTTTACCAAAACGTTCTCTTTTGGTTTCATCTGACCATATGACATTCTCCCAATCTTCTTCTGGATCATCCAAATGCTCTCTAGCAAACTTCAGACGGGCCTGGACATGTACTGGCTTAAGCAGGGGGGCACGTCTGGCACTGCAAGATTTGAGTCCCTGGCGGCGTAGTGTGTTACTGATGGTAGGCTTTGTTACTTTGGTCCCAGCTCTCTTCAGGTCATTCACTAGGCCCCGCCATGTGGTTCTGGGATTTTTGCTCACCGTTCTTGTGATCATTTTGACCCCACGTGGTGAGATCTTGCATGGAGCCCCAGATCGAGGGAGATTATCAGTGGTCTTGTATGTCTTCCATTTCCTAATAATTGCTCCCACAGTTGATTTCTTCAAACCAAGCTGCTTACCTATTGCAGATTCAGTCTTCCCAGCCTGGTGCAGGTCTACAAATTTGTTTCTGTTGTCCTTTGACAGCTCTTTGGTCTTGGCCATAGTGGAGTTTGGAGTGTGACTGTTTGAGGTTGTGGACAGGTGTCTTTTATACTGATAACAAGTTCAAGCATGTGCCATTAATACAGGTAACGAGTGGAGGACAGAGGAGCCTCTTAAAGAAGAAGTTACAGGTCTGTGAGAGCCAGAAATCTTGCTTGTTTGTAGGTGACCAAATACTTATTTTCCACCATAATTTGCAAATAAATTCATTAAAAATCCTACAATGTGATTTTCTGGATTTTTTTTTCTCATTTTGTCTGTCATAGTTGAAGTGTACCTATGATGAAAATTACAGGCCTCTCTCATATTTTTAAGTGGGAGAACTTGCACAATTGGTGGCTGACTAAATACTTTTTTGCCCCACTGTAGGGTATAGAGTGCCATTCTTGACGCAGACGCGGTGGTGTGGTGTTCCTGCTAAGAGCTCCTCATTAACAAGTTATCACCTTCAGAATAGTTTCAGACTGTGGATCTGGCAACAATTCCGCCCCGCTCACATATACATATAATCCCACTTCTCTGGTTGAATGAGTAAACACTGTTGGAAGGAGTCCAGAGAAATGCTTCGAGTAGAGTCACACTGTGGGGTGTAATGAGGGGAAAATCCACAACCTCACTGTGCAAATATTTGACACTAGTGTCTGAAAAAAATAGGTGAAGAAAAAAACCATTATCGCTCAGTCGTGGACATTAGGTTATCTTTTACTTGAAGTGGTTCTCTAATGGGTACCTAAATGTCTTCGTTCTGTGATTAAGTGCACGAGTAGATAGGGTCCTATCCAACAGATGGAACAGCTGCTAGTCCCAGTCAGACACAGAGAGGTCATATAGGAAAGAGTAACACATATGAGAAACAGGCCTGCTCTCCCCTGAGCAGTGGTAGACACAATCCTTCAGATTGACGCTATGTAACAATTTAAGAGATGACCAGACCTGCTCTCCCCTGAGCAGTGGTAGATACAATCCTTCAGATTGACACTATGTAACAATTTAAGAGATGACCAGACCTGCTCTCCCCTGAGCAGTGGTAGATACGTTCCTTCAGATTGACACTATGTAACAATTTAAGAGATGACCAGACCTGCTCTCCCCTGAGCAGTGGTAGATACAATCCTTCAGATTGACACTATGTAACAATTTAAGAGATGACCAGACCTGCTCTCCCCTGAGCAGTGGTAGATACAATCCTTCAGATTGACACTATGTAACAATTTAAGAGATGACCAGACCTGCTCTCCCCTGAGCAGTGGTAGATACAATCCTTCAGATTGACACTATGTAACAATTTAAGAGATTATCATAAAATTAAGAGCTAGTTTGTTTTTGGTGGTATGAAGCATTATCTTTTTGTCTGTTTAGTAGGCCTGTAGTTTATTTCCTGGGGCGGCAGGGTAGCCTAGTGCTTATAGCGTTGGACTAGGTTGCAAGTTCAAACCCCCGAGCTGACAAGGTACAAATCTGTCGTTCTGCCCCTGAACAAGGCAGTTAACCCACTGTTCCCAGGCCGTCATTGAAAATAAGAATTTGTTCTTAACTGACTTGCCTAGTTAAATAAAGGTAAAATAAAAAATAAAATATTCTACATGGTAGCTAAAAGCTATTTTAAAGAGTCACTGTTAGTAGAGGGACTATTCATTCCTTGACCCACTACCCTTTCATGATCTGCCCTGTAATTCTGACCATTAAATTCACATAAACGGGGATAAATAATTCTCTGCATTTTTCTTCTCAATGTAAATAATAACATTGTCATTTAGACTCACAAATGTTGTATTGTCTGTGGAGTTTACTAATGGTAGGTAGGGCCTACACTGTTTTGTACTAGTTTTGCCTGGGCAGTGTACACACTATCTCACTATCTCTAATTTACAAGGCCATGAATTACAATTAAAGTGGCATTATAGGCCACAGTCTGTCTGAGAACAGCTGCACGAACAGCCAACCCATTATGGGTTCTATCCAAGGCCATCCGGTACCATGGCCAACCTCAGACAAGGATCTCCCCTGAAACAGAGCGAGGTGAAAAATGAGACTGTGTGTGTCTGAAATGGCACACTATTCCCTAAGTAGTGCACTATATAGGGAATAGGGTACCATTTGGGTCTGAAGTAGTGCACTATATAGGGAATAGGGTACCATTTGGGTCTAAAGTAGTGCACTATGTAGGGAATAGGGTGCCATGTGGGATGCTTTTTTTTCTTGACGACACAGAGTGGAGGAGAATGTGAGAAAAGTGTGTGAGTAAATAATCAAATAGATTAATTTGAAGTGGTCACTGAATTGTGATTCCATTTTGAAATTAATGATAGAATGAATTGCTTTGTTAATGCATTCCTGGAGGGGTTTGAGCTGCCGGCTGCATTCAGCTTGTCAAACAGGATGCATGCCAGCAACTCTACATCTGTCCATGTCAGGCCTGTACTCATGTTGGGTATAATTTGTTCTCGCAAAGAAGAACATTGTGTTACAAGGAGATTATTTTTGTGTTCAAGGAAGACATCCTGACAGAAAACGATGGAGATTTCAGGAATAGTAAAATAACGGAAGTGGGTTTAATGAGAGTGCTGCATGCCTTCAGTTTGTAAATACTTTAAAAATAATTTCTCTCCCTCCATACCCTGTATTCCATCGTCATCTCTCCCTCCATACCCTGTATTCCATCTACATCCATCTATAAGGCCTAGATTCAATCAGATCAAGGGTTAAAGGGTAAGAAGTTTTTACACACCAATGCAACAACACAGTGTGGTCACAGTTAAAACCTGTTTGGGATAGGGGGCGGTATTTTCACGTCTGGATGAAAAGTGTGCCCAAAGTAAACTACCTGAAACTCAGGCCCAGAAGCTAGGATATGCATATAATTAGTAGATTTGGATAGAAAACACTCTAAAGTTTCTAAAACTGTTAAAATATATCTGTGAGTATAACAGAACTTGTTTGTTTTTATCGCTATTGAACGCAATTTATCCCGTCTTAAATTGTATCGATTATTTACGTTAAAAGATACCTAAAGTTGTATTAGGAAAGTTGTTTGAAATGTTTGGATCAAGATTACAGGTAGCTTATTAGATATTTTGTAGTCATGTTGAGCGAGTTGGAACCGGTGTTTTTTTTAATCAAACGTGCCAAATAAATTGACATTTTGGGGATATAACGACATAATTAATTGAACAAAGGGACCATTTATGATGTTTATGGAACATATTGGAGGGCCAACAGAACAAGATCTTCAAATTAATTATATCGTTATTTCTGAGTTTTGTGTCACGCCTGGCGGGATGAAATATGATAGTCTGTGTTTGTTTGATGGGGTGCTATCCTCAGATAATAGCATGGTTTGCTTTCTCCGTGAAGCCTTTTTGAAATCTGACACAGTGGCTAGATTAAGAACAAATTCTTATTTACAATGACGGCCTACCCCGGCCAAACCCGGACAATGCTGGGCAAATTGCACTCCTCTCTATGGGACTCCCAATCACAGCCAGATGTGATTCAGCCTGGATCAAACCAGGGACTGTAGTGACACCTCTTGCACTGAGACCAAATCTAATCAAATTTTATTGGTCACATACACATGGTTAGCAGATGTTAAAGCGAGTGTAGCAAAATGCTTGTGCTTCTAGTAGTCTAACAATTTCACAACAACTACTTTATACACACAAGTGTAAAGGCATGAATATGAATACGTTTATATAAATATATGGATGAGCGATGGCCGAACGGCATAGGCAAGATGCAGTAGATGGTATAGAGTACAGTGTCATGACGTTGGCCTGGGAGAAGGTTTATGACAGTCATAAATACCTCTTCCCCCCTTTTTCCTCTCTGTACCCTACTGATGTGACATTTGAAAACCCCTTTGGTTAACATAGAGATTCTGGGAACATCAGAAGGTGGAGGGGAAATGAACTACGTTCTGGTAATCCGACCAATTGAACATATGCGGTGGTACTTCATGAATATGATGTCAGTTCGGTTGTCATCTGAGACATTCTCATCGATGAAAGGATGACATAAATTCTACAGTGGAAAGTCTACACATCAGAGTTATCGGATTCACATGGAATTGTTGTTCAATTTAAATGTTTGAATATAAAATTATTGGTGAAAAGATGAAATGTAATTTTAGCTTCCATATGAGAGATTTTTGGATTTCATAAGGTTAGGGCTCTGCTCAATCAGTGGCCCTCAATCAGAGTATCCCGTCTACCACACAACGACGTTACTACAACGTATCCAATTGACCACCAGAGACATTCTCCAAAGGACAAAGGACTCGGTTTGGCAACACGGCCTTCCATCTACCACCAACCTACCGAAGCGCAGCTCAGAGTAAATATTTATTGCATTTTCCTTTTCCAAATGGGCGGTAATTTAGAATGCATAAGATACTGTATTTACGATAGCACAGCTTCTTCCTTTGTCCCTCAGTCTTCCCGCTCTTTCACTCAAACCCAGCCCCTTTTCTTTTGTGTAACCAGCTGTCATATCTGTTCCTATTGCTAGGGACGTTTTCCTTTATGACGTAATTTGTAATCAAGATGATTAATTCTGTGTATATGTAATTCTGTGTGATTAGTTAGGTATTTAGTAAAAAAAATAAACACAATTTTGTATTGCTGATTCAACTTGTTAGCCAGGGTTAGAGAAGATAACCAAGAAAATACAACTTTCAGATGAGACTGAATTAAGGTGACGATTAATATTGACTGCTATTGATGTCAAATATTACTAGGTCTTTAAGCGTTTATTCGGAAGATAACAGCTCTATAAATATTATTTTGTGGTGCCCCGACTCTCTAGTTAATTACATTTGCCTGATTAGCTCAATCAGGTAATATTAATTACAGAGAAAGGATTTTATAGAAGAGCATGTCATATCACTTAATCCGGCATAGCCAAAAACACGACAACAGTATATACATATGAGATGAGTAATGTTGGGTATGTAAACATAAAGTGGCATTGTTTAAAGGGACTAGTGATACATGTATTACAACCCATTTTTAATTATTAAAGTAGCTAGAGATTTGAGTCAATATGTTGGCAGCAGCCACTCAATGTTAGTGATGGCTGTTTGACAATCTGATGGCCTTGAGATAGAAGCTGTTTTTCAGTCTCTCGGTCCCTGCTTTGATTCATCTGAACTGACCCCGCCTTCTGGATGATAGCGGGGTGAACAGGCAGTGGCTCGGGTGGTTGTTGTCCTTGATGATCTTTTTGGCCTTCCTGTGACATCGGGTGGTGTAGGTGTCATGGAGGGCAGGTAGTTTGCCCCCGGTGATGCATTGAGCAGACCACGCTACCCTCTGGAGAGCTTTACGGTTGTGGGCGGAGCAGTTGCCGTATCAGGCGTTGATACAGCCCAATAGGATGCTATCGATTGTGCATCTGTAAAAGTTTTTGAGTGTTTTCGGTGACAAGCCAAATTTCTTCAGCCTCCTGAGGTTGAAGAGGCGTTGCTGCGCCCTCTTCACCACGCCGTCTGTATGGGTGGACCATTTCAGTTTCTCCGTGATGTGTGTGCCAAGGAACTTAAAACTTTACACCTTCTCCACTACTGTCTCATCGATGTGGATAGGGGGGTGCTCCTTCTACTGTTTCCCGAAGTCCACTATCATCTCCATTGTTTTGTTGATGTTGAGTGTGAGGTTATTTTCCTGACACCACACTCCGAGGGCCCTCACCTCCTCCCTGTAGGCTGTCTCGTTGTTGTTGGTAATCAAGCCCACCACTCTATTGTTGTCTGCAAACTTAATGATTGAGTTGGAGGCGTGCATGGCCACACAGTCATGGGTGAAGAGTGAGTACAGGAGAGGGCTGAGAACGCACCCTTGTGGGGCCCCAGTTTTGAGGATCAGCAGGGTGGAGGTCTTGTTTCCTACCCTCACCACCAGGGGGCGGCTCATCAGAAAATCCAGGACCTAGTTGCACAGGGTAGGGTCGAGACCCAGGGTCTACCAGGAGCCACTTGTGGATTTGACAGGGACAGCACTTGAAAACCCAATGTGGTCTCACAGCATTTCGTATTATTCTGTACGTAAATCCGCTAACACTCCATTTAGTAAAATACTGTATGTTACATTTTTTTTGTGGTATATATTAATTTGTGGATGTCCATCATCCATTTCATATGTTCCGAATAGCAAATAGTCAAATAGGTTACGAACTGCAATTCGTTCAATACGTCTCGAATTCTGGAAATGTAGAATATGTTAACAATTTGCAAAACGTATGATATGTAGCTAGTTCCAATTTGTTGTGGCTAACGTTAGCTAGGTGGCTAACGCTAACGTTAGCTCTAGGGGTTAGGGTTAGGGTTAAGGTTAGGATTTAGGTTAAAGGGTTAAAGTCAGGGTTAGGGTTAGGTGAAGGGTTAGGTAGCATGCTATAAGTAGTTGCAAAGTAGTTAAAAAGAGGTTATTCTCTAGGTTCCTTCCTAGGTTCTCGCCTTTCTAGGGAGTTTTTCCTAGCCACCGTGCTTCTACACCTGCATTGCTTGCTGTTTGGGGTTTTAGGCTGGGTTTCTGTACAGCACTTTGTGACATCAGCTGATGTAAGAAGGGCTTTATAAATACATTTGATTGATTGATTGAAGACGTACAGTGGATTCAGAAAGTATTCAGACCCCTTCACTGTTTGAACATTTTGTTACGTTACAGCCTTATTCTAAAATATATTAAATAGTTTGTTTTCAGTCATCAATACACACACAATACCCCATAATGACATCACAATACCCCATAATGACATCACAATACCCCATCATGACATCACAATACCCCATAATGACATCACAATACCCCATAACGACATCACAATACTCCATAATGACATCACAATACCCCATCATGACATCACAATACCCCATAACGACATCACAATACTCCATAATGACATCACAATACCCCATAATGACATCACAATACCCCATCATGACATCACAATACCCCATCATGACATCACAATACCCCATAACGACATCACAATACTCCATAATGACATCACAATACCCCATAACGACATCACAATACCCCATAATGACATCACAATACCCCATAACGACATCACAATACCCCATAATGACAAAGCAAAAACCTGTTTTTAGAGTCTTCTTGTGTATGACGCTACAAGCTTGGCACACCTGTCTTTGGGAAGTTTCTTCCATTCTTCTCTGCAGATCCTCTCAAACTCTGTCAGGTTGGATGGGGAGCATCGCTGCACAGCTATTTTCAGGTCTCTCCAGTGATGTTCGATCGGGTTCAAGTCCGGGCTCTGGCTGAGCCACTCAAGGACATTCAGAGACTTGTCCCGAAGCCACTCCTGCGTTGTCTTTGCTGTGTGCTTAGGATCATTGTTCTGTTGGAAGGGGAACCTTCGCCACAGTCTGAGCGGGCTGTCATGTGCCTTTTACGGAGGAGTAGCTTCGTCTGGCCAGTCTACCATAAAGGCCTGATTGGTGGAGTACTACACTGATAATGGTCCTTCTGGAAGGTTCTCCCATCTACACAGAGGAACTCTGGAGCTCTGTCAGAGTGACCATCGGGTTCTTGGTCACCTCCCCGATTGCTCAGTTTGGCCAGGCGGCCAGCTCTAGGATGAGACTTGGTGATTCCAAACGTCTTCCATTTAAGAATGAAGGAGGCCTCTGTGTTCTTGAGGATCTTCAATGCTGCAGAAATGTTTTGGTACCCTTCCCCAGATCTGTGCCTTGACACTATCCTGTCTCGGAGTTCTATGGACAATTCCTTCGACCTCATGGTTTGGTTTTTGCTCTGACATGCACTGTCAACTGTGGGATCTTATATTGACAGGTGTGTGCCTTTCCAAATCATGTCCAGTCAATTGAATTTAACCACAGATGGACTCCAATCAAGTTGTAGAAACATTTCAAGGATGATCAATGGAAACAGGATGTACCTCAGCTCAATTTCGAGTCGCATAGCAAAGGGTCTGAATACTGATGTAAATAAGATATTTCCTTTTCCTTTTTTAAAATGTGCAAACATTTCTAACAACCTGTTTTTGCTTTTTCATTATCGGGTATTGTGATATCATTATGGGATATTGTGTGTAGACTGATGAGTAAAGTGTTTTAGAATAAAGCTGTAACGTAACAAAATGTTGAGAAAATTGTCTGAATACATTTTCGCTAATTAGCTAACGTCGTCCGTGATGAGATTCAAACACGAAACCTTTTGGTTGCTTGATGTTCACGTTATATGTCCACCCATCCAACCCGATCAACCACCCTCCTATCATTTTTGCCTTTAAGTAACCTTCTATCTTATGTAACTTTACTAAACTAATATCATACTCATTTGTGTTTCCCCCGGATTTACATGAACTATGTCACGTCTAGTCTATGAGACCAGGCTGGAGGACCGTGCTGAGAGTGCTGGTGATCTGTCAGTTGATATAATGTTTTTAAAGGACAGGTAAACCCCCCCCCAACACTCAGAATTAAAGTGACATCATAAAGATGGCGTTGTCTGTTCAGACGTCTCACTCTGTTGTTTAGAGGAGCTTATCGGTTTGGGTCTGAGAAGTTAGCCCGTCCATTGGGAGCTTGAGATATTTCCTTGTTTCTTATTTTCAAACACAACTTTGCTTTAGCTTCATCTACTAGACGCGTTCTGTCCTCAAGAAAGCCGATAGGTAAATGTCACCATACATAACAAGAATCTCTATTCAAGTGAAGGCGAATGAACGGGGCACCAATACAGACCAGACTGGGCCTACCATTACAGAGCAGGCAGGATATTCTCTTTCTACACGGGCTCTGTTCTGTGTGATGTACACCGTATCTTCCCCCAGCAGAGACACGATTGTTTTGATATTTTTTATTAACATGTCCTCAATCATAAATCACTTGGGAAACTGCGGGCCGATCCCTCCTCTCTCTCTCTCTCTCTCTCCCTCTCTCTCTCTCTCTCTCTCTCTCTCTCTCTCTCTCTCTCTCTCTCTCTCTCTCTGTCTCTCCCTTTCCCTCCTCTCTCTCTCTCTCTCTCCTCTCTCTCTCTCCCTCTCTCCCTCTCCCTCTCTCTCTCTCTCCCTCTCTCTCCCCCTCTCTCTCTCTCTCCCTCTCCCTCTCTCTCCCTTTCCCTCCTCTCTCTCTCTCTCTCCTCTCTCTCTCCCTCTCTCCCTCTCCCTCTCTCTCTCTCTCCCTCTCTCTCCCCCTCTCTCTCTCTCTCCCTCTCCCTCTCTCTCCCTTTCCCTCCTCTCTCTCTCTCTCTCTCTCTTTCTCTCCCTCTCTCTCTCCCCTCTCTCTCTCTCTCTCTCTCTCTCTCTCTCCCTTTTCCTCCTCTCTCTCTCTCTCTCTCCCTCTCTCCCTTTCCCTCCTCTCTCTCTCTCCCCCTCTCTCTCTCTCTCTCTCTCTCTCTCTCTCCCTCACTCTCTCTACCGTATCAGATTACACCTGCAAGACAAATTTATCAGACGCCTCCAACACCACATAACCTATGTTGAAGCCCACACTACTACCTTTCCCAATAGCCTGGAAGTGAAAAGAGTAACACTTAAATAAAACAATAGAGTGGAAAATAAATGTTATTTCCCATACAGGCCTAAGATGCATCCCAAATGACACCTTATTCCCTGTATAGGGCACTATTTTTTTTGTTGACCAGAACTGTATGGGCTCTATGGGACTCCCACCACTATAGGGAATAGGGTGCAATTTGGGACACAACCAAAGTCTCTGAGTCAACAACATACAGGCCCAGCCATCGTTCCTCATCGGTTTGTTTTTTTTCTGTTGTAGAAGCCAGAAACGATTGGACAGGACAGGACAGCGGAGACTTTCTGCAAAGTCAGAGCTCCATGTCGTATTGTTTTAGATAACCTCTGTCTCTGCGGACATCGCTTTTTTCCCCTGGTATTTCACATCTTGTGACGTTATCATCACCAGCGCTGCATTTTATTCAATCGTTTAAGCACAATGCCCGGTCCGTTTTCATCAGAACAGCAGGATGGGTGCCTTCCTCTCTCCGTGTCCCAAATTACAACCGATTCCCTTAGAAATGTGCTACTTTTAACCAGTGGGCTATAGGGCTCTGGTCTAAAGTAGTGCACTGTATAGGGAATGAGGTGCCGTCTGGGATACGTGTTCTCTCTTGGCTCCTCTTAGCAGTAGAGTGCACAGCGCACAGAGCTAAGGCCACGGCATGCTCCAGCTCTGCCATTATGCAACCCCACACATTTCCATGTCACTGTAGGTTGCCACAGTGCGCAGAACTGTCACCCTGTCTTAAAAGGCGTCGGCTGCTATGTCTGATTTCTTTAACACAAGGCCATGTAGACATCCTCATCATTGTTGTAATGGCCTGCTCATGCCACCGCGCATCCTCCGGTCTCTCACAAGCAGATGCTAATTCATTTAATTCATTCAAGACAGTGGGCCGTGCTAACAGACAGCCTTGCACTTTTGTTCTTGTTGTTTTTTTTTTGTTTTTTTTAAAGGTTTTGAATACATCATCTTGCAGTCAGCCATCATTGTCCTCTCATGGCCACCATACCGTTCTTTTGTAGTTTAGACAAGGCTGTGATCATACCAAGCTGTTGTTGGTTGATGTCTCTTCCTATCAGAAATTATGGTTATGATTCATTATAAACTGGTTGGTTCGAGCCCTGAATGCCGATTGGCTGACAGCCGTGGTATATCACGTATACCACAGGAACAACAAAAAATATATTTTTACTGCTGTAATTACGTTGGAAACCAGTTTATTATAGCAAGAGAGGCACCTCGGGGGTTTGTGATATATTGCCAAAATACCATTGGCTAAGGGCTATGTACCAGCACTCCGCGATGCGTCGTGCGTAAGAACAGCCCTTAGCCGTGGTATATTGGCCATATACCACACCTCCTCGGGCCTTATTGATTAATTACAGCGTATATACTGTTATTGCGCCTGTAGCATTGGTATAATGCAGACCCCGGGACTGAATAAAGCTCTTCAGACATAAAGCAGAGCTCATGAGTAGCATCACATTGATTTGGAAACAGTAGACGGATTTGCATTTGCGTTACACATTCTTTATGTGACACGAGATTTTGGTACACACCAAACAAAGAGCAGCTGTGCTACAAGACAATTCATATTCCTGACAATGTCTGGAAGCTTTTCTTATTTTCCTTTCTACATTTAATAATCACATTTTTTAACTCTTAAAAAAGAAGAAGTACAAAGGTGTTTTGTTGTTGATGTTTTTTACATTTTACCTTGGGGATGACAACTGTCCTTTGTGTATGGCCTGAGTTCCAATGGCACCCTATTCCATTTATAGTCCACTACTTTTCACCATGGGGACACTGACTATGAAGTGCAAAGGCGTGTGTTTTGTCTAATCTCCTCTACAGGTATCTAGGTCCAGAGCAGATCAAAGCCCCCTTCCACCCAGGATATTTGGCACCATGGCCCGGTGAGCCGGATCTGTGTTGGTTCATCAAAGGGAAGGCCTGTCTCACGTGTGGTTAGAGAACTACTGGGCGATGGTATGTTCACCTGGATGCACCACAGTCAGAGGATAGGGCCTGGATGGACTACCGACAGAGGATAGGGGCTAGATGGACTACCGACAGAGGATAGGGGCTAGATGGACTACCTACAGAGGATAGGGCCTGGATGGACTACCGACAGAGGATAGGGCCTGGATGGACTACAGTCAGAGAATAGGGCCTGGATGGACTACCTACAGAGGATAGGGGCTAGATGGACTACCGACAGAGGACAGGGGCTAGATGGACTACAGTCAGAGAATAGGGCCTGGATGGACTACAGTCAGAGGATAGGGGCTAGATGGACTACCGACAGAGGACAGGGGCTAGATGGACTACAGTCAGAGAATAGGGCCTGGATGGACTACAGTCAGAGGATAGGGGCTAGATGGACTACCGACAGAGGTAAGGGCCTGGATGGCTAACCGACAGAGGATAGGGCCTGGATGGACTACCGACAGAGGATAGGGGCTAGATGGACCACCGACAGAGGATAGGGCCTGGATGGACTACAGTCAGAGAATAGGGCCTGGATGGACTACAGTCAGAGGATAGGGCCTGGATGGACTACAGTCAGAGAATAGGGCCTGGATGGACTACAGTCAGAGAATAGGGCCTGGATGGACTACAGTCAGAGAGTAGGGCCTGGATGGACTACAGTCAGAGGATAGGGCCTGGATGGACTACAGTCAGAGAATAGGGCCTGGATGGACTACAGTCAGATAATAGGGCCTGGATGGACTACAGTCAGAGAATAGGGCCTGGATGGACTACAGTCAGAGAATAGGGCCTGGACGGACTACCTACAGAGGATAGGGCCTGGATGGACTACAGTCAGAGAATAGGGCCTGGATGGACTACAGTCAGAGAATAGGGCCTGGATGGACTACAGTCAGAGAATAGGGCCTGGATGGACTACAGTCAGAGAATAGGGCCTGGATGGACTACAGTCAGAGAATAGGGCCTGGATTGACTACTGACAGAGAATAGGGCCTGGATGGACTACCTACAGATGATAGGGCCTGGATGGACTACAGTCAGAGGATAGGGCCTGGATGGACTACAGTCAGAGACTAGGGCCTGGATGGACTACAGTCAGAGAATAGGGCCTGGATGGACTACAGTCAGAGAATAGGGCCTGGATGGACTACCTACAGAGGATAGGGCCTGGATGGACTACAGTCAGAGAATAGGGCCTGGATGGACTACAGTCAGAGAATAGGGCCTGGATGGACTACAGTCAGAGAATAGGGCCTGGACGGACTACCTACAGAGGATAGGGCCTGGATGGACTACAGTCAGAGAATAGGGCCTGGATGGACTACAGTCAGAGAATAGGGCCTGGATGGACTACAGTCAGAAAATATGGCCTGGATGGACTACAGTCAGAGAATAGGGCCTGGATGGACTACCTACAGAGAATAGGGCTTTATCTTCCACCTCACACTGATTTGTTCATTCCTAATAAATGGATTATGTTAATGAATGATACATTTGATGATTTATCTTAATTGTATAGCATATGATCATGATCCATGTACAAAAAAATCACATATATATATATATATATATATATATACTCGCAGGACACTTTTCAGAGTAAAATAAGTCAAGGAATATTGTCATACTTCATCATTTAATTTAATAACAAAAAGTTACAGAAATACACATTTTATACAGAGATGAACTGTTTAGCTATTGTTCCATTGTGGAAGAGAGATAGAATATGACAAACAGATGGTGGTGTGGTAGACCAGAGCACAGAGACAACAAGAGAGGCTCTGTTTCTGACCAGACAGATTGTTCTCTTAAAAGCCAATTATGATGTCTGATCTACGATCAGTTAGAGCAGATTACAAGTTTGACTCACAGATGGAAAGTGAAAGCATTTGTGTTACATTTGCAGAAGGAAAAAGCAGTCAGTGAATTGAAAGCGTTTTAATTAATCTAATGATGGGTTGCCTATACTAGTAAGAGGGACTCCACACAGTGTAGAGAGCAGTGGTATATCCCTTTATTTAACAATCATCCAGCGCACGTTTCCATCTCTTTTAAATAACATTTTCAAAAGTCTGCTCCCGCAGATTGCATTTTTTAGTAGAATCATCACAAATTAGTTCATATTTATAACCATTAGAACATTAATTTCATACTGAATGCTTACAGGAAATTAAACAAACATGTCTAACGTGAGAAAACAAATATGAGAAAATACTATAGGAATGAAAATGAGTAAATTAATACATTTTTTGTTGTTGTACTTTTTAACTTAACAATTTTAGCTGGTCTACTGTCTGCACGTGCAATGAGCAACAGTCAAGTGAAATTACCACTTTAAATGAACCACCAACTGAGACAATGTCTTAAATACACTGAACAAAAATATAAACACGACATGCAACAATTTCAACGATTTTACTGAGTTACAGTTACAAGGAAATCAGTCAATTTAAATAAATGAATTACGCCCTAATCTATGGATTTCACATGACTGGGAAGGGCCTGGGAGGGCATAGGTCCATTCACTGGGGAGCAAGGTCCATCCACTGGGGAGCCAGGCCCAGCCAATCAGAATGAGCTTATCCCCACAAAAGGCTTTAATACAGACAGAAATACTGTTCAGTTTCATCAGCTGTCCGGGTGGCTGGTCTCAGACAATCCAGTAGTTGAAGAAGCCAGATGTGGAGGTCCTGGGCTGGTATGGTTACACTTGGTCTGCAGTTGTGAGGCCGGTTGGACATACTGCTAAATTCTCTTAAACAACGTTGGAGGCAGCTTATGGTCGAGAAACTAACATTCAATTATCTGGCAATAGCTCTGGTGGAGATTCCTGCAGTCAGCATGCCAATTGCACGCTCCCTCAAATCTTGAGACATCTGTGGCATTGTGTTGTGTGACAAAACTGCACATTTTAGAGTGGCCTTTTATTGCGCCCCCTCCCCCCAGCACAAGGTGCACCTGTGTAATGATCATGCTGTTTAATCAGCTTCTTTATATGCAAAGGACAGACAGCAGTACAACAACGCATCTTTTATTTTAGGAAGCCGATTCTAGATTTAACTTTGGATTGGAGATGCTTAATAACGTGAGTCTGGAAGGAGAGTTTACAGTCTAGCCAGACACCTAGGTATTTATAGTTGTCCAAATAAGTCAGAACCGTCCAGAGCAGTGATGCTAGTCAGGCTGGGGTGAAGGGCAGCGATTGGTGGAAGAGTATGCATTTAGTTTTACTTGCATTTAACCAGCAGTTGGAGTGTTGTATAGTGTTGAAGCTCTTTTGGAGGTTTGTTAATTAACACAGTGTCCATAAAAGGGCCAGATGTATACAGAATGGTGTCTTTAACGATGGCGATGGATATTGTGATGGTGGGCTTGAGGCTACAGGTAGTCTGACACCGCCTAAATATCTGAAGAATATTTGTCTTGTTGAACTCTATAGTTTATGCCTGGGCGTGTAACCTTTTGGTCTGCCATTGTGCCATGCAGTGCCCTGTCAGTGGGCACTGGGCATGGATGGGATCAGGTCAATGGCTGGTGCACCGGAGGGCTGCCATCCCCATGTACAGTAGGCATCCCAAATGGCACACTATTCCCCATAGGGCTCTGGTCGAAAGGAGGGCACTATAATAGGGAATAGATTGCCATTTGGGACAAAGCCCCCATTGTCCACCCGCTTGCCTCTCCCTCCCGCCACAGTCTGCTGTGCCATGTGGAGCCCCAGATGTAGCAGGAGGAATAATCCACGCTCACACACTCATGAAAGTAGCCATCTGGCCCGCCAGGCCGCCGTTTTCACAATAAGCCCCAGAAACCACAGGCGTACCGTGGTGATGTGCACAGAACCCACACTGGGCCTTTCTCTCTGTCTGTTGTTCTGTTGTTGTTGTTCTGTTGTTGTTGTTGCTGTTGTTGTTGTTGTTCTGTTGATGTTGTTGTTCCTGATGTTCTGTTGTTGTTATTGGCGTTCTGTTGTTGTTGTTCTGTTGTTGTTGTTCTGTTGTTGGTGTTCTGTTGTTGTTGATGTTCTGTTGTTGTTGTTCTGTTGTTGTTGTTGTTCTGTTGTTGTTGTTGATATTCTGTTGTTGTTCTGTTGTTGTTGTTGTTGATGTTCTGTTGTTGTTGTTCTGTTGTTGTTTTTGTTCTGTTTTTGTTGTTCTGTTGTTGTTGTTTTTGTTCTTTTTGTTTTGTTCTGTTGTTGTTGTTGATGTTCTGTTGTTCTGCTGTTGTTGTTCTGTTGTTCTGCTGTTGTTCTGTTGTTGTTGTGGCATTTCCCGTCCTCAGCCATGTGAGTTGAGGTACTGTACCGTGAACCATGGTTTGGCTAGCGGTACTGGATCCACTTCATACCAATCATGGTTTTGCTGCTTTCACACTGTCATCTCATCCCTCTCCTCACATCTGCCCATAGGAAGACCTGGACACGACGCAAACAGGCTTACCCTGCTCAGTCTCTCTCTGTGGGCTGCAAGGCAGAGGCCCTATCTAGAGAGGGATGGAAAGGCAGAACAGAGAGAGACTGAGCAGGGTACGCCTGGACCAAAGCAGTGGGTAGATCAGGTGATAACAGGGGATAGTGGGTAGATCAGGGGACAACAGGATAGAAGTGGGTAGATCAGGGGACAACAGGATAGAGTGGGTAGATCAGGGGACAAAGGATAGAATGCGTAGATCAGGGGACAACAGGATAGAATGGGTAGATCAGGGGACAACAGGATAGAATGGGTAGATCAGGGGACAAAGGATAGAGCGGGTAGATCAGGGGACAACAGGATAGAATGGGTAGATCAGGGGACAATAGGATAGAATGGAAGGAACCAGAATATCAGGTGGGGAGAACAAAGGAGAGTAGGAGAGAGCAAGGAGGAGTAGGGAGAGTTGGTCCTAATGGTGGTACAGGGGAGACTGTGAGGAGCAGGGGGGACCTTGAGGAGCAGGGGAGAACGTGAGGAGCAGGGGAGAGCGTGAGGAGCAAGAGAGACCGTGAGGAGCAGGGGAGACCTTGAGGAGCAGGGGAGAGCGTGAGGAGCAGGGGAGAGCGTGAGGAGCATGGGAGAGCGTGAGGAGCATGGGAGAATGTGAGGAGCAGGGGAGAGCGTGAGGAGCAGGGGAGAGCGTGAGGAGCAGGGGAGAGCGTGAGGAGCATGGGAGAGTGTGAGGAGCAGGGGAGAGCGTGAGGAGCAGGGGAGAGCGTGAGGAGCATGGGAGAGCGTGAGGAGCAGGGGAGAGTGTGAGGAGCAGGGGACAAGTGTATTGGAGAGCGGGAGAGAGTTAGAGGGAGGGGAGAGTAGGCACTAATGATGCTAGAGGAGATGCACAAGGACTGGTGACACTAATCAGAGAGGCGTCCCATTTTCTCTGTGTGGGCATCATTATCAGGAACAGGACGTGCTGGCAGATTGTGTTAGGAGATGTTTGGTTCTTTTTACTGTATGTACATAGTCAGAGAGGAGATCACACATTCCCCTTCTCATCCACCTGCTAAACATATAGAGGAGCAATTAGCAGAATGAAGCCTTGAATTAGAATGAACTAACAGAACTACAGACAATTAAATTGTTACACATTTGACTTTAAACATGTACTTGCAATGGTGTTTTGGCATTGTACAAGTGGTGCTATTATCAAATTCCTCTGTCACTTCAAATACTAGGAGCCATGTACAGTTTATTACAGGGATGACCGTGTGTTGTGTGTCATTGAAGCCATGCATCATGTAGCCATACTCCTGACTGTCCTATTTGCAAGATACCATCTACGAGTCACTGAGATACAGTCACAATTGTTTCCAGTCTCTACTGCTGGACATTTCCCTTTCACACCAGAGGATACCCATTAGTGCCCCCTGTTCCTCTCAGAGTTTGAGCAGCAGACTGTGTTAGTGGCCAATCTACATTTATGCGGTTTCCTCCTCCACTCTTTTCTTCTCCTCCATCGCTCCTGAAGACCTCCGTCTTGCCATGACTGCTGTTGCTTCAGCCACCACAAGGTGCCCAGATCCAGACCCACCTCGCTCACCTTTCCCCCCGGCCTGCACTGTGAATGACCACCGCTCAGCCTGCCGGTAACGACTGCTGAAGTAGATCCACAGAAACCTGAGCAGACAAGATAAAGAGCAAATATGGGTCAGAGAGGCCTAACTCACGCTCAGTGATGTACTACAGTGATGTACTACAGTGATGTACTATGATGTACTACAGTGATGTACTATGATGTACTACAGTGATGTACTATGATGTACTACAGTGATGTACTACAGTGATGTACCATGATGTACTACAGTGATGTACTACAGTGATGTACCATGATGTACTACAGTGATGTACTATGATGTACTACAGTGATGTACTACAGTGATGTACCATGATGTACTACAGTGATGTACTACAGTGATGTACCATGATGTACTACAGTGATGTACTACAGTGATGTACCATGATGTACTACAGTGATGTACCATGATGTACTACAGTGATGTACTACAGTGATGTACTATGATGTACTACAGTGATGTACTATGATGTACTACAGTAATGTACTACAGTGATGTACCATGATGTACTACAGTGATGTACTATGATGTACTACAGTGATGTACTACAGTGATGTACCATCATGTACTACAGTGATGTACTACAGTGATGTACCATGATGTACTACAGTGATGTACTATGATGTACTACAGTGATATACTACAGTGATGTACTATGATGTACTACAGTGATGTACTATGATGTACTACAGTGATGTACTATGATGTACTACAGTGATGTACTATGATGTACTACAGTGATGTACTATGATGTACTACAGTGATGTACCATGATATACTACAGTGATGTACTACAGTGATGTACTATGATGTACTACAGGGATGTACTACAGTGATGTACCATGATGTACTACAGTGATGTACCATGATGTACTACAGTGATGTACTACAGTGATGTACTACAGTGATGTACTACAGTGATGTACTACAGTGATGTACTATGATGTACTACAGTGATATACTATGATGTACTACAGTGATGTACTATGATGTACTACAGTGATGTACTACAGTGATGTACTATGATGTACTACAGTGATGTACCATGATGTACTACAGTGATGTAGCATGATGTACTACAGTGATGTACTATGATGTACTACAGTGATGTACCATGATGTACTACAGTGATACACTACAGTGATGTACTATGATGTACTACAGTGATGTACTACAGTGATGTACTACAGTGATGTACTATGATGTACTACAGTGATGTACTACAGTGATGTACCATGATGTACTACAGTGATGTACTACAGTGATGTACTACAGTGATGTACTACAGTGATGTACCATGATGTACTACAGTGATACACTACAGTGATGTACTATGATGTACTACAGTGATGTACTACAGTGATGTACTACAGTGATGTACTATGATGTACTACAGTGATGTACTACAGTGATGTACTATGATATACTACGGTGATGTAGCATGATGTACTACAGTGATGTACTACAGTGATGTACTACAGTGATGTACCATGATGTATTACAGTGATGTACTACAGTGATGTACTACAGTGATGTACTACAGTGATGTACCATGATGTACTACAGTGATACACTACAGTGATGTACTATGATGTACTACAGTGATGTACTACAGTGATGTACTACAGTGATGTACTATGATGTACTACAGTGATGTACTACAGTGATGTACTATGATATACTACAGTGATGTAGCATGATGTACTACAGTGATGTACTACAGTGATGTACTACAGTGATGTACTATGATGTACTACAGTGATGTACTACAGTGATGTACTATGATATACTAAGGTGATGTAGCATGATCTACTACAGTAATGTACTACAGTAATGTACTACAGTGATGTACCATGATGTACTACAGTGATGTACCATGATGTACTACAGTGATGTACTATGATGTACTTCAGCAATGTACCATGATGTACTAGAGTAATGTACCATGATGTACTACAGTGATACACTACAGTGATGTACTATGATGTACTACAGTGATGTACTACAGTGATGTACTACAGTGATGTACTATGATGTACTACAGTGATGTACTACAGTGATGTACTATGATATACTACAGTGATGTAGCATGATCTACTACAGTAATGTACTACAGTAATGTACTACAGTGATGTACCATGATGTACTACAGTGATGTACCATGATGTACTACAGTGATGTACCATGATGTACTACAGTGATGTACTATGATGTACTACAGTGATGTATCATGATGTACTACAGTGATGTACTTCGGCAATGTACCATGATGTACTACAGTGATGCACAACAGCAGCCCATTCTTGCATAATCCATGCTTGGAGTGTGTCAGAATTTGTTTTTGATTGACCACAAGTTCTCAAAGGCATTGTTCGTCATCAAACTGTTCCTGAATGGTTGGGAGAAGTTGCTCTCGGAGGATGTGTTGTTACCATTCTTTATTCATGTGTTCTTAGACAAAATTGTTGGTGAGCCCTCTCCCTTGGCTGAGAAGCAACTCCACACATGAATGGTCTCAGTTTGTTTTACTGTTGGCATGACACAGGACTGATGGTAGAGCACACCTTGTCTTCTCCTGACAAGCTGTTTTCCGGATGCCCCAAACAATCGGAAAAGGGATTCATCAGAGAAAATGACTTTACCCAGGTCCTCAGCAGACCAATCCCTGTACCTTTTGCAGAATATCAGTCTGTCCCTGATGTTTTTCCTGGAGAGAAGTGGCTTCTTTGCTGCCATTCTTGACACCAGGCCATCCTCCAAAAGTCTTCGCCTCACTGTGCGTGCAGATGGACTCACACCTGCCTGCTGCCATTCCTGAGCAAGCTCTGTACTGGTGGTGCCCCGATCCCACAGCTGAATCAACTTTAGGAGACAGTCCTGACGCTTGCTGGACTTTCTTGGGCACCCTGAAGCCTTCTTCACGACAATTGAACCGCTCTCCTTGAAGATCTTGATGATCCGATAAATGGTTGATTTAGGTGCAATCTTACTGGCAGCAATATCCTTGCCTGTGAGGCCGTTTTTGTACAAAGCAATGATGATGGCGCGTGTTTCCTTGCAGGTAACCATGATTGACAAAGGAAGAACAATGATTCCAAGCACCACCCTCCTTTTGAAACTTCCAGTCTGTAAATCAAACTCAATCAGCATGACAGAGTGATCTTCAGCCTTGTCCTCGTCAACACTCACACCTGTGTTAACGAGAGAATCACTGACATGATGTCAGCTGGTCCTTTTGTGCCAGGGCTAAAATGCAGTGGAAATGTTTTTGGGGGATTCAGTTCATTTGCATGGCAAAGAGGGACTTTGCAAATAATTGCAATTCACCTGATCACTCATACAAACTGAGGCAGCAGACTTTGTGAAAATCAATATTTGTGTCATTCTCAAAACTTTTGGCAACGACTGTAAAACTTTACCATGATGTAGTATAGTGATGTACTACAGTGATGTATCATGATGTGCTACAGTGATGTACTATGATGTACTACAGTGATGTACTACAGTGATGTACTGCAGTGATGTACCATGATGTACTACAGTGATGTACTACAGTGATGTATCATGATGTGCTACAGTGATGTACTATGATGTGCTACAGTGATGTACTATGATGTACTACAGTGATGTACTACAGTGATGTACTACAGTGATGTACCATGATGTGCTACAGTGATGTACTACAGTGATGTATCATGATGTGCTACAGTGATGTACTATGATGTACTACAGTGATGTACTACAGTGATGTACTACAGTGATGTACCATGATGTGCTACAGTGATGTGCTACAGTGATGTACCATGATGTACTACAGTGATGTACTACAGGGATGTACCATGATTTACTATAGTGATGTACTACAGTGATGTACTATGATTTACTACAGTGATGTACTACAGGGATGTACCATGATTTACTAAAGTGATGTACTATAGTGATGTACTACAGTGATATACTATGATGTACTACAGTGATGTACTATGATGTACTACAGTGATGTACTACAGTGATGTATCATGATGTGCTACAGTGATGTACTACAGTGATGTACTACAGTGATGTACTACAGTGATGTACTACAGTGATGTACTATGATGTACTACAGTGATGTACTACAGTGATGTACCATGATGTACTACAGTGATGTACTACAGTGATGTACCATGATGTACTACAGTGATGTACTATGGTGTACTACAGTGATGTACTACAGTGATGTACCATGATGTACTACAGTGATGTACTACAGTGATGTACCATGATGTACTACAGTGATGTACTACAGTGATGTACCATGATGTACTACAGTGATGTACCATGATGTACTACAGTGATGTACTACAGTGATGTACTATGATGTACTACAGTAATGTACTACAGTGATGTACCATGATGTACTACAGTGATGTACTATGATGTACTACAGTGATGTACTACAGTGATGTACCATGATGTACTACAGTGATGTACTACAGTGATGTACCATGATGTACTACAGTAATGTACTACAGTGATGTACCATGATGTACTACAGTGATGTACTATGATGTACTACAGTGATATACTACAGTGATGTACTACGATGTACTACAGTGATGTACTATGATGTACTACAGTGATGTACTATGATGTACTACAGTGATGTACTGTGATGTACTACAGTGATGTACTATGATGTACTACAGTGATGTACCATGATATACTACAGTGATGTACTACAGTGATGTACTATGATGTACTACAGTAATGTACTACAGTGATGTACCATGATGTACTGCAGTGATGTACCATGATGTACTACAGTGATGTACTACAGTGATGTATCATGATGTGCTACAGTGATGTACTATGATGTACTACAGTTATGTACTACAGTGATGTACTACAGTGATGTACTATGATGTACTACAGTAATGTACTACAGTGATGTACCATGATGTACTGCAGTGATGTACCATGATGTACTACAGTGATGTACTACAGTGATGTATCATGATGTGCTACAGTGATGTACTATGATGTACTACAGTGATGTACTACAGTGATGCACTACAGTGATGTACCATGATGTGCTACAGTGATGTACTACAGTGATGTATCATGATGTGCTACAGTGATGTACTATGATGTACTACAGTGATGTACTACAGTGATGTACTACAGTGATGTACCATGATGTGCTACAGTGATGTGCTACAGTGATGTACCATGATGTACTACAGTGATGTACCATGATTTACTATAGTGATGTACTACAGTGATGTACTATGATTTACTACAGTGATGTACTACAGGGATGTACCATGATTTACTAAAGTGATGTACTATAGTGATGTACTACAGTGATATACTATGATGTACTACAGTGATGTACTATGATGTACTACAGTGATGTACTACAGTGATGTATCATGATGTGCTACAGTGATGTACTACAGTGATGTACTACAGTGATGTACTACAGTGATGTACTACAGTGATGTACTATGATGTACTACAGTGATGTACTACAGTGATGTACCATGATGTACTACAGTGATGTACTACAGTGATGTACCATGATGTACTACAGTGATGTACTATGATGTACTACAGTGATGTACTACAGTGATGTACCATGATGTACTACAGTGATGTACTACAGTGATGTACCATGATGTACTACAGTGATGTACTACAGTGATGTACCATGATGTACTACAGTGATGTACCATGATGTACTACAGTGATGTACTACAGTGATGTACTATGATGTACTACAGTGATGTACTATGATGTACTACAGTAATGTACTACAGTGATGTACCATGATGTACTACAGTGATGTACTATGATGTACTACAGTGATGTACTACAGTGATGTACCATGATGTACTACAGTGATGTACTACAGTGATGTACCATGATGTACTACAGTAATGTACTACAGTGATGTACCATGATGTACTACAGTGATGTACTATGATGTACTACAGTGATATACTACAGTGATGTACTATGATGTACTACAGTGATGTACTATGATGTACTACAGTGATGTACTATGATGTACTACAGTGATGTACTATGATGTACTACAGTGATGTACTATGATGTACTACAGTGATGTACCATGATATACTACAGTGATGTACTACAGTGATGTACTATGATGTACTACAGGGATGTACTACAGTGATGTACCATGATGTACTACAGTGATGTACCATGATGTACTACAGTGATGTACTATGATGTACTACAGTGATGTACTACAGTGATGTACTACAGTGATGTACTACAGTGATGTACTATGATGTACTACAGTGATATACTATGATGTACTACAGTGATGTACTATGATGTACTACAGTGATGTACTACAGTGATGTACTATGATGTACTACAGTGATGTACCATGATGTACTACAGTGATGTAGCATGATGTACTACAGTGATGTACTATGATGTACTACAGTGATGTACTATGATGTACTACAGTGATGTACCATGATGTACTACAGTGATACACTACAGTGATGTACTATGATGTACTACAGTGATGTACTACAGTGATGTACTATGATGTACTACAGTGATGTACTACAGTGATGTACTACAGTGATGTACCATGATGTACTACAGTGATGTACTACAGTGATGTACTACAGTGATGTACTACAGTGATGTACCATGATGTACTACAGTGATACACTACAGTGATGTACTATGATGTACTACAGTGATGTACTACAGTGATGTACTACAGTGATGTACTATGATGTACTACAGTGATGTACTACAGTGATGTACTATGATATACTACAGTGATGTAGCATGATGTACTACAGTGATGTACTACAGTGATGTACTACAGTGATGTACCATGATGTACTACAGTGATGTACTACAGTGATGTACTACAGTGATGTACTACAGTGATGTACCATGATGTACTACAGTGATACACTACAGTGATGTACTATGATGTACTACAGTGATGTACTACAGTGATGTACTACAGTGATGTACTATGATGTACTACAGTGATGTACTACAGTGATGTACTATGATATACTACAGTGATGTAGCATGATGTACTACAGTGATGTACTACAGTGATGTACTACAGTGATGTACTATGATGTACTACAGTGATGTACTACAGTAATGTACTACAGTGATGTACCATGATGTACTACAGTGATGTACCATGATGTACTACAGTGATGTACCATGATGTACTACAGTGATGTACTATGATGTACTACAGTGATGTATCATGATGCACTACAGTGATGTACTTCGGCAATGTACCATGATGTACTACAGTGATGCACAACAGCAGCCCATTCTTGCATAATCCATGCTTGGAGTGTGTCAGAATTTGTTTTTGATTGACCACAAGTTCTCAAAGGCATTGTTCGTCATCAAACTGTTCCTGAATGGTTGGGAGAAGTTGCTCTCGGAGGATGTGTTGTTACCATTCTTTATTCATGTGTTCTTAGACAAAATTGTTGGTGAGCCCTCTCCCTTGGCTGAGAAGCAACTCCACACATGAATGGTCTCAGTTTGTTTTACTGTTGGCATGACACAGGACTGATGGTAGAGCACACCTTGTCTTCTCCTGACAAGCTGTTTTCCGGATGCCCCAAACAATCGGAAAAGGGATTCATCAGAGAAAATGACTTTACCCAGGTCCTCAGCAGACCAATCCCTGTACCTTTTGCAGAATATCAGTCTGTCCCTGATGTTTTTCCTGGAGAGAAGTGGCTTCTTTGCTGCCATTCTTGACACCAGGCCATCCTCCAAAAGTCTTCGCCTCACTGTGCGTGCAGATGGACTCACACCTGCCTGCTGCCATTCCTGAGCAAGCTCTGTACTGGTGGTGCCCCGATCCCACAGCTGAATCAACTTTAGGAGACAGTCCTGACGCTTGCTGGACTTTCTTGGGCACCCTGAAGCCTTCTTCACGACAATTGAACCGCTCTCCTTGAAGATCTTGATGATCCGATAAATGGTTGATTTAGGTGCAATCTTACTGGCAGCAATATCCTTGCCTGTGAGGCCGTTTTTGTACAAAGCAATGATGATGGCGCGTGTTTCCTTGCAGGTAACCATGATTGACAAAGGAAGAACAATGATTCCAAGCACCACCCTCCTTTTGAAACTTCCAGTCTGTAAATCAAACTCAATCAGCATGACAGAGTGATCTTCAGCCTTGTCCTCGTCAACACTCACACCTGTGTTAACGAGAGAATCACTGACATGATGTCAGCTGGTCCTTTTGTGCCAGGGCTAAAATGCAGTGGAAATGTTTTTGGGGGATTCAGTTCATTTGCATGGCAAAGAGGGACTTTGCAAATAATTGCAATTCACCTGATCACTCATACAAACTGAGGCAGCAGACTTTGTGAAAATCAATATTTGTGTCATTCTCAAAACTTTTGGCAACGACTGTAAAACTTTACCATGATGTAGTATAGTGATGTACTACAGTGATGTATCATGATGTGCTACAGTGATGTACTATGATGTACTACAGTGATGTACTACAGTGATGTACTGCAGTGATGTACCATGATGTACTACAGTGATGTACTACAGTGATGTATCATGATGTGCTACAGTGATGTACTATGATGTACTACAGTGATGTACTACAGTGATGTACTACAGTGATGTACCATGATGTGCTACAGTGATGTACTACAGTGATGTATCATGATGTGCTACAGTGATGTACTATGATGTACTACAGTGATGTACTACAGTGATGTACTACAGTGATGTACCATGATGTGCTACAGTGATGTGCTACAGTGATGTACCATGATGTACTACAGTGATGTACCATGATTTACTATAGTGATGTACTACAGTGATGTACTATGATTTACTACAGTGATGTACTACAGGGATGTACCATGATTTACTAAAGTGATGTACTATAGTGATGTACTACAGTGATATACTATGATGTACTACAGTGATGTACTATGATGTACTACAGTGATGTACTACAGTGATGTATCATGATGTGCTACAGTGATGTACTACAGTGATGTACTACAGTGATGTACTACAGTGATGTACTATGATGTACTACAGTGATGTACTACAGTGATGTACCATGATGTACTACAGTGATGTACTACAGTGATGTACCATGATGTACTACAGTGATGTACTATGGTGTACTACAGTGATGTACTACAGTGATGTACCATGATGTACTACAGTGATGTACTACAGTGATGTACCATGATGTACTACAGTGATGTACTACAGTGATGTACCATGATGTACTACAGTGATGTACCATGATGTACTACAGTGATGTACTACAGTGATGTACTATGATGTACTACAGTAATGTACTACAGTGATGTACCATGATGTACTACAGTGATGTACTATGATGTACTACAGTGATGTACTACAGTGATGTACCATGATGTACTACAGTGATGTACTACAGTGATGTACCATGATGTACTACAGTAATGTACTACAGTGATGTACCATGATGTACTACAGTGATGTACTATGATGTACTACAGTGATATACTACAGTGATGTACTATGATGTACTACAGTGATATACTATGATGTACTACAGTGATGTACTATGATGTACTACAGTGATGTACTATGATGTACTACAGTGATGTACTATGATGTACTACAGTGATGTACCATGATATACTACAGTGATGTACTACAGTGATGTACTATGATGTACTACAGTAATGTACTACAGTGATGTACCATGATGTACTGCAGTGATGTACCATGATGTACTACAGTGATGTACTACAGTGATGTATCATGATGTGCTACAGTGATGTACTATGATGTACTACAGTTATGTACTACAGTGATGTACTACAGTGATGTACTATGATGTACTACAGTAATGTACTACAGTGATGTACCATGATGTACTGCAGTGATGTACCATGATGTACTACAGTGATGTACTACAGTGATGTATCATGATGTGCTACAGTGATGTACTATGATGTACTACAGTGATGTACTACAGTGATGCACTACAGTGATGTACCATGATGTGCTACAGTGATGTACTACAGTGATGTATCATGATGTGCTACAGTGATGTACTATGATGTACTACAGTGATGTACTACAGTGATGTACTACAGTGATGTACCATGATGTGCTACAGTGATGTGCTACAGTGATGTACCATGATGTACTACAGTGATGTACCATGATTTACTATAGTGATGTACTACAGTGATGTACTATGATTTACTACAGTGATGTACTACAGGGATGTACCATGATTTACTAAAGTGATGTACTATAGTGATGTACTACAGTGATATACTATGATGTACTACAGTGATGTACTATGATGTACTACAGTGATGTACTACAGTGATGTATCATGATGTGCTACAGTGATGTACTACAGTGATGTACTACAGTGATGTACTACAGTGATGTACTACAGTGATGTACTATGATGTACTACAGTGATGTACTACAGTGATGTACCATGATGTACTACAGTGATGTACTACAGTGATGTACCATGATGTACTACAGTGATGTACTATGATGTACTACAGTGATGTACTACAGTGATGTACCATGATGTACTACAGTGATGTACTACAGTGATGTACCATGATGTACTACAGTGATGTACTACAGTGATGTACCATGATGTACTACAGTGATGTACCATGATGTACTACAGTGATGTACTACAGTGATGTACTATGATGTACTACAGTGATGTACTATGATGTACTACAGTAATGTACTACAGTGATGTACCATGATGTACTACAGTGATGTACTATGATGTACTACAGTGATGTACTACAGTGATGTACCATGATGTACTACAGTGATGTACTACAGTGATGTACCATGATGTACTACAGTAATGTACTACAGTGATGTACCATGATGTACTACAGTGATGTACTATGATGTACTACAGTGATATACTACAGTGATGTACTATGATGTACTACAGTGATGTACTATGATGTACTACAGTGATGTACTATGATGTACTACAGTGATGTACTATGATGTACTACAGTGATGTACTATGATGTACTACAGTGATGTACCATGATATACTACAGTGATGTACTACAGTGATGTACTATGATGTACTACAGGGATGTACTACAGTGATGTACCATGATGTACTACAGTGATGTACCATGATGTACTACAGTGATGTACTATGATGTACTACAGTGATGTACTACAGTGATGTACTACAGTGATGTACTACAGTGATGTACTATGATGTACTACAGTGATATACTATGATGTACTACAGTGATGTACTATGATGTACTACAGTGATGTACTACAGTGATGTACTATGATGTACTACAGTGATGTACCATGATGTACTACAGTGATGTAGCATGATGTACTACAGTGATGTACTATGATGTACTACAGTGATGTACTATGATGTACTACAGTGATGTACCATGATGTACTACAGTGATACACTACAGTGATGTACTATGATGTAGTACAGTGATGTACTACAGTGATGTACTATGATGTACTACAGTGATGTACTACAGTGATGTACTACAGTGATGTACCATGATGTACTACAGTGATGTACTACAGTGATGTACTACAGTGATGTACTACAGTGATGTACCATGATGTACTACAGTGATACACTACAGTGATGTACTATGATGTACTACAGTGATGTACTACAGTGATGTACTACAGTGATGTACTATGATGTACTACAGTGATGTACTACAGTGATGTACTATGATATACTACAGTGATGTAGCATGATGTACTACAGTGATGTACTACAGTGATGTACTACAGTGATGTACCATGATGTACTACAGTGATGTACTACAGTGATGTACTACAGTGATGTACTACAGTGATGTACCATGATGTACTACAGTGATACACTACAGTGATGTACTATGATGTACTACAGTGATGTACTACAGTGATGTACTACAGTGATGTACTATGATGTACTACAGTGATGTACTACAGTGATGTACTATGATATACTACAGTGATGTAGCATGATGTACTACAGTGATGTACTACAGTGATGTACTACAGTGATGTACTATGATGTACTACAGTGATGTACTACAGTGATGTACTATGATATACTACAGTGATGTAGCATGATCTACTACAGTAATGTACTACAGTAATGTACTACAGTGATGTACTATGATGTACTACAGTGATGCACAACAGCAGCCCATTCTTGCATAATCCATGCTTGGAGTGTGTCAGAATTTGTTTTTGATTGACCACAAGTTCTCAAAGGCATTGTTCGTCATCAAACTGTTCCTGAATGGTTGGGAGAAGTTGCTCTCGGAGGATGTGTTGTTACCGTTCTTTATTCATGTGTTCTTAGACAAAATTGTTGGTGAGCCCTCTCCCTTGGCTGAGAAGCAACTCCACACATGAATGGTCTCAGTTTGTTTTACTGTTGGCATGACACAGGACTGATGGTAGAGCACACCTTGTCTTCTCCTGACAAGCTGTTTTCCGGATGCCCCAAACAATCGGAAAAGGGATTCATCAGAGAAAATGACTTTACCCAGGTCCTCAGCAGTCCAATCCCTGTACCTTTTGCAGAATATCAGTCTGTCCCTGATGTTTTTCCTGGAGAGAAGTGGCTTCTTTGCTGCCCTTCTTGACACCAGGCCATCCTCCAAAAGTCTTCGCCTCACTGTGCGTGCAGATGGACTCACACCTGCCTGCTGCCATTCCTGAGCAAGCTCTGTACTGGTGGTGCCCCGATCCCACAGCTGAATCAACTTTAGGAGACAGTCCTGACGCTTGCTGGATTTCCTTGGGCACCCTGAAGCCTTCTTCACGACAATTGAACCGCTCTCCTTGAAGATCTTGATGATCCGATAAATGGTTGATTTAGGTGCAATCTTACTGGCAGCAATATCCTTGCCTGTGAGGCCGTTTTTGTACAAAGCAATGATGATGGCGCGTGTTTCCTTGCAGGTAACCATGATTGACAAAGGAAGAACAATGATTCCAAGCACCACCCTCCTTTTGAAACTTCCAGTCTGTTAATCGAACTCAATCAGCTGAAATGCAGTGGAAATGTTTTTGGGGGATTCAGTTCATTTGCATGGCAAAGAGGGACTTTGCAAATAATTGCAATTCACCTGATCACTCATACAAACTGAGGCAGCAGACTTTGTGAAAATCAATATTTGTGTCATTCTCAAAACTTTTGGCAACGACTATAAAACTTTACCATGATGTAGTATAGTGATGTACTACAGTGATGTATCATGATGTGCTACAGTGATGTACTATGATGTACTACAGTGATGTACTACAGTGATGTACTGCAGTGATGTACCATGATGTACTACAGTGATGTACTACAGTGATGTATCATGATGTGCTACAGTGATGTACTATGATGTGCTACAGTGATGTACTATGATGTACTACAGTGATGTACTACAGTGATGTACTACAGTGATGTACCATGATGTGCTACAGTGATGTACTACAGTGATGTATCATGATGTGCTACAGTGATGTACTATGATGTACTACAGTGATGTACTACAGTGATGTACTACAGTGATGTACCATGATGTGCTACAGTGATGTGCTACAGTGATGTACCATGATGTACTACAGTGATGTACCATGATTTACTATAGTGATGTACTACAGTGATGTACTATGATTTACTACAGTGATGTACTACAGGGATGTACCATGATTTACTAAAGTGATGTACTATAGTGATGTACTACAGTGATGTACTATGATGTACTACAGTGATGTACTATGATGTACTACAGTGATGTACTACAGTGATGTATCATGATGTGCTACAGTGATGTACTACAGTGATGTACTACAGTGATGTACTACAGTGATGTACTACAGTGATGTACTATGATGTGCTACAGTGATGTACTACAGTGATGTATCATGATGTGCTACAGTGATGTAATATGATGTACTACAGTGATGTACTACAGTGATGTACTACAGTGATGTACCATGATGTGCTACAGTGATGTGCTACAGTTATGTACCATGATGTACTACAGTGATGTACCATGATTTACTATAGTGATGTACTACAGTGATGTACTATGATTTACTACAGTGATGTACTACAGGGATGTACCATGGTTTACTAAAGTGATGTACTATAGTGATGTACTACAGTGATGTACTATGATGTACTACAGTGATGTACTATGATGTACTACAGTGATGTACTATGATGTACTACAGTGATTTACTATGATGTACTACAGTGAAGTACTATGATGTGCTACAGTGATGTACTACAGTGATGTACCATGATGTACTACAGTGATGTACCATGATGTACTACAGTGATGTAGCATGATGTACTACAGTGATGTACTATGATGTACTACAGTGATGTACTACAGTGATGTACTACAGTGATGTACTATGATGTACTACAGTGATGTAGCATGATGTACTACAGTGATGTACTATGATGTACTACAGTGATGTACCACAATGATGTACTACAGTGATGTACCATGATGTGCTACAGTGATGTACCATGATGTACTACAGTGATGTACTACAGTGATGTACTACATTGATGTACCATGATGTACTACAGTGATGTACCATGATGTACTACAGTGATGTAGCATGATGTACTACAGTGATGTACTATGATGTACTACAGTGATGTACTACAGTGATACACTACAGTGATGTACTATGATGTACTACAGTGATGTACTACAGTGATGTACTACAGTGATGTACCATGATGTACTACAGTGATGTACCATGATGTACTACAGTGATGTACCATGATGTACTACAGTGATACACTACAGTGATGTACTATGATGTACTACAGTGATGTACTACAGTGATGTACTATGATGTACTACAGTGATGTACTACAGTGATGTACTATGATATACTACAGTGATGTAGCATGATGTACTACAGTGATGTACTACAGTGATGTACTGCAGTGATGTACCATGATGTACTACAGTGATGTACTACAGTGATGTACTATGATGTACTACAGTGATGTACTACAGTGATGTACTACAGTGATGTACTATGATGTACTACAGTGATGTACTACAGTGATGTACTATGATATACTACAGTGATGTAGCATGATGTACTACAGTGATGTACTACAGTGATGTACTACAGTGATGTACCATGATGTACTACAGTGATGTACTACAGTGATGTACTACAGTGATGTACTACAGTGATGTACCATGATGTACTACAGTGATACACTACAGTGATGTACTATGATGTACTACAGTGATGTACTACAGTGATGTACTACAGTGATGTACTATGATGTACTACAGTGATGTACTACAGTGATGTACTATGATATACTACAGTGATGTAGCATGATGTACTACAGTGATGTACTACAGTGATGTACTATGATGTACTACAGTGATGTACTACAGTGATGTACTATGATATACTACAGTGATGTAGCATGATCTACTACAGTAATGTACTACAGTAATGTACTACAGTGATGTACTATGATGTACTACAGTGATGCACAACAGCAGCCCATTCTTGCATAATCCATGCTTGGAGTTTGTCAGAATTTGTTTTTGATTGACCACAAGTTCTCAAAGGCATTGTTCGTCATCAAACTGTTCCTGAATGGTTGGGAGAAGTTGCTCTCGGAGGATGTGTTGTTACCATTCTTTATTCATGTGTTCTTAGACAAAATTGTTGGTGAGCCCTCTCCCTTGGCTGAGAAGCAACTCCACACATGAATGGTCTCAGTTTGTTTTACTGTTGGCATGACACAGGACTGATGGTAGAGCACACCTTGTCTTCTCCTGACAAGCTGTTTTCCGGATGCCCCAAACAATCGGAAAAGGGATTCATCAGAGAAAATGACTTTACCCAGGTCCTCAGCAGTCCAATCCCTGTACCTTTTGCAGAATATCAGTCTGTCCCTGATGTTTTTCCTGGAGAGAAGTGGCTTCTTTGCTGCCCTTCTTGACACCAGGCCATCCTCCAAAAGTCTTCGCCTCACTGTGCGTGCAGATGGACTCACACCTGCCTGCTGCCATTCCTGAGCAAGCTCTGTACTGGTGGTGCCCCGATCCCACAGCTGAATCAACTTTAGGAGACAGTCCTGACGCTTGCTGGACTTTCTTGGGCACCCTGAAGCCTTCTTCACGACAATTGAACCGCTCTCCTTGAAGATCTTGATGATCCGATAAATGGTTGATTTAGGTGCAATCTTACTGGCAGCAATATCCTTGCCTGTGAGGCCGTTTTTGTACAAAGCAATGATGATGGCGCGTGTTTCCTTGCAGGTAACCATGATTGACAAAGGAAGAACAATGATTCCAAGCACCACCCTCCTTTTGAAACTTCCAGTCTGTAAATCAAACTCAATCAGCATGACAGAGTGATCTCCAGCCTTGTCCTCGTCAACACTCACACCTGTGTTAACGAGAGAATCACTGACATGATGTCAGCTGGTCCTTTTGTGCCAGGGCTGAAATGCAGTGGAAATGTTTTTGGGGGATTCAGTTCATTTGCATGGCAAAGAGGGACTTTGCAAATAATTGCAATTCACCTGATCACTCATACAAACTGAGGCAGCAGACTTTGTGAAAATCAATATTTGTGTCATTCTCAAAACTTTTGGCAACGACTGTAAAACTTTACCATGATGTAGTATAGTGATGTGCTACAGTGATGTATCATGATATACTACAGTAATGTACTACAGTGATGTACCATGATGTACTACAGTGATATACTACAGTGATATACTACAGTGATGTACCATGATATACTACAGTAATGTACTACAGTGATGTACCATGATGTACTACAGTGATATACTACAGTGATGTACTACAGTGATGTACTATGATGCACTACAGTGATGTACCATGATGTACTACAGTGATATACTACAGTGATGTACTACAGTGATGTACCATGATGCACTACAGTGATGTACCATGATGTACTACAGTGATATACTACAGTGATGTACTACAGTGATGTACCATGATGTACTACAGTGATGTACTACAGTGATGTACCATGATGTACTACAGTGATGTACTACAGTGATGTACTACAGTGATGTACTACAGTGATGTACTACAGTGATGTACTATGATAAACTACAGTGATGTACCATGATGTGCTACAGTGATGTACCATGATGTGCTACAGTGATGTACCATGATGTGCTACAGTGATGTACTACAGTGATGTACCATGATGTACTACAGTGATATACTACAGTGATGTACTACAGTGATGTACCATGATGTACTACAGTGATGCACTACAGTGATGTAGCATGATGTACTACAGTGATATACTACAGTGATGTACTACAGTGATGTACCATGATGTACTATGATAAACTACAGTGATGTACCATGATGTGCTACAGTGATGTACCATGATGTGCTACAGTGATGTACCATGATGTGCTACAGTGATGTACCATGATGTACTACAGTGATGTACTACAGTGATGTACTACAGTGATGTACTACAGTGATGTACTACAGTGATGTACTACAGTGATGTACTATGATGTACTACAGTGATGTACCATGATGTACCACAGTGATGTACTATGATGTACTACAGTGATGTATCATGATGTACTACAGTGATGTACCATGATGTACTACAGTGATGTACTACAGTGATGTACCATGATGTACTACAGTGATGTACTACAGTGATGTACCATGATGTACTACATTGGTGTACTACAGTGATGTACCATGATGTACTACAGTGATGTACTACAGTGATGTACAGTGATATACTACAGTGATGTACTACAGTGATGTACCATGATGTACTACAGTGATGTACTATGATGCACTACAGTGATGTACCATGATGTGCTACAGTGATGTACCATGATGTACTACAGTGATATACTACAGTGATGTACTACAGTTATGTAGCATGATGTACTACAGTGATGTACCATGATGTACTACAGTGATGTACTATGATGTACTACAGTGATAAACTACAGTGATGTACCATGATGTGCTACAGTGATGTACCATGATGTGCTACAGTGATGTACCATGATGTGCTACAGTGATGTACCATGATGTGCTACAGTGATGTACCATGATGTGCTACAGTGATGTACCATGATGTGCTACAGTGATGTACCATGATGTACTACAGTGATGCACCATGATGTACTATAGTGATGTACCATGATGTACTACAGTGATGTACTACAGTAAATTACCATGATGTACTACAGTGATGTACTACAGTGATGTACTACAGTGATGTACTACAGTGATGTACCATGATGTACTACAGTGATGTACTACAGTGATGCACCATGATGTACTATAGTGATGTACCATGATGTACTACAGTGATGTACTACAGTAATGCACCATGATGTACTACAGTGATGTACTACAGTGATGTACTACAGTGATGTACCATGATGTACTACAGTGATGTACTACAGTGATGTACCATGATGTACTACCATGATGTACTACAGTGATGTACTACAGTAATGCACCATGATGTACTACAGTGATGTACCATGATGTACTACAGTGATGTACCATGATGTGCTACAGTGATGTACCATGATGTACTACAGTGATGTACCATGATGTACTACAGTGATGTAGTACAGTGATGTACTACAGTGATGTACCATGATGCACTACAGTGATGTACCATGATGTACTACAGTGATATACTACAGTGATGTACTACAGTGATGCACCATGATGTACTATAGTGATGTACCATGATGTACTACAGTGACATACTACAGTGATGTACTACAGTGATGTACCATGATGCACTACAGTGATGTACCATGATGTACTACAGTGATATACTACAGTGATGTACTACAGTGATGCACCATGATGTACTATAGTGATGTACCATGATGTACTACAGTGATGTACCATGATATACTACAGTGATGTACCATGATGTACTACAGTGATGTACTACAGTGATGTACTACAGTGATGTACTACAGTAATGCACCATGATGTACTACAGTGATGTACTACAGTAATGCACCATGATATACTACAGTGATGTACTATGATGTACTACAGTGATGTACTACAGTAATGCACCATGATGTACTACAGTGATGTACTACAGTAATGCACCATGATGTACTACAGTAATGCACCATGATGTACTACAGTGATGTACTATGATGTACTACAGTGATGTACTATGATGTACTACAGTGATGTACCATGATGTACTACAGTGATGTACCATGATGTACTACAGTGATATACTACAGTGATGTACTACAGTGATGCACCATGATGTACTACAGTGATGTACTACGGTGGTGTACTACAATATTGTACCATGATGTACTACAGTGATGTACTACAGTATTGTACCATGATGCATTATAGTGATGTACTACAGTGATGTACCATGATGCATTATAGTGATGTACTACAGTGATGTACTACAGTGATGTACCATGATATTGGGCACCCTGAAGCATGCCCCCTCCATCCCTGTCCTCTGTCCCTGCTCTCCATCCCTGTCCTCTGTCCCTGCTCTCCATCCCTGTTCTCTGTCCCTCTTCTCTGTCCCTGTCCTCTGTCCCTCTTCTCTGTCCCTGCTCTCTGCCCCTCTTCTCTGTCCCTGCTCTCCATCTCTGCTCTCTGTCCCTCTTCTCTGTCCCTGTCCTCTGTCCCTGTCCATGCTCTCTGCCCCTCTTCTCTGTCCCTGCTCTCTGCCCCTCTTCTCTGTCCCTGCTCTATGTCCTCTGTCCCTGTTCTCTGCCCCTGTTCTCTGTCCCTCTTCTCTGTCCCTGCTCTCCATCTCTGCTCTCTGTCCCTCTTCTATGTCCTCTGTCCCTGCTCCCTGTCCCTGTTCTCTGTCCCTCTTCTCTGTCCCTCTTCACTGTCCCTGTCGTCTGCCCCTCTTCTCTGCCCCTGTTCTCTGTCCCTCTTCTCTGTCCCTGCTCTCCATCTCTGCTCTATGTCCCTCTTCTCTGTCCTCTGTCCCTGTCCTCTGTCCCTGTCCTCTGTCCCTGTCCTCTGTCCCTGTCCTCTGTCCCTCTTTTCTGTCCCTGCTCCCTGTCCCTGTCCTCTGTCCCGCTTCTCTGTCCCTGCTCTGTCCCTGTTCACTGTCCCTGTCCTCTGCCCCTCTTCTCTGTCCCTCTTCTCTGTCCATCATCTCTGTCCCTGTCCTCTGCCCCTGTTCTCTGCCCTCTTCTCTGTCCCTCTTCTCTGTCCGTCTTCTCTGTCCCTGCTCTCTGTTCCTCTTCTCTGTCCCTGTCCTCTGTCCCTCTTCTCTGTCCCTGTCCTCTGCCCCTGTCCTCTGTCTGTCTTCTCTGTACCTGCTCTCTGTCCGTCTTCTCTGTCCCTGGTCTCTGTCCCTGGTCTCTGTCCCTCTTCTCTGTCCCTGGTCTCTGTCCCTCTTCTCTGTCCCTGCTCTCTGTCCCTCTTCTCTGTCACTGTCCTCTGCCCCTGTCCTCTGTACCTGCTCTGTCCCTGCTTTCTGTCACTCTTCTCTGTCCCTGCTTTCTGCCACTGTCCTCTGTCCCTCTTCTCTGTCCCTGTTCTCTGTTTCTCTTCTCTGTCCTTGTTCTCTGTCCCTCTTCTCTGTCCTCTGTCCCTGTCCTCTGTCCCCTGTCCCTGTCCTCTGTCCCTGTCCTCTGTCCCTGTCCTCTGTCCCTGCTTTCTGTCCCTCTTTTCTGTCCTGCTCCCTGTCCCTGTCCCTCTTCTCTTTCCCTCTTCTCTGTCCGTCTTCTCTGTCCCTCTTCTCTGTCCGTCTTCTCTGTTCCTCTTCACTGTCCCTGTCCTCTGCCCCTCTTCTCTGTCCCTCTTCTCTGTCCGTCTTCTCTGTCCCTGCTCTCTGTCCCTCTTCTCTGTCACTGCTCTCTGTCCCTATTCTCTGTCCCTCTTCTCTGTCCCTGTCCTCTGCCCCTGTCCTCTGTCCCTGTCCTCTGTCCCTGTCCTCTGCCCCTGTCCTCTGCCCCTGTCCTCTGCCCCTGTCCTCTGCCCCTGTCCTCTGTCTCTCTTCTCTGTCCCTGCTCTCTGTCCCTCTTCTCTGTCCCTGCTCTCTGTCCCTCTTCTCTGTCACTGTCCTCTGTCCCTCTTCTCTGTCCCTCTTCTCTGTCCGTTTTCTCTGTCCCTGTTCTCTGTCCCTCTGTCCCTCTTCTCTGTCCCTCTTCTCTGTCCCTCTTCTCTGTCCCTCTTCTCTGTCCCTCTTCTCTGCCCCTGTCGTCTGTACCTGCTCTGTCCCTGCTCTCTGTCACTCTTCTCTGTCCTGCTTTCTGCCCCTGTCCTCTGTCCCTCTCCTTTGTCCTCTGTCCCTCTCCTCTGTCCCTGTTCTCTTTCCCTGCTCTCTGTCCCTGTTCTCTGTTTCTCTTCTCTGTCCTTGTTCTCTGTTTCTCTTCTCTGTCCTTGTTCTCTGTCCCTGTTCTCTGTCCCTCTTCTCTGTCCCTCTTCTCTGTCTCTGTTCTCTGTCCCTGTTCTCTGTCCCTGTTCTCTGTCCCTCTTCTCTGTCCCTCTTCTCTGTCCCTCTTCTCTGTCCCTCTTCTCTGTCCCTCTTCTATGTCCCTCTTCTATGTCCCCCTTCTCTGTCCCTCTTCTCTGTCCCTGTCCTATGTCCCTCTTCTATGTCACTGCTCTCTGCCCTTGTTTTCTGTAAACCCACCTAACCCCCCATGTTCCTTAGACCATCGGCAGCCACACAAAACGTGGTTTATATAATTACACTAGCCTAATCTCATTATTTGGTCCGCCTCCTCCTCTCCTCCTCTCCCTAAACAGGCCCTTAGTGAGCTGAGCGCTAGATGGGTAAACCCTCCTGAGATCTATTAGTAACGAATGACAATGGCTCCACTCTACAATCTATTCCCCTGTGCCGGTACTTCCAAACACTTGGGAGACTATTTGATGTGGAGCACAAACCTATCCGGGACATGTCTGATCCGAGAGGTGTTGTTTGAAATAATTATAGCTAACCCAGCTGTAGCTTTGCATATTTATTCAGAGAAGTAATTTCCATGATAAATGTAAGTAAAGGCTCTGAGGCAAAAGAGTAGCTATAGAAACAGACAGTAGAGTAGCTATAGAAACAGACAGTAGAGTAGCTAGAGAAACAGACAGTAGAGTAGCTATAGAAACAGACAGTAGAGTAGCTATAGAAACAGACAGTAGAGTAGCTATAGAAACAGACAGTAGAGTAACTATAGAAACAGACAGTAGAGTAGCTATAGAAACAGACAGTAGAGTAGCTATAGAAACAGACAGTAGAGTAACTATAGAAACAGACAGTAGAGTAACTATAGAAACAGACAGTAGAGTAGCTATAGAAAAATACGGTAGAGTAACTATAGAAACAGACAGTAGAGTAGCTATAGAAACAGACAGTAGAGTAGCTATAGAAACACAGTAGAGTAACTATAGAAACAGACAGTAGAGTAGCTATAGAAACAGACAGTAGAGTAGCTATAGAAACAGACAGTAGAGTAGCTATAGAAACAGACAGTAGAGTAGCTATAGAAACAGACAGTAGAGTAGCTATAGAAACAGACAGTAGAGTAGCTATAGAAACAGACAGTAGAGTAGCTATAGAAACAGACAGTAGAGTAGCTATAGAAACAGACAGTAGAGTAGCTATAGAAACAGACAGTAGAGTAGCTATAGAAACAGACAGTAGAGTAGCTATAGAAACAGACAGTAGAGTAACTATAGAAACAGACAGTAGAGTAGCTATAGAAACATACGGTAGAGTAACTATAGAAACAGACAGTAGAGTAGCTATAGAAACAGACAGTAGAGTAGCTATAGAAACAGACAGTAGAGTAACTATAGAAACAGACAGTAGAGTAGCTATAGAAACAGAAAGTAGAGTAGCTATAGAAACAGACAGTAAAGTAGCTATAGAAACAGACAGTAGAATAGCTATAGAAACAGACAGTAGAGTAGCTATAGAAACAGACAGTAGAGTAGCTATAGAAACAGACAGTAGAGTAGCTATAGAAACAGACAGTAGAGTAGCTATAGAAACAGACAGTAGAGTAGCTGTAGAAACAGAAAGTAGAGTAGCTATAGAAACAGACAGTAAAGTAGCTATAGAAACAGACAGTAGAGCAGCTATAGAAACAGACAGTAGAGTAGCTATAGAAACAGACAGTAGAGTAGCTATAGAAACAGACAGTAGAGTAGCTATAGAAACAGACAGTAGAGTAGCTATAGAAACAGACAGTAGAGTAGCTATAGAAACAGACAGTAGAGTAACTATAGAAACAGACAGTAGAGTAGGTATAGAAACAGACAGTAGAGTAGCTATAGAAACAGACAGTAGAGTAGGTATAGAAACACAGTAGAGTAGTTATAGAAACAGACAGTAGAGTAACTATAGAAACAGACAGTAGAGTAGCTATAGAAACAGAAAGTATTGTAACAATAGAAACAGGCAGTAGTGTAGCTATGGAAACAAACGGTATTTTACCTATATAAACAGACAGTAGAGTAGCTATATAAACAGACAGTAGAGTAGCTATAGAAACAGACAGTAGAGAAATGATGGAAACAGTCAGTAGAGTAACTATAGAAACAGACAGTAGAGTAGGTATAGAAACAGACAGTAGAGTAGGTATAGAAACAGACAGTAGAGTAACTATAGAAACAGACAGTAGAGTAACTATAGTAACAGACAGTAGAGTAACTATAGTAACAGACAGTAGAGTAACTATAGAAACAGACAGTAGAGTAGCTACAGTAACAGACAGTAGAGTAGCTATAGAAACAGACAGTGGAGTAACTATAGTAACAGACAGTAGAGTAACTATAGAAACAGACAGTAGAGTAGCTATAGAAACAGACAGTAGAGTAGCTATAGAAACAGACAGTAGAGTAACTATAGAAACAGACAGTAGAGTAGGTATAGAAACAGACAGTAGAGTAACTATAGAAACAGACAGTAGAGTAACTATAGTAACAGACAGTAGAGTAACTATAGTAACAGACAGTAGAGTAACTATAGAAACAGACAGTAGAGTAGCTACAGTAACAGACAGTAGAGTAGCTATAGAAACAGACAGTAGAGTAGCTATAGAAACAGACAGTAGAGTAGCTATAGAAACAGACAGTAGAGTAGCTATAGAAACAGACAGTAGAGTAGCTATAGAAACAGACAGTAGAGTAGCTATAGAAACAGACAGTAGAGTAGCTATAGAAACAGACAGTAGAGTAACTATAGAAACAGACAGTAGAGTAGGTATAGAAACAGACAGTAGAGTAGCTATAGAAACAGACAGTAGAGTAGGTATAGAAACACAGTAGAGTAGTTATAGAAACAGACAGTAGAGTAACTATAGAAACAGACAGTAGAGTAGCTATAGAAACAGAAAGTATTGTAACAATAGAAACAGGCAGTAGTGTAGCTATGGAAACAAACAGTATTTTACCTATATAAACAGACAGTAGAGTAGCTATAGAAACAGACAGTAGAGTAGCTATAGAAATAGACAGTAGAGAAATGATGGAAACAGTCAGTAGAGTAACTATAGAAACAGACAGTAGAGTAGGTATAGAAACAGACAGTAGAGTAGGTATAGAAACAGACAGTAGAGTAACTATAGAAACAGACAGTAGAGTAACTATAGTAACAGACAGTAGAGTAACTATAGTAACAGACAGTAGAGTAACTATAGAAACAGACAGTAGAGTTGCTACAGTAACAGACAGTAGAGTAGCTATAGAAACAGACAGTGGAGTAACTATAGTAACAGACAGTAGAGTAACTATAGAAACAGACAGTAGAGTAGCTATAGAAACAGACAGTAGAGTAGCTATAGAAACAGACAGTAGAGTAACTATAGAAACAGACAGTAGAGTAGGTATAGAAACAGACAGTAGAGTAACTATAGAAACAGACAGTAGAGTAACTATAGTAACAGACAGTAGAGTAACTATAGTAACAGACAGTAGAGTAACTATAGAAACAGACAGTAGAGTAGCTACAGTAACAGACAGTAGAGTAGCTATAGAAACAGACAGTAGAGTAACTATAGTAACAGACAGTAGAGTAACTATAGAAACAGACAGTAGAGTAGCTATAGAAACAGACAGTAGAGTAGCTATAGAAACAGACAGTAGTGTTACTATTGAAACATACAGTAGAGTAACTATAGAAACAGACAGTAGAGTAACTATAGAAACAGACAGTAGAGTAGCTATAGAAACAGACAGTAGTGTTACTATTGAAACATACAGTAGAGTAACTATAGAAACAGACAGTAGAGTAGGTATAGAAACAGACAGTAGAGTAACTATAGAAACAGACAGTAGAGTAGCTATAGAAACAGACAGTAGTGTTACTATAGAAACAGACAGTAGAGTAACTATAGAAACAAACAGTAGAGTAACTATAGAAACAGACAGTAGAGTAACTATAGAAACAGATAGTAGAGTAGCTATAGAAACAGACAGTAGAGTAGGTATAGAAACAGACCGTAGAGTAACTATAGAAACAGACAGTAGAGTAGCTATAGAAACAGACAGTAAAGTAACTATAGAAACAGACAGTAGAGTAACTATAGAAACAGACAGTAGAGTAGCTATAGAAACAGACAGTAGAGTAACTATAGAAACAGACAGTAGAGTAGTTATAGAAACAGACAGTAGTGTAACTATAGAAACAGACAGTAGAGTAACTATAGAAACAGACAGTAGAGTAGCTATAGTAACAGACAGTAGAGTAACTATAGAAACAGACAGTAGAGTAGGTATAGAAACAGACAGTAGAGTAACTATAGAAACAGACAGTAGTGTAACTATAGAAACAGACACTAGAGTAACTATATAAACATACCGTTGAGTAGCTATTGAAACAGACACTAGAGTAACTATAGAAACAGAATGTAGGTCATACTGAAATACTTACAATACAGAGTTTCTTGTTATCTGCAAGGTGATATTTTGAAGGACCAGCCACGCAAAGAAGAAATCTCAATTGAAGCACTTTTGTAAGAAGCTGTCGCACATCGTATTGACAAATCTAAACTCTCAATCTTTGAAGCTCCTTTTGATGATGATAAACTTTTAATGAATGATTTCCATCATAATTTCAGATTTCAGTCTCGACTTCATCTCCCGAACCACGTTGCGCACGTTTCCGTGGTAATTAGTGTACAGTGGATTTGCCTTGTAGAGGTCAGGGAGCAGCAGAATCATGTCATCATGTTCTTTGATCCTCTAAATAGTCTGAACATGAGTCATAATGTCAAACTCCATTGTGTTATGAATATAGAATAAGGTCAATCAAAGACAAACTTCCAAGGCTGTGTGCTATAGTTGCCCACTTCCAGGAAGAAACTACCAGAAAACATTGTGACATCCAACCCCATACTGGGTGACAACCAACCCCATACTAGGTGACAACCAACCCCATACTAGGTGACAACCAACCCCATACTAGGTGACAACCAACCCCATACTGGGTGACAACCAACCCCATACTGGGTGACAACCAACCCCATACTGGGTGACAACCAACCCCATTCTTGGTGACAACCTACCCCATACTGGGTGACAACCAACCCCATTCTTGGTGACAACCAACCCCATACTGGGTGACAACCAACCCCATACTGGGTGACAACCAACCCCATACTGGGTGACAACCAACCCCATTCTTGGTGACAACCAACCCCATACTGGGTGACAACCAACCCCATTCTTGGTGACAACCAACCCCATTCTTGGTGACAACCAACCCCATACTGGGTGACAATCAACCCCATTCTTGGTAACAACCAACCCCATACTGGGTGACAACCAACCCCATTCTTGGTAACAACCAACCCCATACTGGGTGACAACCAACCCCATTCTTGGTAACAACCAACCCCATACTGGGTGACAACCAACCCATACTGGGTGACAACCAACCCAGACTGGGTGACAACCAACCCCATACTGTGTGACAACCAACCCATACTGGGTGACAACCAACCCATACTGGGTGACAACCAACCACATTCTTGGTGACAACCAACCCCATTCTTGGTGACAACCAACCCCATACTGGGTGACAACCAACCCCATTCTTGGTAACAACCAACCCCATACTGGGTGACAACCAAACCCATTATTGGTGACAACCAACCCCATACTGGGTGACAACCAACCCATACTGGGTGACACCCAACCCCATACTGGGTGACACCCAACCCCATACTGGGTGACAACCAACCCATACTGGGTGACAACCAACCCCATACTGGGAGATAACCAACCCCATACTGGGTGACAACCAACCCCATACTGGGTGACACCCAACCCCATACTGGGTGACACCCAACCCCATACTGGGTGACACCCAACCCCATACTGGGTGACAACCAACCCCATACTGGGTGACAACCAACCCCATACTGGGTGACAACTAAACCCCATGCTTGGTGACAACCAACCCCATACTAGGTGACAACCAACCCATACTGGGTGACAACCAACCCCATACTGGGTGACAACCAACCCCATACTGGGTGACAACCAACCCCATACTGGGTGATAACCAACCCCATACTGGGTGACAACCAACCCCATACTGGGTGATAACCAACCCCATACTGGGTGACAACCAACCCCATACTGGGTGACAACCAACCCCATACTGGGTGATAACCAACCCCATACTGGGTGATAACGAACCCCATACTGTGTGACAACCAACCCCATACTGGTTGACAACCAACCCCATACTGGGTGATAACCAACCCCGTACTTGGTGATAACCAACCCCATTCTGTGTGAATACCAACCCCATAGCCTGCGATGGGGCTGGTTGTCACCAGTGGACAGTGTGCTTGATGGCTTATAACTCCGTGTTGGAATAAGCTATGAGGATAAAAATGTACATTACTAGGTGTATTAGGATGTGCTATGTGGAGAATACAGTATATAGATATACAGTGAGTAAACAACAATATAGACCAGCGTACATGGAACATTAGTCTCAAGGTGCAGAGTACCAGGCAGGTAGCCGGCTGGTGGTGGCCTCTCGATCCTGGCTTTGATGCAGCTGCACTGTCTCCGTCTTCTAGATGGTAGAGGGGTGAACAGGACTGTGGCTCGGGTGGCTGAGGTCCTTGAAGATCTTCTAGATGGTAGCGGGGTGAACAGGCCATGGCTCGGGTGGCTGAGGTCCTTGATGATCTTCTAGTTGGTAGAGGGGTGAACAGGACTGTGGCTCGGGTGGCTGAGGTCCTTGATGATCTTCTAGTTGGTAGAGGGGTGAACAGGACTGTGGCTCGGGTGGCTGAGGTCCTTGATGATCTTCTAGTTGGTAGAGGGGTGAACAGGACTGTGGCTCGGGTGGCTGAGGTCCTTGAAGATCTTCTTGGCCTTTCTTTGACACAGAGTGCTGTAAATGCCCTGGAGGGCAGGCAGCGTGTCCCCAGTGATGTGTCAGGCTGACCGCACCCGATCAGAGCAATCTCCCCTCCCTTAATACAGGTCTGTTGGGATTAAAAAGCTCAGTTCTCAGTGAATTGAAAAAACGCATTTCTTGTTGTGGTAACTAAGCTGTCAACTGATAAGGGAGTCCCGGTATCAACTGCGTTGTAATCCATTTTACCATCGCTCCCTTGTACTTTCCTTTCTCTAACAGCTTGGAAATATGGTTTGAGGCCTGAGCCCAAATGTCACTCCAACTGTTTCCTCCAACTGCTCATACAATTAAACATGTAAAGTCGCATGCATGAAGAATGTATATATAGAGTGTATGAGGCAGTGGGCTTCCAGTCCAAAGATAATTAATGCATGAAGAAGCTAGTGTATGAGGCAGTGGGCTTCCAGTCCAAAGATAATTCATGCATGAAGAAGCTAGTGTATGAGGCAGTGGGCTTCCAGTCCAAAGATAATTCATGCATGAAGAAGCTAGTGTATGAGGCAGTGGGCTTCCAGTCCAAAGATAATTCATGCATGAAGAAGCTAGTGTATGAGGCAGTGGGCTTCCAGTCCAAAGATAATTCATGCATGAAGAAGCTAGTGTATGAGGCAGTGGGCTTCCAGTCCAAAGATAATTCATGCATGAAGAAGCTAGTGTATGAGGCAGTGGGCTTCCAGTCCAAAGATAATTCATGCATGAAGAAGCTAGTGTATGAGGCAGTGGGCTTCCAGTTCAAAGATAATTCATGCATGAAGAAGCTAGTGTATGAGGCAGTGGGCTTCCAGTCCAAAGATAATTCATGCATGAAGAAGCTAGTGTATGAGGCAGTGGGCTTCCAGTCCAAAGATAATTCATGCATGAAGAAGCTAGTGTATGAGGCAGTGGGCTTCCAGTCCAAAGATAATTCATGCATGAAGAAGCTAGTGTATGAGGCAGTGGGCTTCCAGTCCAAAGATAATTCATGCGGTCACCACTTGTCCTTAGGGCCCATTGCATTGATCTGTAAATTAAGAGACACAATGGCTTAAATAAAGGCTATGGAGTTAAACATATTTTTATTGAATACAGTACGCAGTCCACCTCTTCTTGACTTTATTATGAGTTTTTTTTTTTTTTGACAATGATAAACATGTCTTGTAAGAGGCATCACTACATACTCTGGTTCGATTCCAGGTTGTATTACAATTGGCCGTTTATTGGGAGTCATTGGCCCAGCATCGGCCCGGGTTTAGGACGTCATTGTAAATAAGAATTTGTTCTTAAAACTGCCTTTCCTAGTTAAATAAAGGTTATGTGCCAGATTTAACCAGGTGCATAATTTTCATCTTTAGTCCCTCCTGTAGTCCCTCCTGTGTTTAATTTCCATCATGTAAAAGTGTCTTCTACGTGGCTCCATCTGTATCTTCTGGAGGGCCATCAACCACTCATCTTCATGCAGCCCTGGGTGCAAAAACAGCAGGAAACTGTGATGTTGTGAGTTGAGGAAGCAGGAAGGGAAGCCGAGGTAGAACAAGGGGTAGAAGAGGGGAGGCCACTTTGTATCATGTCAGCCTTAGCATTTATTCTCCATGTTGGACACGGCCTCTACGTTGTCTCCTGTCGACATTCACAATCACTTCCCTTTAAAACACCCAGCCACCCAGGATGCTTTGACACCACACACATACACACACACACACACACACACAGACACCATACACGCACACACAGACACACACACATACACACACGCACACACACACACACGCACGCACACGCACACACACACACACACACAGACACCATACACGCACACACACACACACACACACACGCACGCACATGCACACACACACACACACGCACGCACATGCGCACACACACACACACACACACACACACACACACACAGACACACACACACACACACACACACACGTGTGCACGCACTTATGCACCAATGCATTTACGCACCAACGCACGCAGGCACACACAAACACACACACACACACCCCTTCACCCCCCTCCACTACCCCCACCCGCCACACACACACACATTCCCCTCTGCATCTGTCAATGCTGCTAAAATAATGTAGTTAATGACTTAATTAACATTTCCATAATCTATTTGAATAAATCTCACGTGGCATAATGAGAGTTTCTAACCTCCAGGCCATGGTGATGGTGATGTGGTATGATCATTCACAGTGTGGAGAGCTGCTTGGTCCTCTTGTCTCAGAGCTGTGTCTCTGGTTATGACAGCGGGGGGGAGAGGGTGGTGTGTGTGTGTGTGTGTGTGTGTGTGTGTGTGTGTGTGTGTGTGTGTGTGCGTGTGCGTGCGTGTGTGTGCGTGTGTGTGCACGCGTGTGTGTGTGTGTGTGTGTGTTGGGGGAAGGCAGAATTTTGTGAGGGAGCTCAAGCCTAAAAAATACCACGTGACTTCCTGGTTATGCACAATGTCAGACCTGTAGCAGCACTGTCTGCCTACTACTCAGTAGATAGGAGAGGTATGTTTTAGAGATGCCAGGTCAGATCCAAATTACCCAGACTCCTACACTACATCTTCAAACAAAAGGCACTGCTTTTGTGCCAGGTTTCCATTTGTAATCCTATTCCAACATCTGCTGCAGGTTCCCCAGGCAACAACCGCTGCAGGTTCCCCAGGCAACATCTGTTACAGGTTCCCCAGCCTACATCTGCTGCAGGTTCCCCAGGTAACATCTGCTGCAGGTTCCCCAGGCAACATCTGCTGCAGATTCCCCAGGCAACATCTGCTGCAGGTTCCCCAGGCAACATCTGCTACAGGTTCCCCAGGCAACATCTGCTGCAGGTTCCCCAGGCAACATCTGCTGCAGGTTCCCCAGGCAACATCTGCTGCAGGTTCCCCAGGCAACATCTGCTGCAGGTTCCCCAGGCAACATCTGCTACAGGTTCCCCAGGCAACATCTGCTACAGGTTCCCCAGGCAACATCTGCTGCAGGTTCCCCAGGCAACATCTGCTGCAGGTTCCCCAGGAAACATCTGCTGCAGGTTCCCCAGGAAACATCTGCTGTAGGTCCCTGGCAACATCTGCTACAGGTTCCCCAGGCAACATCTGCTGCAGGTTCCCAAGCCTACATCTGCTACAGGTTCCCCAGCCTACATCTGGTGCCGGTTCCCCAGCCTACATCTGCTGCAGGTTCCCCAGGTAACATCTGCTGCAGGTTCCCCAGCCTACATCTGCTGCAGGTTCCCCAGCCTACATCTGTTACAGGTTCCCCAGCCAGGGAGTCATCCAGACTGCTGTTTGATTCAACTGGAGGGAGTCATCTAGACTGCTGTTTGATTCAACTGGAGGGAGTCATCTAGACTGCCTGTTGCATTCAACTCCAAGGTCTGGCTTATTGAAACAAGAGAAGGACCTCACCCCAAGACGGCCTAAATCAAGATCTCACACATGACAAATGGATCAAATAGACACTCTGTAATTTGTGACATCAGGCCTACTGCTAACCTAACGGCACATGGTGGAGATACTGTGTTTCTGAAAATAAAATAAAAAACAACAGCCATGTTTGTGTGAAGTGATTGAAGATGAGTGCAGTCAGACAGAGTATCTGCGCATTTGCAAAGGGGATACACTTCACCCCACTACAACGAGGTATCAACGGGACCAAAACAGCGGAGAGGTTTAAAAAGCCTGGCACTTCAACACTCTTGTTAACTGTTGTGGAAATCGGAATCGATATTGATGTTTACTTCACCTTTTTTAGGGTAAAGTGTTGTTCTTCCCCTGTAACTACAACAGAGTGACGACCAACAGGGATTGTCTCTAAGCTGTCCCAAGGTAACGTTGCGTATGCACAGCGATGACACGGAGACGGGAGACTCCTCTTCCGGCTTACACCACGGAACATCTGACGGGACCAATCACAGGCAAGACGCGACAACATGCTTTAGCGCCATTGGTACCAGACTGGCGTTTCTGCACGCCCCTGTTCCGTTTTAAACCAATTAAAAATTAGTCTAAAGATGCGTCCCAAATGGCAACCTAATCCCTACATAGAGCACTACCGTTGACCAGAGGCCTATTGGTCCTGGTATATAGTACACTACCGTTGACCAGAGTCCTATTGGTCCTGGTATATAGTACACTACCGTTGACCAGAGGCCTATTGGTCCTGGTATTGTATACTACCGTTGACCAGAGTCCTATTGGTCCTGGTATATAGTACACTACCGTTGACCAGAGGCCTATTGGTCCTGGTATATAGTGCACTACTGTTGACCAGAGACCTATTGGTCCTGGTATATAGTACACTACTGTTGACCAGAGGCCTATTGGTCCTGGTCAAAATAATTGCAATATATAGATATTAGAATGTCAGTTGGGATATAGTCCAAATGAACAAATAAGCCCAGAAGTGGAGGCAAACTAACACAATAACAACAACAGAAAGGTCAGGCTTCATGGATGCTGGGCGGAAGGGTACGGAGCAGAGCAGGGGGGGGGGTCGTTTTCTGTTTTTTTGTAAAGGTTTGTCTGGGAGCTCTTTTACAAAGGTTAGCATCTCATGCAGTCTGGATGGTATGGTTAGAGGGAGTCCACATCCCAAATGGCATCCTATTTCCTACTGTACGTAGGGTCCCAAGTCCCTATGGGCCCTGGTCAATAGTAGTACACTACATAGGGAATAGGGTGCCATTTGAGAGCCAGCGCAGCACTGTGGGTTCCTCCATGTGGAGGTCTCCCTCCCCCCAGGACCCCAAGGGAAGAGGCTGACTGAGACGCACCCTGACAAGGGGCAGCAGGAGGCTGGCACGTCTCAGCCAGCTCCAGCACCAAGGGGCAATCTGGAGCCACTCTCCATACCCCATGCCTTTCAACCGCCCACCCACACACCCACCGACCTGCGACTGATGGCCAACGGGGGCGAGAGGGATGGGTGGAGGAGAGAGGGAGAGTAGAGAAGAGGTGGGGAGGGGAAGGTACTTAGGGAGCAGTACAGGAGGAAAATAAACATAGAGGAGGAGAGGAATGGTAAACAGGGAGTCAGTGCAAAACAATACACATTAAACAATAAATAACAAGGGGGTCATTGTTTTAGTTCAGGTAGTCATTTGATTAACTGTTCACCAGTCTGATGCCTTGGGGGTAGAAGCTGTTCAACAGTGATGGCTTGGGGGTAGAAGCTGTTCAACAGTCTGATGCCTTGGGGGTAGAAGCTGTTCAACAGTCTGATGGCTTGGGGGTAGAAGCTGTTCAACAGTCTGATGGCTTGGGGGTAGAAGCTGTTCACCAGTCTGATGCCTTGGGGGGTAGAAGCTGTTCAACAGTCTGATGGCTTGGGGGTAGAAGCTGTTCACCAGTCTGATGCCTTGGGGGGTAGAAGCTGTTCAGCAGTCTGATGCCTTGGGGGGTAGAAGCTGTTCAACAGTCTGATGGCTTGGGGGTAGAAGCTGTTCACCAGTCTGATGCCTTGGGGGGTAGAAGCTGTTCAGCAGTCTGATGGCTTGGGGGTAGAAGCTGTTCAACAGTCTGATGGCTTGGGGGTAGAAGCTGTTCAACAGTCTGATGGCTTGGGGGTAGAAGCTGTTCAACAGTCTGATGGCTTGGGGGTAGAAGCTGTTCAGCAGTCTGATGGCTTGGGGGTAGAAGCTGTTCAACAGTCTGATGGCTTGGGGGTAGAAGCTGTTCAACAGTCTGATGGCTTGGGGGTAGAAGCTGTTCACCAGTCTGATGCCTTGGGGGTAGAAGCTGTTCTGCAGTCTGATGGCTTGGGGGTAGAAGCTGTTCACCAGTCTGATGCCTTGGGGGTAGAAGCTGTTCTGCAGTCTGATGGCTTGGGGGTAGAAGCTGTTCAACAGTCTGATGGCTTGGGGGTAGAAGCTGTTCAACAGTCTGATGGCTTGGGGGTAGAAGCTGTTCAACAGTATGGTGCCTTGGGGGTAGAAGCTGTTCAGGAGTCTGATGGCTTGGGGGTAGAACCTGTTCAACAGTATAATGGCTTGGGGGTAGAAGCTGTTCACCAGTCTGATGCCTTGGGGGTAGAAGCTGTTCAATAGTCTGATGTCTTGGGGGTAGAAGCTGTTCAGGGGTCTGATGACTTGGGGGTAGAAGCTGTTCACCAGTCTGATGGCTTGGGGGTAGAAGCTGTTCAACAGTCTGATGGCTTGGGGGTAGAAGCTGTTCACCAGTCTGATGTCTTGGGGGTAGAAGCTGTTCGACAGTCTGATGGCTTGGGGGGTAGAAGCTGTTCAGGTGCCTTTTGGTCACAAACTTGGTGCTCCGGTACTGCTTGCCTGCGGTAGCAGAGTGCGTACTGACAGGTGACTTGAGTCTTTGACAATTTTTTGGGGCCTTCCTTTGACACCGGCTGTATAGAGGTCCTGGGTGGTAGGGAGCTCTTCTCCAGTGATGTTTCGGGGTCGTACACACTACCCTCTGTAGTGCTGTGCGGTTTGGTGCCGAGGAGTTGCCATACCAAGAGGTGATGCAGCCAGTCAAGATGCACTCAATAGTGCAGCTGTAGTTCATTTTCAGGATCTGAGGGCCCACTCTTTTTAAGCCTCCTGAGGGGGAAGAAGCTTTTGTAATGCCCTCTTCACGACTGTGTTGGTGTGTTTAGACCATGTAGTCCTGTCCTTGAGCTGTTCTTGTCTAATGATGTTCTGTATTATGTCATTCTGTATAATGTTTTATGTTCTGTTGTGGAACCCCCAGGAAGAGTATTGTGTTGCATAGCAACAGCTACTGGGGATCCTAATGAATCTCCAAACACTAAATACCAAATAGGTCCTAAGTGATGTGGACAACGAGGAACTTGAATCTCTCATCCCGCTTCACTACAGCCCTATTGATGTCAGCCCTATTGATGTCAACGGAGGCATGTTCGGCCATCCATTTCCTGTAGCGCACAATCAGCTCCTCCTCCTGTCTCGCTGACATTGAGGGAGAGTGTGTTGTCCTGGCACCACACTGCCAGGTCTCTGACCTCCTTCCTATAGGCTGCTCATCTTTGTTAGTGATCAGGCCTACCACTGTCGTATAGTCTGCAAATGTGATGATGGTGTTGGAGTATATGCACGGCCACACAGTTCTTGCAGAACAGGGAGTACAGGAGCGGACTAAGCGCACAACACCCCCGAGGGGCCCCGTGTTGAGGGTGGGGCCATCAGCGTCAGCGTCATCAGCGTTGGGGCGTCCCGTCAGGAAGTCCAAGATCCAGTTGTAGAGGGAGGTGTTCAGTCCCTGGGTCCTTAGTGATGAGCTTGGAGGGGACAATGGTGTTGAACGCTGAGCTGTAGTCAATTAACAGCATTTTCACGTACAGTTGAAGTCGGAAGTTTACATACATGTATATACTGTACTCGATACCATCTACTGCATCTTGCCTATGCCGCTCTGTATCGTCACTCATTCATATATCTTTATGTACATATTCTTTATCCCTTTACACTTGTGTGTATAAGACAGTAGTTTTGGAATTGTTAGGTGATCCTAAATGACCTAAAACAGGGAGTTTTTTACTAGGATTAAATGTCAGGAATTGTGAAAAACTTCCCACTTCAACTGTAGGTGTTCCTTTTGTCCGGGTGGGAAAGGGCGGTGTAGAGGGCAACAGAGTTGAGGTCATCTGTGGATCTCTTGGGGCTGTATATGAATTGGAGTGAGTCCAAAGTTTCTGGGATGAGGGTGTTGATGGGATCAGCCTTTCAAAGCATTTCATGGCTACAGATGTGAGTGCTACGGAGCGGTAGTCATTTAGACAGGTTACCTTGGATTAACCACTACCACAATATGAATTACCAGTTCACCACAATATTAATTACCAATACAACCACAATATTAATTACCAATACAACCACAATATTAATTACCAATACAACCACAATATTAATTACTAGTTCACCAGGCAACATTCCACTCCAAACTGGTTTAATGGGAAGACGTATGAACCCCTTGTTGAATTGATTACAAACAACCTCCTTTTCTTCTAATTAAAACAAAGGAGGGAGGGAGGGAGGGAGGGAGGGAGGGAGGGAGGGAGGGAGGGAGGGAGGGAGGGAGGGAGGGAGGGAGGGAGAAATAGATTGTCACATTTTTATTTCCCTTGTTATTATGGAAATCAGCCTCAGGTGCTTTTGTTTTATTTCTATCATCTTTCACCTGGAATTTGTTTGAACGACTTCAGATGGGGAAGTGATGTAGCATGTTACCCATTATGAATACAGCATGGAGTTGATCATGTTTCCCATTATGAATACAGCATGGAGTTGATCATGTTTCCCATTATGAATACAGCATGGAGTTGATCATGTTTCCCATTATGAATACAGCATGGAGTTGATCATGTTTCCCATTATGAATACAGTATGGAGTTGATCATGTTTCCCATTATGAATACAGCATGGAGTTGATCATGTTACCCATTATGAATACAGCATGGAGTTGAGCATGTTTCCCATTATGAATACAGCATGGAGTTGATCATGTTTCCCATTATGAATACAGCATGGAGTTGATCATGTTTCCCATTATGAATACAGCATGGAGTTGATCATGTTTCCCATTATGAATACAGCATGGAGTTGATCATGTTTCCCATTATGAATACAGCATGGAGTTGATCATGTTTCCCATTATGAATACAGCATGGAGTTGAGCATGTTTCCCATTATAAATACAGCACTGAGTTGATTATGTTTACACCAGCCATTTAATGCATTATTACAGCACTGACTTGATTATGTTTACACCAGCCATTTAATGCATTATTACAGCACTGACTTGATTATGTTTACACCAGCCATTTAATGCATTATTACAGCACTGATTTGTTCATGTTTACGCCCGCCATTTAATGCATTATTACAGGATGGAGTTGATCATGTTACCCATTATGAATAGAGCATGGAGTTGATCATGTTACCCATTATGAATACAGTATGGAGTTGATCATGTTTCCCATTATGAATACAGCATGGAGTTGATCATGTTACCCATTATGAATACAGCATGGAGTTGATCATGTTACCCATTATGAATACAGTATGGAGTTGATCATGTTACCCATTATGAATACAGTATGGAGTTGATCATGTTTCCCATCATGAATACAGCATGGAGTTGATCATGTTTCCCATTATGAATACAGTATGGAGTTGATCATGTTTCCCATTATGAATACAGCATGGAGTTGATCATGTTTCCCATTATGAATACAGCATGGAGTTGATCATGTTTCCCATTATGAATACAGCATGGAGTTGATCATGTTTCCCATTATGAATACAGCATGGAGTTGATCATGTTTCCCATTATGAATACAGTATGGAGTTGATCATGTTTCCCATTATGAATACAGCATGGAGTTGAGCATGTTTCCCATTATGAATACAGCATGGAGTTGATCATGTTTCCCATTATGAATACAGCATGGAGTTGAGCATGTTTCCCATTATGAATACAGTATGGAGTTGATCATGTTTCCCATTATGAATACAGCATGGAGTTGATAATGTTTCCCATTATGAATACAGCATGGAGTTGATCATGTTACCCATTATGAATACAGCATGGAGTTGATCATGTTACCCATTATGAATACAGCATGGAGTTGATCATGTTTCCCATTATGAATACAGCATGGAGTTGATCATGTTACCCATTATGAATACAGCATGGAGTTGATCATGTTTCCCATTATGAATACAGCATGGAGTTGAGCATGTTTCCCATTATAAATACAGCACTGAGTTGATTATGTTTACACCAGCCATTTAATGCATTATTACAGCACTGACTTGATTATGTTTACACCAGCCATTTAATGCATTATTACAGCACTGATTTGTTCATGTTTACGCCCGCCATTTAATGCATTATTACAGGATGGGATTGATCATGTTTACGCCAGGCATTTAATGCATTATTACAGCACGAAGTTGATTATGTTTACCCCAGGCATTTAATGCATTATTTAGTCAGATGCTAATTAAAGCAGACTGTTCATTTACTAATGGTTTACACAACCCCAGGCGTTATTCCAATTAGGAATATCAAAACCTAACAACCAAAAATTAACTTGTGGGAGAAAAGGGAAAACAGAGAGAGAGAGAGAGAGAGAGAGAGAGAGAGAGAGAGAGAGAGAGAGAGAGAGAGAGAGAGAGAGAGAGAGAGAGAGAGAGGTTGTAAGAAAGACATCAAGAGATTTTCAAAAAGCATTTTGTTTGACAGTCCTCAACTATTATGTACTTATAGTTAGTTTGATATAGCTTAACTGCAGATTGATAATGTCAATATGGTACATACACAGTACTACGAGTGCTACAATGCAAAAAAAACAATTATACCTAGGATTCTCTAATGCTCACAAAACAATGGTGAAGGGTTTTATTGTCTTCTCTGCAATTAGACAATCACATATGTGTGTGGCTCCTGGCAGGCCCCCGGTCACAGACAGTTCCAAAATGAATATCCTTCCTCCCCTCTCTCCTCTCATCCGCTCTTCTCTCCTCCCCTGTCCTCCTCTCTTCTCTCCTCTCTCTTCCTCTTTCCTCCCCTCTCATCCCCTCTCCTCTCTCTCCTCCTCTCTCTTCCTCTCTCATCCCCTCTCCTCTCTTCTCTCCTCTTTCCTCCCCTCTCATCCCCTCTCCTCCCTTCTCCTCTCTCCTCATCTCTCATTCCCTCTCCTCCTCCTCTCTCCTCCCTTCTCCTACTCTCCTCTCCTCCTCTCTCATCCTCTCTCCTTCCTATCTCCTCCTCTTCTCCAACAGGTCAAAGTTGAAGGAGGGAACCTCTCCTGGGCACCTCACCACTAAAGAGGTAAGTGGCATTATAGCATGTGATGATAGATACTATATTTAGAGGGTGGAAATCCGACACTAGGTAAGTGTGTATAAATGTAACATAATTCCATTTTCACGCACCTTTCTCTCTATGCATATTCCGACCTTGAATTTAACCATCAGAATAGCATGCTTTTCATCCGCCATTAATTTTTTTCGGTGAAGATCAGAGAAATGAAGCTGTGGTGCAGGTGTGTCGATAGATACGCCGTATTCCGGCCTCTGACTTAATTCCCTGGTAATTCCACCACCTGCACACATGATGAAACAATGAATAAGGTTGAGCAACCTGCAGGTCTACTTTCTTTTTTCCTGACAGAAACAACACCATTATCCTTGCACTGTACTTTACAAATCGATAAGATCTATTGATAAGATCTATTGGTAAGATCTATTGACAAGTGCTGAACGAGTAAGCCAATTTGATAAAGGGATTGTAACTATAAATGACAATTTTTTTGGGGGGGGGGATCTAATTTACCTTATGATCGCTGGAGACAAATGTGAAACCAGTCTTATATGGCAGCAAGCTGAAGCACATCAACATATCAACAGTAAAGTTTATGAAATGCTGACATTATAACTTGAAGCTATAGGCTTCTGTAGCCATGTGCAAATTACAGTATAGCGCCAAACCTATAGATTTGAATATGGCAACTCTAAGGATAAACTAAACCACTGTATTTCTAAAAACTGTTTTTATTTTAATTCATAAATGATTTCCTAACACTAAATAATTAACAACATCAGGGTATTTTTTTGATTTACCAATTGGTGCTGAAAAGCAGATGAATATGTATTTACTTCTGGACAGAGTCTCCTACCTCAGCTGTAGATCTTTGCAGTTCATCCAGAGTGATCATGGGCCTCTTGGCTGCATCTCTGATCAGTCTTCTCCTTGTATGAGCTGAAAGTTTAGAGGGACGGCCAGGTCTTGGTAGATTTGCAGTGGTCTGATACTCCTTCCATTTCAATATTATCGCTTGCACAGTGCTCTTTGGGATGTTTAAAGCTTGGGAAATCTTTTTGTATCCAAATCCGGCTTTAAACTTCTTCACAACAGTATCTCGGATCTGCCTGGTGTGTTCCTTGTTCTTCATGATGCTCTCTGCGCTTTTAACGGACCTCTGAGACTATCACAGTGCAGGTGCATTTATACGGAGACTTGATTACACACAGGTGGATTGTATTTATCATCATTAGTCATTTAGGTCAACATTGGATCATTCAGAGATCCTCACTGAACTTCTGGAGAGAGTTTGCTGCACTGAAAGTAAAGGGGCTGAATAATTTTGCACGCCCAATTTTTCAGTTTTTGATTTGTTAAAAAAGTTTGAAATATCCAATAAATGTCGTTCTACTTCATGATTGTGTCCCACTTGTTGTTGATTCTTCACAAAAAAATACTGTTTTCTATCTTTATGTTTGAAGCCTGAAATGTGGCAAAAGATCGCAAAGTTCAAGGGGGCCGAATACTTTCGCAAGGCACTGTATTTACATGTTTTTCTGTCATTGAACCCTAATATTCTGAACCTGTTCTCTCCATGTATTCTAGTGAGTCTGTCGAGAAAATTATACTTAAAGGTGCACAGTATTTAAAGGGATATCTTTAGATAAATTAACTTAAAACCCAATTGAACTGAAAACTTCACAAGAAAATCTGTTGGCCAGCAAGTGGGAGGGTTTAAATGATATGTATTCAGTGCGCACAAGGGAAGCCACACCTGCAAAGCCCATTACACACCTGCCTACGTTAAGTAAACCAACTACTGAGAAGTGCTTCAATCAAATCCGCATAACATTTTTTTAAAGATTTCCTAAGTGTGAATCGGGCCCATAGATAAATATGTAGCTGCTGTAGATAGAGAACATTCATGATAGCCTAACAGCTGAAACGCTCGTAGCCTTGTTGTGTTACAAAAACCAACTAGGGAGCCTAAAAAACATATGTCTACTCTCACTATGGCTACCCCCATTTCTATCAAAGAACGATGAAAAGCATGATAATAGCATTTACCATTTTAAGCACAGACCCCCCCCCCCCTCCCCCACGCAGCATTTGATGTGACGATACAAAATATAGGTACTCACTTGAACAGAAAGACTTTTGCGAGGAACCCGGAGCAGACTGCAGCAGCTTTAATGGCGGCAGTAGGCGGGTTTTGGAGGGTCATCATAAAGAACACCAGGTAAGGGCCCAGCAGGGTACAGACCAGCAGGCCCAGCAGAGCCAGGGTACAGACCAGCAGGCCCAGCAGAGCCAGGGTACAGACCAGCAGGCCCAGCAGAGCCAGGGTACAGACCAGCAGGCCCAGCAGAGCCAGGGTACAGACCAGCAGGCCCAGCAGAGCCAGGGTACAGACCAGAAGGCCCAGCAGAGCCAGGGTACAGACCAGCAGGCCCAGCAGAACCAGGGTACAGACCAGCAGGCCCAGTAGAGCCAGGGTACAGACCAGCAGGCCCAGCAGAGCCAGGGTACAGACCAGCAGGCCCAGCAGAGACAGGGCACAGACCAGCAGGCCCAGCAAAGCCAGGGCACAGACCAGCAGGCCCAGCAGAGCCAGGGTACAGACCAGCAGGCCCAGCAGAGCCAAGGCACAGACCAGCAGCACCCAGGACTGCCACTGGCAACACAGCCAGCTCCATGGGGACTGTCTCTGGAGCTGGTACTGTAAAGACACACATGGATAGATACAGCAAGTAAGAACGTTTAATCTTTACATATTAAATGTCTTCTGTCTATTCAGAGGAAAGCAAATAATCCTCCGGCATAGTTTAACAATTCCTGCAGAACACTCAGAAAACTGTCCAATAGACAGTAGGGAATGGTTATCCATAATAACCAAATGAGGAACGTTCTGGTAATGTTAGCTATCACCTGGCTCATACAATACATTGCTAGTAGGACTTAACTACCTGGCTCAGTAATTGAGACCCAGCAGGTGGTCAGATAACTTGGGTAAAGACCCAGTAGATAACACAACAGTGGGACAACCCCTGGCTTTCACCACCATTGCTTGTGTTGTAATGAACCTGTAGCCTACACTGGGGATGCATCCCAAATGCAACCCTATCCGCTATATAGTGCAGTACTTCAAAAACAGGACACTGGAAAGGGAACAGGGTGTCTTTTGGGAAGAAGCCCCAAAGGCAGCCTAATGGAAAACAAACAATGCCTCTATTGTTGGAGTAAACAATTGCAGAGTGATGCCGCCTCACACCTGTCAAGTCTCCCTTCCCCTTTTTGTTCTTACTCCTCCCCTATCCCCATCCGCTCTATACCCATGTCCAGCCCCACCCAAGCTCCAGCCCCAGCTCCAGTCCTACACCAGCTCCAGCTCCAGCTCCAGCCCTACACCAGCTCCATCCCCATCCCCAGCTCCATCCCCAGCTCCAGCTCCAGCTCCAGCTTCAGCTCCATCCATACACCAGCTCCATCCCCATCCCCAGCTCCATTCCCATCCCCAGCTCCACCCCCACCCCTATCCCCAACTCCCCCCCCATCCCCAGCTCTAGCCCAGCTCCTCCCCAACTCCAGTCTTAGGCATGGTAGTCTACTGCAGCTCTGTCCCAGCTCCAGTCTTAGGCATGGTAGTCTACTGCAGCTGAAGACAGATGTTAGCACTCTACCAAGCCACAGAAAGCTTTTATGAAGAATACAGGGATAGTCACACAGCTCTAACGTAAGCACGCATGTTACTGGTGTCCATTCAAGCTTTGAGCATTATTTGAGCTTACCATTTACATGAAGGGGAATTTTAAAAGGGAATATACTTCTTGTGGGAATTTTCTAAATGCTTTCAACATTATTCATTTACATGCTTGGAAATTCTCTTGTCCGGAGCAAAGAATCCCAATTTCAAACTCTCTAAAAAAAGTTTTGAAAATGATTAAAATTGTCAATAAAGGATATTAACAGAAACATGATCATATACTGTGTAGTTTCTTGCAATAGCCCTCTGTGAATTTAAATAATATTTCTCTCAAAACGATCTACTTTTTTATATACTTAAACAAACTATTTTGGAATCACCATGGTCACAACCGTAAACTGTCGACTCCATCTCCCAACTGTTACATTGAACAGAGAAAAATGAAATTGCTAGTGTGTATACCACTTCAATAAAGAAGATTTTTTTTTGTCAACTCCGGTAAAACATCAACTCAGTCAGATTGTTGTTGAACGTCCACACGAGGGATTTGATTTGAAGAGTGTTGAAAGATCTGATAGAATGGTTGTTTTTATTAGGAATTTTCTAATTAATAATTTTCCATATTTACAAATGTTTTTTATTTTTTAGAGGCAAAAATATGTCTGTTTTGAGTATCTGTCACGCCCTGACCTTAGAGCCTTTTTATTTCTCTATTCGGTTAGGTCAGGGTGTGATTTGGGTGGGCATTCTAGTTTTTCTATTTCTTTGTTGGCCTGGTATGGTTCCCAATCAGAGGCATCTGTCTATCGTTGTCTCTGATTGGGGATCATACTTAGGCAGCCTTTTTTCCCACCCTAGTTTGTGGGATCTTGTTTTTGTGTAGTGCCTGTGAGCACTCCAGTCGTTACGTCTCGTTTGCTGTTTATTGTTTTTGTTGTTGAACTTGAGCTCTAATACAGAAATGTTCTCTCAATCTCATGTTACAATGTCTTGAGCTCTAATACAGGAATGTTCTCTCAATCTCATGTTACAATGTCTTGAGCTCTAATACAGAAATGTTCTCTCAATCTCATGTTACAATCTCTTGAGCTCTAATACAGAAATGTTCTCTCAATCTCATGTTACAATGTCTTGAGCTCTAATACAGAAATGTTCTCTCAATCTCATGTTACAATGTCTTGAGCTCTAATACAGAAATGTTCTCTCAATCTCATGTTACAATGTCTTGAGCTCTAATACAGAAATGTTCTCTCAATCTCATGTTACAATCTCTTGAGCTCTAATACAGAAATGTTCTCTCAATCTCATGTTACAATGTCTTGAGCTCTAATACAGAAATGTTCTCTCAATCTCATGTTACAATGTCTTGAGCTCTAATACAGAAATGTTCTCTCAATCTCATGTTACAATGTCTTGAGCTCTAATACAGAAATGTTCTCTCAATCTCATGTTACAATCTCTTGAGCTCTAATACAGAAATGTTCTCTCAATCTCATGTTACAATGTCTTGAGCTCTAATACAGAAATGTTCTCTCAATCTCATGTTACAATGTCTTGAGCTCTAATACAGAAATGTTCTCTCAATCTCATGTTACAATGTCTTGAGCTCTAATACAGAAATGTTCTCTCAATCTCATGTTACAATCTCTTGAGCTCTAATACAGGAATGTTCTCTCAATCTCATGTTACAATGTCTTGAGCTCTAATACAGAAATGTTCTCTCAATCTCATGTTACAATCTCTTGAGCTCTAATACAGAAATGTTCTCTCAATCTCATGTTACAATGTCTTGAGCTCTAATACAGAAATGTTCTCTCAATCTCATGTTACAATGTCTTAAGCTCTAATACAGAAATGTTCTCTCAATCTCATGTTACAATGTCTTGAGCTCTAATACAGAAATGTTCTCTCAATCTCATGTTACAATGTCTTGAGCTCTAATACAGAAATGTTCTCTCAATCTCATGTTACAATGTCTTGAGCTCTACTACAGAAATGTTCTCTCAATCTCATGTTACAATGTCTTGAGCTCTAATACTCAGGGTTCAAAGACATTTTGATAGATGGAATTTCATGACTTCTCCGTGACTTTTAAACAAAGTTCCATGACCGACAATTGGTGGCGTCTCTATGTACAGTACGTATAAAACGGTAAGTGTAATGTGTTATCAACACTGGGAGGCTGGTCTCTGATCCCATGGACCATCTCCTGTGGTTGTGCAAGGCACTTAACCCCTTCAAAGTAGAATACCTGTTAGGCAACTGTATAAAACACATGTGGTCAACCCTCACAGCCTGGAGAGCTACTGGGTGTGCAGGCTTTTGATCAAGCCCTGCTCCAACACATCAGAGACAGTTTATCAAGGTCCGTTCGAACAGCTCATTTCTAAATGTGGTTTGTTAGATGGGGGGACTTGAATTAAAGCCTGCACACCCATTGACTCGCCTGGGGGATAGTTGGCCACATTTGTACATCTTTCGGATGGGACGTTAAACGGGTGTCCTGACTCTCTGTGGTCATTAAAGATCCCATGGCACTTATCGTAAGAGTAGGGGTGTTAACCCCGGTGTCCTGGCCCTGACCATCACCCCCAGCATCCAACTGGCTCATTCATCCCCCCTCCTCTCCTGTAACTATTCCCCAGGTCGTTGCTGTAAATGAGAATGTTTTTTTCAGTCTATTTACCTGGTTAAATAAGGCTAAAATACAAATAAAAATATTTGATGTATAACATTGCAACATTACAACCAAATATGTTTTTAGGTCTTTTGAAATAATTAGCTCATTCAACATATCAAAGATCAAATGGCGATGGTAGGTTACAAATATTTTTATTCAGCTGAAGCAAGCACACACATTTTCTTCAGGAAATGTGCCCTTTCTAGTTTTGTCATATTTATCTTAGCTACCATTGAAGTGTTTACTTTGCAGGCTGACTACCATCTATTGAGTTGCAATTTCCCATACTTTCAGTTGATTTGGGCAATGTATCTCTACCAACTAAGTTTTGAAGCCACATAATCCAAAAGAAAGAGTGTCGGTGGAAAGTTTTTTGGCACATGAAAACAAAGTAAAGCAAAGTAAACTGCCTGTTACTCAGGCCTAGAAGCTAGGATATGCATATAATTGGTAGCATTGGATAGAAAACACACTGACGTTTCTAAAACTGTCTGTGAGTATAACAGAACTGATATATTCAGGAGAAAACCCAAGGAGAATCCATCTGGAATTTAAAAAAATTAAGTCACCACCCATTCAAATGCAAAGTTTTTTGGTAACTTTTGGGATTGCTTTGTCTGCATGTTGAACGGGTGTATTACTGAATGAAACGCGCCACCTAAACTGACTTTTGTTGGATAAAGAAGGACTTTATCGAACAAAACAACCATTTGTTGTGTAGCTGCGACCCTTGGGATTGCAACCAGAGGAAGATCTTCAAAGGTAAGATATTTATTTTATCGCTATTTCTGATTTTTGTGACGCCTCTGCTGGGTGGGACAATGTTTTTAATGCTGATGTATACGGGGCGCTGTACTCAGATATTTGCATGGTATGCTTTCGCCATAAATCCTTTTTGAAATCTGACAAAGCGGGTGGATTAACAAGAAGTTAAGCTTTTAAACGATGTAAGACACTTGTATTTTCATGAATGTTTAATATTACGATTTTTGTATTTTGAATTTCGCGCTCTGCAATATCACAGATGTTGTCGAGTTGGGGACCTAGCGTCCCACCTATCCCAAAGAGGTTCTCAACCCACCCAATTCATATTCATTATATAGATAGTCATGCTTTATTTGGTCTGGTTTAGCATCCCAAATAAAGCAACATAATTTTTCAGTGAGTAAGTGAGTAAGTAAGTGAGTAAACTGAGATATGACTAAGGAGTTAATTCAGGCCATTTTCCATATATAAAAGGTATTTACCTCTCCATGGTTGCAGGATCTTGTGTATTTTTACAAGTTTTCTATTGAAATTCATTGTGGACAGATCATTTATATATTTTGTGATGTGAATACCAAGTACAGTAGCTTGCAAAAGTATTCACACCTCTTGCCATTGTTGCCTTACAAACTGAAATTAAAATGGCTTTTTGGGACGTTTGTATAACTTGATTTACACAACATGCCTACCCCGTTGAGAATGCAAAATATTTTTTATTGTGAAACAAACAAGAAATAGGACAAAGACTACTATCTCTGTAGTCTCGTTTTTATTGCTATCTACCTGATCTTATCTACGAACATAGACAGGGCTCTAATTCCCCTAGCTCCACAATGAAATAGGGTGCAGGACAGGCAGCAGGCTGTTAGCCATCTTAGTGGAGTCAGTGTAGCACAGTCAGTGTCAGTGAGACCGTGTCTGTGCCTCAACCTAGGTTGGGCAAAACTAAACATGGCGGTGTTCGCCTTAGCAATCTCACTAGAATTAAGACCTCCTCCATTCCTGCCATTATGGAAAGAGATCGTGATACGTCACATCTCAAAATAGGGCTACTTAATGTTAGATCCCTCACTTCAAAGGCAGTTATAGTCAAAGAACTAATCACTGATAATAATCTTCATGTGATTGGCCTGACTGGCCTGATGAATTTACTGTGTTAAATGAGGCCTCACCTCCTGGTTACACTAGTGACCTGTGCATCCCGCAAAGGCGGAGGTGTTGCTAACATTTACGATAGCAATTTTCAATTTACAGAAAAAACAAAACGTTTTCGTCTTTTGAGCTTCTAGTCATGAAATCTATGCAACCTACCCAATCACTTTTTACAGCTACTGTTTACTGGCCTCCTGGGCCATATACAGCGTTCCTCACTGAGTTCCCTGAATTCCTATTGGACCTTGTAGTCATAGCAGATAATATTCTAATTTTTTGTGACTTTAATATTCACATGGAAAACTCCACAGACCCACTACAAAAGGCTTTCGGAGCCATCATCGACTCAGTGGGTTTTGTCCAACATGTCTCTGGACCTACTCACTGCCACAGTCATACTCTGGACCTAGTTTTGTCTCATGGAATAAATGTTGTGGATCTTAATGTTTTTCCTCATAACCCTGGACTATCGGACCACCATTTTATTATGTTTGCAATAGCAACAAATAATCTGCTCAGACCCCAACCAAGGAGCATCAAAAGTCGTGCTATAAATTCTCAGACAACCCAAAGAGTCCTTGATGCCCTTCCAGACTCCCTCTGCCTACCCAAGGACATCAGAGGACAAAATCTGTTAATCACATAACTGAGGAACTCAATTTAACCTTACCCTAGATGCAGTTGTCATAAGAAACTAGCTCCCTGGTATACAGAAAATACCCGAGCTCTGAAGCAAGCTTCCAGAAAATTGGAACGGAAATGGCGCCACACCAAACTGGAAGTCTCCCGACTAGCTTGAAAAGACAGTACCGTGCAGTATCAAAGAGCCCTCACTGCTGCTCGATCATCCTATTTTTCCAACTTAATTGAGGAAAATAAGAACAATCCAACATTTATTTTTTATACTGTCGCAAAGCTAACAAAAAAGCAGCAGTCCCCAAGAGAGGATGGCTTTCACTTCAGCAGTAATAAATTCATGAACTTCTTTGAGGAAAAGATCATGATCATTAGAAAGCAAATTATGGACTTTAAATCTGCGTATTCCTCCAAAGCTCAGTTGTCCTGAGTCTGCACAACTCTGCCAGGACCTAGGATCAAGGGAGACACTCAAGTGTTTTAGTACTATATCTCTTGACACAATGTTGAAAATAATCATGGCATCTAAACCTTCAAACTGCATACTGGACCCTATTCCAACTACTGAAAGAGCCGCTTCCTGTGCTTGGCCCTCCTATGTTGAACATAATAAACGTCTCTCTATCCACCGGATGTGTACCTAACTCTCTAAAAGTGGCAGTGATAAAGCCTCTCTTGAAAAAGCCAAACCTTGACCCAAAAAATATAAAAAAACTATTGGCCTATATCGAATCTTCCATTCCTCTCTACAATTTTAGAAAAATCTGTTAGGCAGCACGTCAATGCCTTTCCAAAGATAAACAATGTATACGAAATGCTTCAGTCTGGTTTTAGACCCCATCATAGCACTGAGACTGCACTTGTGAAGGTTCAAAATGACCTTTTAATGGCGTCAGTTAGAGGCTCTGCATCTGTCCTCGTGCTCCTAGACCTTAGTGCTGCTTTTGATACCATCGATCACCACATTCTTTTGGAGAGATTGGAAACCCAAAATTGGTCTACACGGACAAGTTCTGGCCTGGTTTAGATCTTATCTGTCGGAAAGATATCAATTTATCTCTGTGAATGGTTAGTCAACTGTACATTTCGGTGTTCCTCAAGGTTCCACTTTAGGACCACTATTGTTTTCACTATATATTTTACCTCTTGGGGATGTCATTCGAAAACATAACTTAACTTAACTTATAACTTTCACTGCTATGCGGATGACACACAGCTGTACATTTCAATGAAACATGGTGAAGCCCCAAAATTGCCCTCCCTAGAAGCCTGTGTTTCAGACATAAGGAAGTGGATGGCTGCAAACCTCCTACCATTAAACTCGGACAAAACAGAGATGCTTGTTCTATGTCCCAAGAAACAAAGAGATCTTCTGTTGAATCTGAAAGTTCATCTTGATGGTTGTACAGTCGTCTCAAATAAAACTGTGAAGGACCTCGGCGTTACTCTGGACCCTGATCTCTTTTTTGACGAACATATCAAGACTGTTTCAAGGACAGCTTTTTTCCATCTACGTAACATTGCAAAAATCAGAAACTTTCTGTCCAAAACTGATGCAGAAAACTTTATCCATGCTTTTGTAACTTCTAGGTTAGACTACTGCAATGCTCTACTTTCCAGCTACCCAGATAAAGCACTAAATAAACTTCAGTTAGTGCTAAATACGGCTGCTACAATCCTGACTAGAACCAAAAAATCTGATCATATTACTCCAGTGCTAGCCTCCCTACACTGGTTTCCTGTTAAGCCCTTGCCTGATTTCAAGGTTTTACTGCTAACTTACAAAGCATTACATGGGCTTGCTTCTACCTATCTTTCCGATTTGGCCCTGCCGTACATGCCTACACGTACGCTACTGTCACAAGACACAGGCCTCCTAATTGTCCCTAGAATTTCTAAGAAAACAGCTGGAGGCTGGGCTTTCTCCTATAGAGCTCCATTTTTATGGAATGGTCTGCCTACCCATGTGAGAGACGCAGAATCGGTCTCAACCTTTAAGTCTTTACTGAAGACTCAACTCTTCAGTAGGTCATATGATTGACTATAGTCTGGCCCAGGAGTGTAAAGGTGAATGGAAAGGCTCTGGAGCAACGAACCGCCCTTGCTGCCTCTGCCTGGCCGGTTTCCCTCTCTCCACTGGGATTCTTTGCCTCTAACCCTATTACAGGGGCTGAGTCACTGGCTTACTGGTGCTCTCCCATGCCGTCCCTAGGAGGGGTGCTTCACTTGAGTGGGTTGAGTCGCTGACGTGGTCTTACTGTCTGGGTTGGCGACCCCCCTTGGGTTGTGCTGTGGCGTAGATATTTGTGGGCTATACTCGGCCTTGTCTCCGGATGGTAAGTTGATGGTTGAAGATATCCCTCTAGTGATGTGGGGGCTGTGCTTTGGCAAAGTGGGTGGGGTCATATCCTGCCTGTTTGGCCCTGTCCGGGGGTATCATCGGATGGGGCCACAGTATCTCCTGACCCCTCCTGTCTCAGCCTCCAGTATTTTTGTTGCAGTAGTTTGTGTCGGGGGGCTAGGGTCAGTCTGTTATATCTGGAGTATTTCTCCTGTCTTATCCGGTGTCCTGTGTGAATTTAAGTATGCTCTCTCTAATTCTTTCTTTCTCTCTCTCTCTCTCTCTCTCTCTCTCTCTCTCTCTCTCTCTCTCTCTCTCTCTCGCTCTCTCTCTCTTGGAGGATCTGAGCCCTAGGACCATGCATCAGGACTATTTGGCCTGATGACTCCTTGCTGTCCCCAGTCCACCTGGCCGTGCTGCTGCTAAAGTTTCAACTGTTCTGCCTGCGCATATGGAACCCTGACCTGTTCACCGGACATGTTACCTGTCCCAGACCTGCTGTTTTCAACTCTCTAGAGACAGCAGGAGCGGTAGAGATACTCTTAATGATCGGCTATGAAAAGCCAACTGACATTTACTCCTGAGGTGCTGAGTTTTTGCACCCTCGACAACTACTGTGATTATTATTATTTGACCATGCTGGTCATTTATGAACATTTGAACATCTTGGCCATGTTCTGTTATAATCTTCACCCGGCACAGCCAGAAGAGGACTGGCCACCCCTCATAGCCTGGTTCCTTTCTAGGTTTCTTCGTAGGTTTTGGCCTTTCTAGGGAGTTTTTCCTAGCCACCGTGCTTCTACACCTGCATTGCTTGCTGTTTGGGGTCTTAGGCTGGGTTTCTGTACAGCACTTTGATATATCAGCTGATGTAAGAAGGGCTTTATAAATAAATGTGATTTGATTTTAAATTTGATTTACTATTAGTTAATGTATTTCCCTTGTTAGTCTTGTCTCTTTAGCCATATACTGTAGATTAATGATTCAAATATCTTTTTCATCCACTTTCCCATTCAAAAAGATCCACCTTCCCTGCAAATTATTCTTGACTGTTTGCACATGCAGGTTGACATTTTTTGTTAATAAATATCATTACACCTTTTGAGTTCCTTTGTCCATGACAGAAAATTATTTCACCACCCCATTGCCTTTTTCCACACAACTTCATCTCAGGATGTAGAGTGAGTTTCCTGTAAACAGTAAATGTTATATTCCTTTTCTTTTAGCCTCGTAAAGGCTGATCTTCTTTTTTTATAATCTGCTAAACTGTTACAATTATAACTGGCTATAATTATTTCACCCCTTACCACAACTAGATACTATTCTCAGTCTAAATTGACCATAATTCGTGCTTGTAAAGTTACTGCCATCAGAGGTATTATGAATGTCAAAATTAGAGCTTTCAAACGTCTGATATTTAGAATTCAAGAAACAGGTTCTAGCTATATTTGTTTTGTTCATTTGCCTGTTTGCCTGTGAACCAATGCCACAGATGTTAGAAAATTAAGTCAAGATGTTATGTGTGTAGTAAATCTGAGTAGGTTGATGTGGATGATATTGGATGTGATTTAGTGAGAGTGTGTTACAATGTCTGTATAAGAGTAAGACTATAATCTGTGATGTCCAAGTATAAATGATAATGTCGGCTCAGGGACTTGATCTTGCAACCTTTCAGTTACTAACCCAATGCTCTAACCACTAGGGCTACGCTGCCGCCCCAGCTGTACCTGCCGTTGTAAGATCAAGCAGCGTTGTTTATCAATGCCTTAGATGGCAAACTTTTAACGATCCTTTCAAAAAGGAAATGCAGAAATCTAAAACATTTTATGTTTACTTTACCACACTTGTAAACGGTTAACCGTTATCATTAAGCTACTGAGAACCGTCGTCCTGACGGCGCTGATGAAAATACACAAGGAAATCATGTTATCAATACATGAAACAAAACGTTCTACAGCTAGAGAGACATTTAACGTTTATATTAATCTATTCTTTGTTATTTATTATTTACAGTACATTTAATTTTGAGTTGTGTCTGAGATGATTTCCTTTGATTGTTTTCACCCTGAACCGGCCGACAGGATAAGAGAAATGTATTTTGTTGACAGAAACATATTTCTTCTCCCAGTGAAAACGGACACAAATGGACACAGCTCCCAAGGTAAAAGCTTGTTAAGAGGTAACGTGTCGTCACACAATGGATGTTATTTTATTTTGATGGAGGGGGGGGGGGAGATTGGTAAGGAAGATGCCTGTGGTTAGTCTTTAGGTAACTAATGATAGAAAGTAGATGGCTCAAGGCTGTTAAAAGTTTTAATGGCACAATGGTGAAAAGGTGCATTTAATTTCACTGTAGATGTGGTTTTCTTCCCCCTTCAATGTTCCCTCAGCGCTCAGCCTTCAGTTCTATCAAGGCCAAGCCTGCATGGTTAGAAGCCGGTTAAAAGCAGCACAAAAGCCTCACTGTATCAAGTAGGAACATTTAATTATCTGTTAAAGAGCAGAGGAGGAGAGCAACGTTTATTGAGGCAAACTGTCGCGTCCGGGGATATATGTTTGATAGATTTTCTGAAAGCTCGTATGAATGTAAGCTGTCTAGTATTCATGTCAGCACAATTGACAAGAACTAGAGTGGTTCCAAAGAGAGTCACAGAATGGTCTATCTGTTAAGGAGGCCTTCATGAGAAATACTATTAAGATCTTAGCCTGTCAATGGCCTTAGGCGCTCTCAATACGGGCCACAGTATGAACACGGTTACTGCAACAGGCCTTGAGTTTGTCCCAAATGGCACCCTGTCTTCCTCTCTAATGCACTACTTTTTGAGCAGGGCCTACCCCCTGTAGGGGTCTGCTCAAATAGAAATGCATTGTGTAGGGAATAGAGTGCCATTTGGGATGCATTGAGTGCCATTTGAGACGTAGATCTTGTCTCGTGAAGTGAGACGATTCTACTACTCAAAATATATTATCTGACCTTTTCAGATTTCATATAAAGGATAATTGAGACTGATACTTTAACGTCCAGTATGAATGCAGACAATTTCAAATAATAATAATAATTCTCAAAAGCCAGAATCAATCGTTGTGAAACCTTGTTATAAATACTGTAGGAGTTTCACAGTTGGAATAATTTTATTCAATTGCACTGTATACAATATTTCAAGGGTATACTTTTCATTCAATTTCATACACAATGTAATGCCTAAAAGTTAACCTTTAACATTAGTGAAGCTATTGTAACTATTGTAACTAGTGTGACTAGTGTAACTATTGTAGCTATTGTAAATAGTGTGACTATTGTAACTAGTGTAACTATTGTAGCTATTGCAACTATTGTAACTAGTGTAGCTTTGTAACTATTGTAACAAATGTAACTAGTGTAGCTATTGTAACTAGTGTAGCTTTGTAACTATTGTAACAAATGTAACTATTGTAGCTATTGTAACTAGTGTAGCTTTGTAACTATTGTAACAAATGTAACTATTGTAGCTATTGTAACAAATGTAACTATTGTAACTATTGTAACGAGTGTAACTATTGTAATGTCACGGTTTTCTTCCGTCGAAGGAGAGGAGGACCAAAATGCAGCGTGGTTAGAGTCCATGGGTTTTAATATGAGAAACTCAACATGAACACAATTACAAAAAAACAACAAACTTGAAAAAAACCCGAAACAGCCCTGTCTGGTGCAGCGAACACAAAGACAGGAAACAACCACCCACAGAATATGGCTGCCTAAATATGGTTCCCAATCAGAGACAACGATAGACAGCTGCCTCAAATTGAGAACCAATCTAGGCAACCATAGACATACAATATACCTAGAAAGGAGACAGCCCCATAAACATACAAAACCCCTAGACAAGATAAAACACATACATCACCCATGTCACACCCTGACCTAACCAAAATAACAAGGAAAACAAAATAATACTAAGGTCAGGGTGTGACATGTAACTAGTATAACTATTTTAACTATTGTAACTAGTGTAGCTTTGTAACTATTGTAACTAGTGTAACTATTGTAACTAGTGTAACTATTGTAAAACGTGTAACTATTGTAACTATTGTAACTAGTGTAGCTTTGTAACTAGTGTAACTAGTGTAACTATTGTAACTATTGTAACTATTGTAACAAGTGTAACTATTGTAACTAGTGTAGCTTTGTAACTAGTGTAGCTTTGTAACTAGTGTAACTATTGTAACTATTGTAACTATTGTAACAAGTGTAACTATTGTAACTAGTGTAACTATTGTAACAAGTGTAACTATTGTAACTAGAGTAACTATTGTAACTAGTGTAACTATGGTGACTAGTGTAATTCGTGTCACTAGTGTTACTATTGTAACTAGTGTAACTAGAGTGACTAGTGTAATTAGTGTAACTATGGTAACTAGTGTAACTAGTGTAACTAGCGTAACTAGCGTAATTAGTGTAACTAGTGTAACTAGTGTAACTATGGTGACTGGTGTAATTAGTTTAACTAGCCTAACTATTGTAACTAGTGTAACTATGGTGACTAGTGTAATTAGTGTAACTATGGTAACTAGTGTAACTAGCGTAACTAGTGTAACTGGTGTAACTAGTGTAACTATGGTGACTAGTGTAACTAGTGTAACTGGTGTAACTGCTAAATCACTCAAGTTAGAAAATGTAAACATAAAAATAGTCAATGTCCAAAGTATTCATAGTGTCTGTTGGAAGTAACACATGGATTCTCACTGGATAAAATGTATTGTGTATTAATTAACTCTGTACATTTGGATGTGTAAAAATAAGAGTTAAAACAGGTAAAGGTACCATTGTATGTATCACGTTGTATCACGTTGTATCACCATTGTATGACAATGTATAATAATTCTATCACATTGTATCACCATTGTTGCACATTGTATTACCATTGTACGACCATTATATCACGCTGCATCGCCACTGTATCACTGTTGTATCACGGTGTATCACCGTTGTATCACCATTGTATCAAGTTGTATCACGGTGTATCACCGTTGTATCACGTTGTATCACCGTTGTATCACCATTGTATCAAGTTGTATCACCATTGTATCACCATTTTATCAAGTTGTATAAAGTTGTATCACCGTTGTATCACTGTTGTATCACCATTGTATCAAGTTGTATCACCATTGTATCACCGCTGTATCACCGTTGTATCAACATTGTATCAAGTTGTATCACCATTGTATCACCGTTGTATCACCGTTGTATCACCATTGTATCAAGTTGTATCACCATTGTATCACCGTTGTATCACCATTGTATAAAGTTGTATCACCGTTGTATCACCATTGTATCACCATTGTATCACCGTTGTATCACCATTGTATCAAGTTGTATCACCATTGTATCACCGTTGTATAACCAACCGTTGTATCACCATTGTAGCACCGTTGTATCACGTTGTATCACCGTTGTATCACCGTTGTATCACCATTGTATCACCATTGTATCAAGTTGTATAAAGTTGTATCACCGTTGTATCACCGTTGTATCACCGTTGTATCACGGTGTATCACGTTGTGTGTATTATTGTATGTGAAACACAATTGTATGTACATTGTTTGTGAAAGATGACTTGCAGGAAGGAGTACAGTACAGAAAATAATATCTATACGTTTTGAAAGTGAAATAATTGTATGAATAGAGTATCTGGAAACTCTGCCTTACTAAGACAACATGGTTACAACACGCTGATATATTAGCCCACTCGTTAACAAAAATTCCACACAGCAATGTGTTTATCACGTCTTTATGTTTTATGAATACGACCTTTAAGGACCATTCCAATCAATCAATAAGCAGGCAAGAGGCCTATTGGGATTATTTAAAACCACAGATGCTGAAAGTAGGGCACTGTTTATCCAAACAAACACAATCATTATTAATGAGAGAGCACAGTTAACCCAAATACATTTATTTCCCACACATTGGATTATTCCCCACAGTAACCACAGTGGTGGTATTTCCACTCTACTGTCGTGGAATCATCATGCAGCATTCGACTGATTTGCACAACGTTAGGAATGTTTGTTAATTGATCTAAAGGAAAAGGTATAAGGAAATTCAGAAATTCAGTTATTGTTTTTAGACTAGGTTAGAAATTCACAGTAGATAACTGTCTCGTGGGAAAATGGATGTAAAAAGAGTTCTGGCAGCGTGTGCCAAAGACAATACGAAACACATTCACGATAAATTCTGGGGAATTTGAAAGGAATGACCGATGAATACTTGACACACTACTAGGCCTTTGACATTAGCCCCTAAAAGAGAACGACACGCAACATTTCCTTTGCACACATGGAGGGTTGTAGACTTTGGCTCTGAGGCCAATCGGTGAGAACTAGCAGACATTTTAGATTATTCATATATTTTGGGCTTTTTCCTTCTGGCCCATGTTTTGCATAAATCTTGTTGTCTGGCATGAGGAGGGAATAGACTGTCTTGTTGTCTGGCATGGGGAGGCGAGACACTGGCATGGGGAGGGAATAGACTATCTTGTTGTCTGGCATGGGGAGGCGAGACACTGGCATGGGGAGGGAATAGACTGTCTTGTTGTCTGGCATGGGGAGGCGAGACACTGGCATGGGGAGGGAATAGACTGTCTTGTTGTCTGGCATGGGGAGGCGAGACACTGGCATGGGGAGGGAATAGACTGTCTTGTTCTGGCATGGGGAGGCGAGACACTGGCATGGGGAGGGAATAGACTGTCTTGTTCTGGCATGGGGAGGCGAGACACTGGCATGGGGAGGGAATAGACTGTCTTGTTGTCTGGCATGGGGAGGCGAGACACTGGCATGGGGAGGGAAGAGACTGTCTTGTTCTGGCATGGGGAGGCGAGACACTGGCATGGGGAGGGAATAGACTGTCTTGTTGTCTGGCATGGGGAGGCGAGACACTGGCATGAGGAGGGAATAGACTGTCTTGTTGTCTGGCATGGGGAGGCGAGACACTGGCATGGGGAGGGAATAGACTGTCTTGTTCTGGCATGGGGAGGCGAGACACTGGCATGGGGAGGGAATAGACTGTCTTGTTCTGGTATGGGGAGGCGAGTCACTGGCATGGGGAGGGAATAGACTGTCTTGTTGTCTGGCATGGGGAGGCGAGACACTGGCATGGGGAGGGAATAGACTGTCTTGTTCTGGCATGAGGAGGCGAGACACTGGCATGGGGAGGGAATAGACTGTCTTGTTCTGCCATGGGGAGGCGAGACACTGGCATGGAGAGGGAATAGACTGTCTTGTTCTGGCATGGGGAGGCGAGACACTGGCATGGGGAGGGAAGAGACTGGCATGGGGAGGGAAGAGACTGGCATGGCGAGGGGAGAGAGTGGCATGGGGAGACAAGAGACTGGCATGGGTATGGAGGAGACTGGCATGGGGAGACAAGAGACTGGCATGGTGAGGCAAAACAGGGCCTACAAACAGGTAGCTAGGGCCTACAAACAGCTAGCTAGGGCCTACAGACAGGTAGCTAGGGCCTACAGACAGGTAGCTAGGGCCTACAGACAGGTAGCTGGGGCCTACAGACAGGTAGATAGGGCCTACAAACTGCTAGCTATGGCCTACAGACAGGTAGCTAGGCCCTACAGACAGGTAGCTAGGGCCTACAGACAGGTAGCTAGGGCCTAGGGCCTACAAACATGATTATCTTGGTGTGCTTGGACCATGTTAGTTTGTTGGTGATGTGGACACCAACAAACTTGAATCTCTGGGGGCATGCTCGGTTTTCTTTTTCCTGTAGTCCACAATCATCTCCTTAGTCTTGATCACGTTGAGGGAGAGGTTGTTGTCCTGGCACCACACGGCCAGGTCTCTGACCTCCTCCCTGTAGGCTGTCTCGTCGTTGTCGGTGATCAGGCCTACCACTGTTGTGTCATCTGCAAACTCAATGATGGTGTTGGTGTGGTGACTGGCTGTGCAGTCGTGAGTGAACAGGGAATACAGGAGGGGACTGAGCACGCACCCCAGAAGGGCCCCTTTGTTGAGGATCAGCGTGGCGGATGTGTTGTTACCTACCCTTACCACCTGAGGGCGGCCCATCAGGAAGTCCAGGATCCAGTTGCAGAGGGAGGTGTTTAGTCCCAGGATCCTTAGCCTATTGATGAGCTTTGAGCGAACTACAGTGTTGAACGCTGAGCTGTAGTCGATGAATAGCATGACCCGTTATTTAATTCCAACATTGTTTCAAGCAAACGACCACAGTCCCAGTGCCCAAGAACGCCAAGGTAACCTGCCTAAATGACTATTGCCACATAGCATTCACATCTACAGCCATGAAATGCTTTAAAAGGCATTAATGCGTGGCCTCCCTCAACTCAAACACCAAATCAAATCACATTTGATTGGTCACATACATATGGTTAGCAGATGTTAATGCGAGTGTAGCGAAATACTTGTGCTTCTAGTTCCAACAGTACAGTAATATCTAACAAGTAATCTAACAATTTCACAACAACTATCTAATACACACAAATGTAAAGGAATGAATAAGAATATGTACATATGAATATATGGATGAGCGATGGCCGCGCAGTATAGGCAAGATGCAGTAGATGGTATAGAGTACAGTATATTATGAGACTTTCCAAATATGACCATTACCATTTCTGGAATCAAGAGGGAATAAGTGTGACAAATTCTTCCAACCATCCCTAGTTTCTCAACTGGAATTTCTGCAGGAGATAAAAACAGATCCAACCGAGGCTGACTTTTAACCCACCTGTAGATCAGTGGCGGTCTGTGCCGTTTAAGATGAGGGAGGATGATTTTAAAAATGTATTTCTTATTTCTTATATGAGATGAGTAATGTACGGTATGTAATCATTCTGTAAAGTGGCATTGTTTAAAGTGACTAGTGATACATTTATTACGTCCAATTATTAATTGGACCACCATCAAGTTTGCTGATGGCACGACCGTAGTAGGACTGATCACTGATGACGATGAGGCAGTTTATAGGGAGGAGGTCAGAGACCTGGCAGTGTGGTGCCAAGACAACAACCTCTCCCTCAACGTCAGAAAGACAAAGGAGTTGATCGTGGACTACAGGAAACGGAAGGGCGAGCGCGTCTCCAGTCTCATCGACGGGGCTGTTGTGGAGCAGGTGAAGAACGTCAAGTTCCTTGGTGTCCACACCACGAAGGAATTAACATGGTCCACAGACACCCACACAGTTATGAAGAGGGTATTACAGTGCCTTTTCCCCTCGGGAGGCTGAAAAGATTTGGCACGGGCCCTCAGATCCTCAAAAAGTTCTACAGCTGCACCATTGAGAGCATGTTGACGGGATGCATCACCGCTTAGTATGGCAAATGCAAGGCACCCGACTGCAAGGCACTACAGAGGATGGTGAGTACGGCCCAGTACATCACTCTGGCCGAGCTTCCTACTGCCTCTATACCAGGCGGTGTGCAAAAGGATGGCCTAAAAAATTGTCAAAGACTCCAGCCACCCAAGCCATAGACTTGTACCTTTGCTATCGCATGGCAAGCGGTACCAGTGCACCAAGTCTGGAACCAACAGGACCCTGAACAGCTTCTACCCCCAAGCCATAAGACTGCTAAACAAGACTGCTAAATAGCTAATCAAATGGTTACCTGCTGCTGCTACTGTGTATTAGCTATCCTGTTGCCTAGTCACTTTAGACTAACAGTCTAACTATATGTACATATCTACCTCAATTAACTCATACCCCTGCATAATGTTATTACCTTGTACTCCCTGTAAATTCTGTATATGTTTTATTTATTTATTTATATTTATTTTTTAATTAAACTTTATTTAACTAGGCAAGTCAGTGAAGAACAAATTCATATTTACAGTGATGGACTAGGAACAGTGGGTTAACTGCCTTGTTCAGGGGCTACCTGCCGTACGACTCCAAAACTATAGCCATGTTATTACCTGGTACTTCCTGTATTTAACCATGTTATTATCTGGTACTTCCTGTATGTACCCATGTTATTACCAGGTACTTCCTGTATAAAGCAATGGTATTACCTGGTACTTCCTGTATACAGCCTTGTTATTACCATGTACTTCCTGTATATAGCAAAGTTATTACCTGGTACTTCCTGTATATAGCCATGTTATTACCTGGTTCTTAGTGTATGTACCCATGTTATTACCTGGTACTTCCTCTATATAGCCATGTTATTACCTGGTACTCCCTGTATATAGCCATGATATTACCTGGTACTCCTTGTATATAGCCATGTTTATAACTGGTACAACTTGTATATTGCCTTGTTATTACCTAGTACTTCCTGTATATAGCCATGTTATTACCTGGTACTCCTTGTATATAGCCATGTTTATAACTGGTACAACTTGTATATTGCCTTGTTATTACCTAGTACTTCCTGTATATAGCCATGTTATTACCTGGTACTTCCTGTATATAGTCATGTTATTACCTGGTACTTCCTGTATATAGCCATGTTATTACCTGGTACTCCCATGTTATTACCTGGTACTTCCTGTTTATAGCCAAGTTATTACCTGGTACTTCCTGTTTATAACAATGTTATTACATGGTACTTCCTGTATATAGCCATGTTATTACATGGTACTTCCTGTAAAAAGCCATGTTACTTTTACATCGTCATTGATATTCTATATTCACTGCGTATTTATTACTCGTGTCACTATTTATTGTTGAAAAAGGACCCTTAATAAATAAGAATGTCACTGTTAGTCTACATCTATTGTTTACAAAGCATGTGACAAAAAACATTTGATTTGATTTGATTTTGTATTGATTTGATAAAAGCTAGTTCTCTGTAAGATATGAGGTGATTGGTGTAACGGTCAGATGGGTGTAGCTTATGGAATGAAGCGGGGAAAAGCCAAACAATTTTAGATAAATTAATTCACGTAGGCTAAATAACATGGGGGTGCCTTGACAATAGTGTACAGTAAGTATCATATTTCCAATCATTGCCATTTCTAGTCTGCCCGAACTCTTTGTGTGAGTTGTATGTCAGAGAGGCAGACACTGATACTGCCTACTGCTGAAACAAGCTCGAAACAAGCTCCGACGTTCACTCAACTTGTTTGCCGACCTGCGGGGGTTAATTCCCAGCAGCTATGCAGCACTCGCTCCACTCTGCACTGAGGCCAAACTAGTGGAGTCCATTAAGTCATAGAGATTAAAAGCCTGATGCCTCCACTCACATTCACCCCCTACACTCCCCTCCACTCCTCCACCCATCTACTCGGTATTACACTTCCAAAGCAGAGAGGTGATTGATGAGAAGCATCAGGCTGACTGGAATCTCCTTTTTCATTAAAGCCCTCCGGGTTCGTCTCAAATGGCACCCTATTCCCTAAATAGTGCACTACTTTTGACCAGAGTCCTACGAGCCCTAAAGGCCCGGGTCAAAAGTATTGTACTATATAGGGAAAGGGGTGCCACTTGGTACACCGCCTAACACGACATCCTGCCGGCTTCAACCCCACCCATAGAGGAAAAAGAGAGAGGGAGAAGAGGGAGAAGGGGGGGGATACAGAGAATTTCAAAGGAGATAAGTGCTAACATATCTACCTTGTAGCCTACATTAATCTCTGGTTAAATTAATTTTCATACACAATTATATATTCATTGGGTAGGGGAGAGAAAACAACCCCTGTGTGTGATGGAGGTGTGGACGTGGACATCTCTCTCTCTCTCTCTCTCTCTCTCTCTCTCTCTCTCTCTCTCTCTCTCTCTCTCTCTCTCTCTCTCTCTCTCTCTCTCTCTCTCTCTCTCTCTCTCTCTCTCTCTCTCTCTCTCTCTCTCTCTCTCTCTCTCTCTCTCTGCCCCCCCCTCTCTTTAATCTTCATACTCAGTGAGCCCCTCTCTCTCTGAGTGACTCGGGAGACTGTGTGGATTAATGGTCCCAAGGGGAAAATATTTTGAAACTGAGTCCTATCGTAAACCACAGAGACTCACTCAGGGCCTGGTATAGAGACAGACTCACTCAGGGCCTGGTATAGAGACAGACTCACTCAGGGCCTGGTATAGAGACAGACTCACTCAGGGCCTGGTATAGAGACAGACTCACTTAGGGCCTGGTATAGAGACAGACTCACTCAGGGCCTGGTATAGAGACAGACTCACTCAGGGCCTGGTATAGAGACAGACTCACTCAGGGCCTGGTATAGAGACAGACTTACTTAGGGCCTGGTATAGAGACCGACTCACTTAGGGCCTGGTATAGAGACCGACTCACTTAGGGCCTGGTATAGAGACAGACTAACTCAGGGCCTGGTATAGAGACAGACTCACTTAGGGCCTGGTATAGAGACAGACTCACTTAGGGCCTGGTATAGAGACAGAGACTCACTCAGGGCCTGGTATAGAGACAGAGACTCACTCAGGGCCTGGTATAGAGACAGACTCACTCAGGGCCTGGAATAGAGACAGACTCACTCAGGGCCTGGTATAGAGACAGACTCACTCAGGGCCTGGTATAGAGACAGACTCACTCAGGGCCTGGTATAGAGACAGAGACTCACTCAGGGCCTGGTATAGATACAGAGACTCATTCAGGGCCTGGTATATAGAAACAGACTCATTCAGGTCCTTGTATAGAAACAGACTCACTCAGGGCCTGTTATAGAGACAGACTCACTCAGGGCCTGGTATAGAGACAGACTCACTCAGGGCCTGGTATAGAGACAGACTCACTCAGGGCCTGGTATATAGAAACAGACTCATTCAGGTCCTGGTATAGAGACAGACTCACTCAGGGCCTGGTATAGATACAGAAACTCAATCAGGGCCTGGTATAGAGACAGACTCACTCAGGGCCTGGTATACAGACAGAGACTCACTCAGGGCCTGGTATAGAGACAGAGACTCACTCATGGCCTGGTATAGAGACAGACTCACTCAGGGCCTGGTATAGAGACAGAGACTCACTCAGGGCCTGGTATAGATACAGAGACTCAATCAGGGCCTGGTATAGCTACAGACTCACTCAGGGCCTGGTATAGAGACAGACTCACTCAGGGCCTGGTATAGAGACAGACTCATTCAGGGCCTGGTATATAGAAACAGACTCATTCAGGTCCTTGTATAGAAACAGACTCACTCAGGGCCTGTTATAGAGACAGACTCACTCAGGGCCTGGTATAGAGACAGACTCACTCAGGGCCTGGTATAGAGACAGACTCACTCAGGGCCTGGTATATAGAAACAGACTCATTCAGGTCCTGGTATAGAGACAGACTCACTCAGGGCCTGGTATAGAGACAGACTCAACCAGGGCCTGGTATATAGACAGACTCAACCAGGGCCTGGTATAGAGAGAGACTCACTCAGGGCCTGGTATAGAGACAGACTCACTCAGGGCCTGGTATAGAGACAGAGACTCACTCAGGGCCTGGTATAGATACAGAGACTCAATCAGGGCCTGGTATAGCTACAGACTCACTCAGGGCCTGGTATAGAGACAGACTCACTCAGGCCTGGTATATAGAAACAGACTCATTCAGGTCCTGGTATAGAGACAGACTCACTCAGGGCCTGGCATAGAGACAGACTCACTCAGGGCCTGGTATATAGAAAGATACTCTAGAGAGCATGGCGAGATATATATATATATCTACTCATTCAGGGCCTGGTATAGAGACAGATACTCTAGAGAGCATGGTGATATATATATATATATCTACTCATTCAGGGCCTGGTATAGAGACAGATACTCTAGAGAGCATGGTTGAGATATATATATATATCTACTCATTCATGGCCTGGTATAGAGACAGATACTCTAGAGAGCATGGCGAGATATATATATATATATCTACTCATTCAGGGCCTGGTATAGAGACATATACTCTAGAGAGCATGGCGAGATATATATATATATCTACTCATTCATGGCCTGGTATAGAGACAGATACTCTAGAGAGCATGGTGAGATATATATATATATCTACTCATTCAGGGCCTGGTATAGAGACATATACTCTAGAGAGCATGGTTGAGATATATATATATATCTACTCATTCATGGCCTGGTATAGAGACAGATACTCTAGAGAGCATGGTGAGATATATATATATATCTACTCATTCAGGGCCTGGTATAGAGACAGATACTCTAGAGAGCATGGTGAGATATATATATATATATATATCTACTCATTCAGGGCCTGGTATAGAGACAGACTCACTCAGGGCCTGGTATATAGACAGACTCACTCAGGGCCTGGTATAGAGACAGACTCAACCAGTGCCTGGTATAGAGACAGATACTCTAGAGAGCATGGCGAGATATATCTATATATCTACTCATTCAGGGCCTGGTATAGAGACAGACTCACTTAGGGCCTGGTATAGAGACAGACTCAACCAGGGCCTGGTATATAGAAAGATACTCTAGAGAGCAAGGCGAGATATATATATATATCTACTCATTCAGGGCCTTGTATAGAGACAGATACTCTAGAGAGCATGGTGAGATATATATATATATCTACTCATTCAGGGCCTGGTATAGAGACAGATACTCTAGAGAGCATGGCGAGATATATATATATATCTACTCATTCAGGGCCTGGTATAGAGACAGACTCAACCAGGTCCTGGTATAGAGACAGACTCACTCAGGGCCTGGTATAGAGACAGAATCAACCAGGGCCTGGTATATAGACAGACTCACTCAGGCCTGGTATAGAGACAGACTCAACCAGGGCCTGGTATAGAGACAGACTCATTCAGGGCCTGGTATAGAGACAGAAACTCTAGAGAGCATGGCGAGATATATATATATATATCTACTCATTCAGGGCCTGGTATAGAGACAGATACTCTAGAGAGCATGGCGAGATATATATATATATCTACTCACTCAGGGCCTGGTATAGAGACAGACTCAACCAGGGCCTGGTATAGAGACAGATACTCTAGAGAGCATGGCGAGATATATATATATATCTACTCATTCAGGGCCTGGTATAGAGACAGATACTCTAGAGAGCATGGTTGAGATATATATATATATCTACTCATTCAGGGCCTGGTATAGAGACAGATACTCTAGAGAGCATGGTGAGATATATATATATATCTACTCATTCAGGGCCTGGTATAGAGACAGATACTCTAGAGAGCAAGGCGAGATATATACATATATCTACTCATTCAGGGCCTGGTATAGAGACAGATACTCTAGAGAGCATGGCGAGATATATATAGATATCTACTCATTCAGGGCCTGGTATAGAGACAGATACTCTAGAGAGCATGGTGAGATATATATATATATCTACTCATTCAGGGCCTGGTATAGAGACAGACTCAACCAGGGCCTGGTATAGAGACAGATACTCTAGAGAGCATGGCGAGATATATATATATATATCTACTCATTCAGGGCCTGGTATAGAGACAGACTCAACCAGGGCCTGGTATATAGACAGACTCTCTCAGGGCCTGGAATAGAGACAGACTCACTCAGGGCCTTGTATAGAGACAGACTCAACCAGGGCCTGGTATATAGACAGACTCACTCAGGGCCTGGTATAGAGACAGACTCAACCAGGGCCTGGTATAGAGACAGACTCATTCAGGGCCTGGTATAGAGACAGATACTCTAGAGAGCATGGCGAGATATATATATATATCTACTCATTCAGGGCCTGGTATAGAGACAGACTCAACCAGGGCCTGGTATAGAGACAGACTCACTCAGGGCCTTGTATAGAGACAGACTCAACCAGGGCCTGGTATATAGACAGACTCACTCAGGGCCTGGTATAGAGACAGACTCAACCAGGGCCTGGTATAGAGACAGACTCATTCAGGGCCTGGTATAGAGACAGAAACTCTAGAGAGCATGGCGAGATATATATATATATATCTACTCATTCAGGGCCTGGTATAGAGAGAGACTCAACCAGGGCCTGGTATAGAGACAGATACTCTAGAGAGCATGGCGAGATATATATATATATCTACTCACTCAGGGCCTGGTATAGAGACAGATACTCTAGAGAGCATGGTGAGATATATATATATATCTACTCATTCAGGGCCTGGTATAGAGACAGATACTCTAGAGAGCATGGTGAGATATATATATATATATCTACTCATTCAGGGCCTGGTATAGGGACAGATACTCTAGAGAGCAAGGCGAGATATATATATATATCTACTCATTCAGGGCCTGGTATAGACACAGTCTCAACCAGGGTCTGGTATAGAGACAGATACTCTAGAGAGCATGGTGAGATATATATATATCTACTCATTCAGGGCCTGGTATATAGACAGATACTCTAGAGAGCATGGTGAGATATATATATATATCTACTCATTCAGGACCTTGTATAGAGACAGATACTCTAGAGAGCATGGCGAGATATATATATATATCTACTCATTCAGGACCTGGTATAGAGACAGATACTCTAGAGAGCATGGCGAGATATATATATATCTACTCACTCAGGGCCTGGTATAGAGACAGACTCAACCAGGGCCTGGTATAGAGACAGATACTCTAGAGAGCATGGCGAGATATATATATATATATCTACTCATTCAGGGCCTGGTATAGAGAGAGACTCAACCAGGGCCTGGTATAGAGACAGATACTCTAGAGAGCATGGCGAGATATATATATATATCTACTCACTCAGGGCCTGGTATAGAGACAGATACTCTAGAGAGCATGGCGAGATATATATATATATCTACTCATTCAGGGCCTGGTATAGAGACAGATACTCTAGAGAGCATGGTGAGATATATATATATATATCTACTCATTCAGGGCCTGGTATAGGGACAGATACTCTAGAGAGCAAGGCGAGATATATATATATATCTACTCATTCAGGGCCTGGTATAGACACAGTCTCAACCAGGGTCTGGTATAGAGACAGATACTCTAGAGAGCATGGTGAGATATATATATATATCTACTCATTCAGGGCCTGGTATATAGACAGATACTCTAGAGAGCATGGTGAGATATATATATATATCTACTCATTCAGGACCTTGTATAGAGACAGATACTCTAGAGAGCATGGCGAGATATATATATATATCTACTCATTCAGGGCCTGGTATAGAGACAGATACTCTAGAGAGCATGGCGAGATATATATATATCTACTCATTCAGGGCCTGGTATAGAGACAGATACTCTAGAGAGCATGGTGAGATATATATATATCTACTCATTCAGGGTCTGGTATAGAGACAGATACTCTAGAGAGCATGGCGAGATATATATATATATCTACTCATTCAGGGCCTGGTATAGAGAGAGACTCAACCAGGGCCTGGTATAGAGACAGATACTCTAGAGAGCATGGTGAGATATATATATATATCTACTCATTTAGGGCCTGGTATAGAGACAGACTCATTCAGGGCCTGGTATAGAGACAGATACTCTAGAGAGCATGGTGAGATATATATATATATCTACTCATTTAGGGCCTGGTATAGAGACAGATACTCTAGAGAGCATGGTGAGATATATATATATATATATCTACTCATTCAGGGCCTGGTATAGAGACAGATACTCTAGAGAGCATGGCGAGATATATATATATATCTACTCATTTAGGGCCTGGTATAGAGACAGACTCAACCAGGGCCTGGTATAGAGACAGATACTCTAGAGAGCATGGTGAGATATATATATATATCTACTCATTTAGGGCCTGGTATAGAGACAGACTCATTCAGGGCCTGGTATAGAGACAGATACTCTAGAGAGCATGGTGAGATATATATATATCTACTCATTCAGGGCCTGGTATAGAGACAGATACTCTAGAGAGCATGGTGAGATATATATATATATCTACTCATTCATGGGTTGTTCTTTCTTTGTATTATTTTCCACATTGTAGAATAATAGTGAAGACATCACAACTATGAAATAACACACATGAAATCATGTCGTAACCAAAAAAGTGTTAAATAAATCTAAATATATTCTTCAACGTAGCCACCCTTTGCTTTGATGACAGCTTTGCAAAATCTTGTCATTCTCTCAACCAGCTTTATTATTTACCTAGGCAAGTCAGTTAAGAACAAATTCTTATGTTCAATGACGGCCTAGGAACAGTGGGTTAACTGCCTTGTTCAGGGGCAGAACGACAGATTTGTACCCTGCTATAATGTTAGCTTTAGGCAACGGGGTTAAGTTGCTGACGAGCTATTTCTTAGTGGTGGTAAAAAGAAGATAGTCCTATTTGGTAAAAGACCAAGTCCATATTATGGCAAGAACAACTCAAATTAGCAAAGAGAAATGGCAGTCCATCATTACTTTAAGACATGAATGTCAGACAATCCGGAAAATTGTGCAGTCGCAAAAATCATCAAGCGCTATGATGAAACTGACTCTCATGAGGACCGCCACAGGAAAGGAAGACCCAGAGTTACCTCTGCTGCAGAGCATAAGTTCATTAGAGTTAACTGCACCTCAGATTGCATTCCAAATAAATGCTTCACAGAGTTCAAGTAAGTACCACAGGATTCTGCAGCAATAGACCGTTGTTTTTCAACAGGACAACGACCCAACACACTTCCAGGCTGTTTAAGGGCTATTTGACCAAGAAGGCGAGTGATGGGGTGCTGCATCAGATGACCTGGCCTTAACAATCACCCGACCTCAACCCAATTGAGGTGGTTTGGGATGAGTTGGACCGCAGAGTGAAGGAAAAGCAGCCAACAAGTGCTCAGCATATGTGGGAACTCCTTTAAGACACATTCAAGACTGAAACTCCTTCACCTGAAAAACATTCCAGGTGAAACTGGTTGAGAGAATGCCAAGAGTGTGCAAAGCTGTCATTAAGACAAAGAGTGGCTACTTTGAAGAATTCTTTAACACTTTTTGGGGTTATTTCATAGTTTTGATGTCTTCACTATTGTTCTACAGTGTAGAAAATGGTAAAAAAAAACACAAAAAAAACTTGAATGAGTAGGTGTGTCCAATCTTTTGACTGGTACTGTGTATATCCACATATGACACAGGAACACATATGCACATAGTATGAATGTTTGAACATTTTGGGGCCAACCGCCAATGAATGGTGGCATTGATATGGTGGGTTGTCATGTTAGCTAAGCCCAATAAATCTGAAGTGTGTGTGTGAGAGAGCATACCTCTGTGCGTGTGTGCGTGTATCAGTTGTGGTCATCCGCTATGGGATAAGATATCCTGACAAGGCAATCAGTGAGAAACAAATTCTGTGGCCGTCCGGCTCTACCACTGCCGATCCTCAACCCTGATGAGCTTTTGAAAAACGGAGTGCGTCTGAAATTGGTTTTGTATGAGAGCCTTCAGATCTGTCTCTTATGACGACTTTTGCCACCTGTCTTCATTGGCTGCTGAGGTCTCGTTATTAATCTGACTCTCTCTCTCTCTCTCTCTCTCTCTCTCTCTCTCTCTCTCTCTCTCTCTAGACTTCGAGCAGGACCGGGGGAAGAGAAGAGGACAGGGTCTCTCCAGAATAAGCTTGTTGTCAGAGTAGAATGGTGGCAGGAGCTATAGGAGGATGGGCTCATTATAACCAAACATATCAAACACATGCAAACAACGTGTTTGACTCCATTCCAGACATTACAATGAGCCCATCTTTCCTATTGTTCCTCCCACCAGCCTCCTCTGCATGGTGTAACCAGAGCTCTCTCTCTCTCCCATGCACAGCACAGGGCCAACCAGAGCTCTCTCTCTCTCCCCTGCACAGCACAGCGCCAACCAGAGCTCTCTCTCTCTCCCCTGCACAGCACAGGGCCAACCAGAGCTCTCTCTCTCTCCCCTGCACAGCACAGGGCCAACCAGAGCTCTCTCTCTCCCATGCACAGCACAGGGCCAACCAGAGCTCTCTCTCTCCCATGCACAGCACAGGGCCAACCAGAGCTCCCTGTCCCCTGCACAGCACAGGGCCAACCAGAGCTCTCTCTCTCCCCTGCACAGCACAGGGCCAACCAGAGCTCTCTCTCTCCCATGCACAGCACAGGGCCAACCAGAGCTCCCTGTCCCCTGCACAGCGCAGGGCCAACCAGAGCTCCCTGTCCCCTACACAGCACAGGGCCAACCAGAGCTCCCTGTCCCCTGCACAGCACAGGGCCAACCAGAGCTCCCTGTCCCCTGCACAGCACAGGGCCAACCAGAGCTCCCTGTCCCCTACACAGCACAGGGCCAACCAGAGCTCCCTGTCCCCTGCACAGCACAGGGCCAACCAGAGCTCCCTGTCCCCTGCACAGCACAGGGCCAACCAGAGCTCCCTGTCCCCTACACAGCACAGGGCCAACCAGAGCTCTCTTGTCTCCTGTTCTTCCTTGCACAGGGCCTAGACTCCAACAGTAAAGGTCAACTGCACAATTCCAATCCAATCTGCTCATCAGCATCACAGACTCACCAAATGTCAAGTTTGGGATAAAGCTTTTAGGCTGTGGACCTAACCAACAGACATAATCATCCTAATCATAATGCCCCCCATTATAAAACCTCATCTGGTCCCTTGCTTTTAAATGAATGACAAATAGTGCTCTGATATAGAGTGAAATCCCAGCCATAATCGGATAAGTTATTCAATTGAGATAATGAAAAGCCTAAGAAAGGAAAGGGAACCTTTGTCTTGGGGATGGACAAGCAGTGGTAGTCTTATCTAATATGGTCAATCAAGAATCATCCAGAGAAATCACTTTAGAGATTCTCTACTGGTTTTGACCAATGACCATTAATATACCAATAACAGGACCAAAACTATTATTTTTTTTCAACATAGAATATAGATCGATATAAGTCAATGACTACACATACTGTACGCTATATTAAGCCACCTTCCAATTTGCATTTCTACTCCCCCCCCCTCCTCTCCTTTGTAGTTTTATAAGTTATTAATTTTGTTGTTGTTGTTGTTGCTCCATAACTGCCAATGTGTGGACTTCCTTCTTTGTCACCATCTAAAAGCTAAGTTGTGACAAAGGGGGGGGGGGGGGGGGGGGGGGAGGCTCATTTGGGATCGTGCCTTGGCTATTTTGATGTTATCCCTAGTATATATGGTGATTGGTTAGCGCTAATTGTTGACTCTTTGGTGGGTCTTGTGGTTTGCTTAGTTCTGTTAATGTCCCCGAAGCCCTTAATGGCCATTTTTATGTGCTATTGGGTCATTGGCTTAAGGAGGTGAGTTGTCTTTGCAATGTTTGACAGTGAGAAGGTTTGAGGCAGACATAACTCATTGCCCACGGATATGGTCTTTCCCAGTGTTAGGTATAGCAGCGTGTTTCCACTTGGGGCACAATGTTTGACAGTGAGAAGGTTTGAGGCAGACATAACTCATTGCCCAAGGATATGGTCTTTCCCAGTGTTAGGTATAGCAGCGTGTTCCCACTTGGGGCATGTTGTTGTTTTTGTGTGGTGATAGCGGTCAGAAAAGTTGTCTCGGGAGCATGTTCGGGGTTGGTTACCAGAGAGCTGGTTCCTCCTTTGTGCCAGTGGGCTCTAGTGCATCAATACCTGCCGAAAAAGCCACCGAAGACTAGGGTTAAGTTTAACAGTAGGACTTGGGGAAACTCATGTAACTTGTACTGTAGTCGATGTGGTCATTAGGGTAGTTCAAAGTTTGGGACACTGTTAAGTCAGCTATGTACTTGTACTGTAGTCGATGTGGTCATTAGGGCAGTTCAAAGTTTGGGACACTGTTAAGTCAGCTATGTACTTGTACTGTAGACGATGTGGTCATTAGGGCAGTTCAAAGTTTGGGATATTAATTTGTTCATATAATTTTGGCATCTATTGCTGATTTTGTTCGTGCTCCTTCTGAATAGTTGCTTATGCAGTTTACGAAGGAACATCTTTTGATGTTGAGCGAGTATTAACATGTTGAGATTAGTGACAAACATCTCAAGGATACAGGGAGGTCTATTCAGTCAGCTAATTTGCTTTCAGCTGGTATTTTTGCCGGCAGAATTGAGTAAACCTAGTCAAGCTGTATTGGATGTACCAATTGTGTCTAGTGCTGGTTTGACATTTGAGCAAGAAAAAGGAGGTAACTTTATTGCAGCTAAATCATGACAAAGATCTGGAAAGGTTGAAACAGCAATAATAACTTGATTTGGAAAGTTTGACGCAGGATGCGGAACAAGCTAAACTGCGGTCGCAATATCAGTGGTTAGAACTTGTCAGAGAAGGCAAGCTTTCAGGTAAATTTTCTTTCGAGAATGATGACTCAAGCTCCCTAATGGGACGCTCTTACCTTGGTCGTTCTCCGCCTTTCGATGTTGCTGGTAGTCTACGGTTCTTGCCTAAATTTACTGAAAAGGTTCCTATGTTTCTACGTTATTTGAATGTGTAGCAGACTCGAGCTTGGCCTATTACAGACCGTACTTTGATGCTACAGTGTGTTTTGACCGGTAGGGTTCGGGAGGCTCATCTCTTTAGCGCTATAGATAGCGATGATAACATAAAGGTTAAAACTGCTGCCCTGCATGCTTACGAGTTGGTCCCTGAAGCATGAGGAAATGGACATATCACACAGTTGTGTGTGTGTGTGTGTGACGCTATTCAGTTCGAGCTCTAGTTTCTCATGACATTTCTTGTCACTTAGGGGTTAGGGGTCATTTTTATTGGCCTCATTTATAAAGACATTTTCTGCTTTACATCAAAACGTTCCATGTTTGTCAGCTTTCTGGGGATCCTAATCAGATGTTTAAGGCCCGTTCCGCTACAACCTGTTACAGGCCATTTGAGCATTTGACTATTGATTGTGTTGGACTCCATTCTACAACTGGGACCACCTACATGTTAACTGTCAGGCTATGAGATCCTGCAGCCGATCCACTTAGCCACATTACAACTAAGTCTGTTGTGAAGACTTTGTCACAGTTCATATATATATATATATATATATATCTTTTTTAATTACCTAAGGTGATTCAGAGCGATCAGGGTTCCAATTTCACTTCGCACATATTTGCACAAGTCTTGGGACAATTGCGTATAAAACATAATCAGTGCTTTTTATGCTCAGTCGAGGGGCCCTTGAGCATTTTATCAGACTTTGAAGCCACTTATGTGCGTATGTAACAGTATAACTTTAGACCGTCCCCTCGCCCATACCCGGGCGCGAACCAGGGACCCTCTGCACACATCAACAACAGTCACCCACGAAGCATCGTTACCCATCGCGCCACAAAAGCCATGGCTCTTGCAGAGCAAAGGGAACCACTACTTCAAGGTCTCAGAGCAAGTGACGTCACGGATTGAAACGCCACTAGCGCGCACCGCTAACTAAGCTAGCCATTTCACATCCGTTACACTAGCACCACCGCTAACTAAGCTAGCCGTTTCACATCCTTAACACGTACTGCACTGAATTAGAACATGACTGGGAAGAGGGATTGTAGTGTTAGTGTTGGTTACTGTAGTGTTAACCCTGGTTGCTACTTGCTGTTAAAGAATTACCGCGAGAGCACTGGGTTCAGTCCTAATGACCTTGTATTTGGTCATACTGTGCATGGTCCCCTTGCTGTATTAAAAGGAGGATTGGAAGGTGGTTGTTGCTCTGGCTTCTGCTCTCCTGTTGCTCGGTCTCCATTTCTTTCTCTTAAATTGTTTCTTCCAGGTACCGTGGTTGCTGAGATTGGATGTGGTCAGACGATTTGGTTGGGTTGGTGTCATCAGCAATCTCAATTGCACATCGACTTGGTGATGTACAGCACAGTACATCACTGGGGCCAAACTTTCTGCCGTCCAGGACCTCTATACCAGACGGTGTCACGCCAGCCACCCAGGTCATAGACTGTTCTCTCTGCTACCGCACGGCAAGCGCTACCGGAGCGCCAAGTCTAGGTCCAAGAGGCTTCTAAATAGCTTCTACCCCCAAGCCATAAGACTGCTGAACATTTAATCAAATGGCCACCCAGACTATTTGTACTATTTAGACTATTTGTATTATCCTCAACCCAGGTGTGTGTGCTTAGTCCCCTCTTGTTCACCCACGATTGGTTGGCCTGCATGACTCCAACACCAAGTTTGCTTTAGACACGACAGCCTACAGGGAGGTCAGTGACCTGGCAGTGCGGTGCAGGGACAACAACCTCAACGTCACTAAGACCAAGGCGCTGATCGTGCATTACAATAAATAATGGGAGGGGGGGGGGGGGGGGGCATCCGCAAGGCTGGAGTGGGTCGTGAGCTTCAAGTTCCTCGGTGTCTAAATCACCAAGGACTTAAAATGGTCCGCTCACACAGGCACAGTCATGGAAAAGGTGTGGCAGCATCTTCCCCTCAGGATGTTGAAAAGGTTTGGCGTGGGCCCTCAAATTCTCAGTTCTACAGCTGCACCATTGAGAGCATCTTGACTATCTGCGTCACTGCTTGGTATGGCAACAGCGCCGCCCTCGATCGCATGGCCCTACAGAGGGTGGTGCGGACAGCCCAGTACATCACTGGGACCGAGCTCCCTGCCATCCAGGACCTCTACATCAGGCGGTGGGAAAGGAAGGCCTGGAAATTCATTAGACTCCAGCCAGCCCAAGTCATAGACTGTTCTCTCTGTCGCCGCACGGCAAGTGGTACCGGAACATCAAGTCTCACACCAACAGGCTCCTGAACAGCTCTCTCCACAAGCCATGCGACTGCTAAACAGCTAACAGAATGGCTAGACCGACATAGCTGACCCTTGTGTTTTATTATTTTGTATTTTTTTCACTGTCTCTATGCACACTCACAGGACTTTACAGTCACGTACACTGACACTCCAACATGCACACACATTTATACAGACTTCACACACACTCTCGATCATAAATTATGCTGCTGCTACTTTGTTTATCATATATCCTGTCACCTTACCCCAAAACATATCTAGCTCTATCACTCCAGTATCCGTGCGCATTGTTAATATGGTACAGGAACTGACCCTGTTTTAAAACGGTAGCTTCTTACTTTCTCACGTTCATATTTCTTGTTTTTTGTTATGCTATATTGATTACTGTAAGATGCATGGTTTCATTGACAAGACTATATATATAAATAAAATGTGTGTTTGAGTAGAAATATCCTTGATTTCTAGATAACAAAAACAAATCACTTGAGGAATTGGGTGAGTAGACAGTTCCTCTTTCACTAGCTATCTAAATATGCAGGTCTGGGCCTTGGATGCTCTAACACATGTTTAGACAGTTCCTCTTTCACTAGCTATCTAAATATGCAGGTCTGGGCCTTGGATGCTCTAACACATGTTTAGACAGTTCCTCTTTCACTAGCTATCTAAATATGCAGGTCTGGGCCTTGGATGCTCTAACACATGTTTAGACAGTTCCTCTTTCACTAGCTATCTAAATATGCAGGTCTGGGCCTTGGATGCTCTAACACATGTTTAGACAGTTCCTCTTTCACTAGCTATCTAAATATGCAGGTCTGGGCCTTGGATGCTCTAACACATGTTTAGACAGTGCCTCTTTCACTAGCTATCTAAATATGCAGGTCTGGGCCTTGGATGCTCTAACACATGTTTAGACAGTGCCTCTTTCACTAGCTATCTAAATATGCAGGTCTGGGCCTTGGATGCTCTAACACATGTTTAGACAGTTCCTCTTTCACTAGCTATCTAAATATGCAGGTCTGGGCCTTGGATGCTCTAACACATGTTTAGACAGTGCCTCTTTCACTAGCTATCTAAATATGCAGGTCTGGGCCTTGGATGCTCTAACACATGTTTAGACAGTGCCTCTTTCACTAGCTATCTAAATATGCAGGTCTGGGCCTTGGATGCTCTAACACATGTTTAGACAGTGCCTCTTTCACTAGCTATCTAAATATGCAGGTCTGGGCCTTGGATGCTCTAACACATGTTTAGACAGTTCCTCTTTCACTAGCTATCTAAATATGCAGGTCTGGGCCTTGGATGCTCTAACACATGTTTAGACAGTGCCTCTTTCACTAGCTATCTAAATATGCAGGTCTGGGCCTTGGATGCTCTAACACATGTTTAGACAGTGCCTCTTTCACTAGCTATCTAAATATGCAGGTCTGGGCCTTGGATGCTCTAACACATGTTTAGACAGTTCCTCTTTCACTAGCTATCTAAATATGCAGGTCTGGGCCTTGGATGCTCTAACACATGTTTAGACAGTGCCTCTTTCACTAGCTATCTAAATATGCAGGTCTGGGCCTTGGATGCTCTAACACATGTTTAGACAGTGCCTCTTTCACTAGCTATCTAAATATGCAGGTCTGGGCCTTGGATGCTCTAACACATGTTTAGACAGTGCCTCTTTCACTAGCTATCTAAATATGCAGGTCTGGGCCTTGGATGCTCTAACACATGTTTAGACAGTGCCTCTTTCACTAGCTATCTAAATATGCAGGTCTGGGCCTTGGATGCTCTAACACATGTTTAGACAGTGCCTCTTTCACTAGCTATCTAAATATGCAGGTCTGGGCCTTGGATGCTCTAACACATGTTTAGATTGCACAATATGCACACGGCACAATGCATTGTTGATTAATTGATAGATACTTCATTTACACATAGACATGTATGTTGGCGCCATGCCAATCAATCAATCAATCAATCAATCTGTAGAAAGGACAGGGACATGTGGAGGCTGTGTGTGTTTGGCCAGTGAGAGGGTTTGCCTGGTCAAACATACCAGAGGATGTCAACATTCCCAGAATGCTGTGTGTGGGTCTGTCCCCACAGGGCCCTGATCTAAAGTAATGCACTATACAGGGTATAGGGTTTTTATAAGGGACGAGGGGCGTATGATGCACGGGCTGCTCCAGCACAGTGTTGCAGGGGACACGAGGGTAACCAGCCATAAGCCTGCATGTTTTTCAATGTGTCCGACGGCCCATGAGTTAAGCAAGTGTTGTGCATTCCACTGGCTTGATTGAGTTCAGACCCTGACTTGTTTTAAAACAGCAGAAGGCCCTATAGAAATACAAGATTCTTCCACCTGGCTAGGACATGAACCATATGAAAACACACAGCTTTGGGGAAGTTTATTGGAAAATAGGGGGGGTAAAAACGGTGTTTCTTGTTAAATACTGCTGATTTTCTACCGCATACTTTAGAGAATGGAAAGTGAACACATTAAATAACAAAAGCAAATACTGCTCAGCTTTCAAATGTCCCTGAAGAACATCTGCGGTACCGTACCGTTCATCAACACTTTTTAGTAAGCCTGATTAAAGTAAAAATGAGTTCTCTCCTCGGGGACGTGTTTTCATGTGAAGCATATAGTACTTTTCTCTTCCCGTTTAGCAGACAAAGTATGTGTGTCCCAAACGGCACCACCCTATTCCCTACATAGTGCACTACTTTTAACCAAAGCAATCGTCAAATGCAGTGCACAATGAAGAGAATAGAGTGCCATTTTGGGACATTCTGTACTCGTAGTACTTTTTTTATGAGACGAAAGCATCCTTCTATCCAGACAGCGCTCGGAGAAGAGTTGTTGACAAGGGAACGCCCACAGGTAGAATCAAGCAGAAAATGTATAATTATTTTCCAAGACCACGATTAATCATTTTACTCCTTGGACAATTAATAATGGCGGAAGAGAATTAGATCCATCTACGTCCCAAATGGCCCCCTATTCCCCTTTGGCTCTATATACAGAAGGGTTCCACAGGACTCTATATACAGAACGGGTTCCATAGGACTCTATATACAGAAGGGTTCCATAGGGTTCTATATACAGAACGGGTTCCATAGGGCTCTATATACAGAAGGGTTCCATAGGGCTCTATATACAGAACAGGTTCCACAGGGCTCTATATACAGAACGGGTTCCATAGGGCTCTATATACAGAACGGGTTCCAGAAGGCTCTATATACAGAAGGGTTCCATAGGGCTCTATATACAGAATGGGTTCCACAGGACTCTATATACAGAAGGGTTCCATAGGGTTCTATATACAGAAGGGTTCCATAGGGTTCTATATACAGAACGGGTTCCACAGGACTCTATATACAGAAGGGTTCCATAGGGCTCCATATACAGAAGGGTTCCATAGGGCTCTATATACAGAACAGGTCCCACAAGGCTCTATATACAGAAGGGTTCCATAGGGCTCTGGTCTAAAGTACTGCATTGCATAAGGAATAGGGTTCCATAGGGCTCTAGTCTAAAGTAGTGCACTACGTAAGGAATAGGGTTACATAGGGCTCTAGTCTAAAGTAGTGCACTACGTAAGGAATAGGGTTACATAGGGCTCTAGTCTAAAGTAGTGCACTGCATTTGGAATAGGGTTACATAGGGCTCTAGTCTAAAGTAGTGCACTACGTAAGGAATAGGGTTACATAGGGCTCTAGTCTAAAGTAGTGCACTACATAAGGAATAGGGTTCCATAGGGCTCTAGTCTAAAGTAGTGCACTGCATAAAGAATAGGGTTCCATAGGGCTCTAGTCTAAAAGAGTGCACTATATAGGGAATAGATTGTCATTTGGGACACAACCCTATAATTACAATATTTATGATGCATATCAAGATTTATATCGAACATATTCTTTAAGTGAATTCAGCAGCATGTTACTAGCCCTTAGCAGTCTTTATAGTTGACTTGAGAACTTTTTTCTTTTTTTTATCAGGGAAATCATTGCTCATTTTAAAGCATCATTACATTGGTTGGTTGATTCATTCTGTTTAAATAAGCTGTGTGTCAGGGGGAACTTTTAGAATTTTCAATGCCGCATTAGAAGATCCAAAGGTGTCCTGATTGGGACTCCGTAGCCCATCTCTTAAAACGGATGTTAGTTTAACAGCTGTAATACCTGTCACAGCATTCAGCTACGCTGAAATATTTGACATTCAGGACCAAACCCCTGTCACCCGACACTATCCACAGGGAGTTTGTGTCAATATCATTTTTAACATTCCCGAATTATAAAGACAGATACTCAAAAAGGTTAATTAATTACAACATTCATCTAACTGAACAAGTGCTTTATTCACTCATCAGCTGTACAATTGAAAGGAGACAAATTGTTAAAAAAAAAAAAAAAACAGAAATGAATATCATGACAACTGCTACAGTAGCACGCCTGTATCTTTTGATGGTGAGCTTGATGCATTCACATTCCATCTGTTTGGATTCCTATTCTGTTATAGTCATGATTGACTACAAAAGCCAGGGGTAAAAAATATATATATATATATTTTCTAATCTAAGGCGGGTATAACATATTGCTTTGTAAGGGCTGGGTTGTTTTATGATTGCTGAGAGATCCTGACAAGGGATAGCAAAGATGACAACTTAGCAAACAGCCCTTCATTAGATCTGCCTGGCTGGAATGAATCAACGACAGCCAGGGAGGATAGAAGAGACGTCGTCTAGCAGCGAGGAGCTATGTGTGTTTAACTCAACAACATTTAATACATGGAAACCTAGCAGATACAGCCTTTGTAGAGCATTGTTTACACTCCCCGAGCTACTCAAAATGTCAACCTTATGTATTCTAACTGGTATGCAGACTTCTTCTTCTATTTGTCAACACTGGGAGCCATTCAAGCGTTATTTAAAGGAAGAGCGGAAAAAAAACTTCCAGATTAAATCCTTGATTTTTCCATGTGACGGAATGGATATAAACCACTGCCACCACTTAAGAACAGTGTGTTGTACATAGTCAGACCAACAGTGGGCCAAAAGGCGCCTCAATTAAACAAAAATAACATCTCAAACATCATCAAACAGAACAGCTGTTGAAGTCTGTAAACTGGTCCAATACAAGACTCCCATCCATAACTCTACCATACAACTCGATGGAGAACCATTGAGACACATGGTCAGAAGTAGCCAAGTGGAACATTATCATTGTCAGAAGTAGCTAAGACTACATTATTATGATCAGAAGTAGCTAAGACTACATTATTATGGTCAGAAGTAGCTAAGACTACATTATTATGGTCAGAAGTAGCTAAGAGGACATGATCATGGTCAGAAGTAACTAAGACTGCATTATCATGGTCAGAAGAAGCGAAGAGGACATTATCATGGTCAGAAGTTGCTAAGAGGAACATTATCATCATCAGAAGTAACTAAGAGGAACATTATCATGGTCAGAAATAGCTAAGAGGGACATTATCATGGTCAGAAGTAGCTAAGAGGGACATTATCATGGTCAGAAGTAGCAAAGAGGGACATTATCATGGTCAGTGGTAGCTAAGACTACATTATCATGGTCAGAGGTAGCTAAGACTACATTATCATGGTCAGAAGTAGCCAAGAGGGACATTATCATGGTCAGAAGTAGCTAAGACTACATTATTATGGTCAGAAGTAGCCAAGCGGGACATTATCATGGTCAGAAGACGCTAAGAGGACATTATCATGGTCAGAAGAAGCTAAGAGGACATTATCATGGTCAGAAGAAGCTAAGAGGGACATTATCATGGTCAGAAGATGCTTAAGAGAACATTATCATGGTCAGAAGAAGCTAAGAGGGACATTATCATGGTCAGAAGGAGCTAAGAGGACATTATCGTGGTCAAAAGAAGCTAAGAGGGACATTATCATGGTCAGAAGAAGCTAACAGGACATTATCATGGTCAGAAGGAGCTAAGAGGGACATTCCCGTGGTCAGAAGTAGCTAAGAGGGACATTATCATGGTCAGAAGTAGCTAAGAGGGACATTATCATTGTCAGAAGTAGCTAAGAGGGACATTATCATTGTCAGAAGAAGCTAAGAGGACATTATCATGGTCAGAAGGAGCTAAGAGGGACATTCCCGTGGTCAGAAGTAGCTAAGAGGGACATTATCATGGTCAGAAGTAGCTAAGAGGGACATTATCATTGTCAGAATTAGCTAAGACTACATTATTATGGTCAGAAGAAGCTAAGAGGACATTATCATGGTCAGAAGAAGCTAAGAGGACATTATCATGGTCAGACGTAGCTAAGAGGGACATTCCCATGGTCAGAAGTAGCTAAGAGGGACATTCCCATGGTCAGAAGTAGCTAAGAGGGACATTCCCATGGTCAGAAGTAGCTAAGAGGGACATTCCCATGGTCAGAAGTAGCTAAGAGGGACATTCCCATGGTCAGAAGTAGCTAAGAGGGACATTCTCAGATGGTTTTTATTATTTAACCAGGGATATCACAAATACCTCTGGTTGTTTAAACAAGGCTACTTAAAAATCAAGAACCTTGGCTTGTATATACATAACAAACATGAGAATTTGTTACTGCAGAGATTTGTTACATTGAGATTTTTATACATTTTTTAATGTGATCTGGGATAAATACAGTGTGTGGTAGATTGTGTCTGATGCTGCATGTGCCACTTGAATCAAAAAATATAGCTAATGTACCAGGTCCTAAAATATAATAACAGTTCCTAATTTGTATTTGCATTTATTAAGGATCCCGATTAGTTCCTCCCAAGGCAGTAGCTGCTCTTCCTGGGGTCCAGCAACATTAAGGCAATTACAGTATATACCGTTTTTAACTATTACATGACTTTACATTTCATAACACTTCCCTCAAACCACTACTATACTATCACATATCTACAACACAAAATCCATGTGTACGTGTGTGTAGAGTGTGTCTTATCATGTGTATGTGTGTGTAGAGTGTGTCTTATCATGTGTACAGTGCCTTGCGAAAGTATTCGGCCCCCTTGAACTTTGCGACCTTTTGCCACATTTCAGGCTTCAAACATAAAGATATAAAACTGTATTTTTTTGTGAAGAATCAACAACAAGTGGGACACAATCATGAAGTGGAACGACATTTATTGGATATTTCAAACTTTTTTAACAAATCAAAAACTGAAAAATTGGGGGTTGACCGCGGCAGCATTCCCGTCTTTGGGGATCTCAGATGATATGAAAGAGAGGTAGGGAAGGCTAGCAATAGGGGTTGCAACAATTTTGCCATATAACTTTAGAAAGAGAGGGTCCAGATTGTCTAGCCCAGCTGACATGTAGGGTCCAGATAGTATAGTGTTGAGTCATCCGCATGCATAGACACACTGGCTTTACTCAAAGCCAGTGGCATGCCATTAGTAAAGATTGAGAAAAAGGGGCCTAGACAGCTGCCCTGTGGAATTCCTGAATTTACCTGGATTATATTGGAGAGTTTTCCATTAAAACCTCTTAAGTCTACCCCTTCCTTTTTCGAACATTCTGTTAAAAATCGCGCAACTTTTCAGCGTCCTGCTACTCATGCCAGGAATATAGTATATGCATATGATTAGTATGTGTGGATAGAAAACACTCTGAAGTTTCTAAAACTGGTTAAATCACGGCTGTGACTATAACAGATCGTGTGTTTCATTGAAAAACGCAAGAAAAACTGCTCTCTGAAAGCTAAAAATAATTTCCATAAGTCACTTTCATGAGTTGTTAAAAGGGCACAACATTTATTATCGACCTGCATGCAATTCATACAGATTCCACACGATATCGCCATTGTCGTCATTTTCAATTGAGTTTTTTCTTGGAAAATCCAACTAACTGGATTCCGTTTCTTCCGGTCTCCACCAGGATGTTTTCAATGTGCACATTGGCAGCCATTGATTTGCAGACGAGGAGCTATTGAATATACATCGCCCTGTAATAATTTTGATAGATTATAAACGTTTACTAATACCTAAAGTTGGATTACAAAAGTATTTCGAAGTGTTTTGTGAAAGTTTATCGTCGACTTTTTTAATTTTAAAAAATGACGCAGCGTTTTAAAACGATGTTTTTTTCTGAATGACACAGCTTCCATAGAAAGCTATTTTGGGTATATATGGACCGATTTAAACGAAAAAAAGACCCAATAGTGATGTTTATGGGGCATATAGGAGTGCCAGGAAAGAAGCTCGTCAAAGGTAATGAATGTTTTATATTTTATTTCTGCGTTTTGTGTAGCGCCGGATAAGCAAAGTCTTTGTTTACCACACACAGGCATTTTGGGGTGTTGCATGCTATCAGATAATAGCTTCTCATGCTTTCGCCGAAAAGCATTTTAAAAATCTGACTTGTTGGCTAGGTTCACAACGAGTGTAGCTTTAATTCAATACCCTGCATGTGAATTTTGATAAAGGTTTTAGTTTTAACGAGTACATTTAGCATTTAGCGTAGCGCATTTGCATTTCCAGGTGTCTACTTGAGACATCTGCGTCTCAAGTAGGAGCAAGAAGTTTTAAAGAACACCCTCGTGTGTTCTGTTAGACAGGTAACTATTTATCCACAATATAGTATACGTTTTTCCATCAGCAGACTATCGATAAGACTATCGATCGATAATGTCAAAAGTTTCGCTGAAGTCCAACAATACAGCTCCGACAATCTTTTTTTTTTAATCAATTTCTCTCAGTTGATCATCAGTCATTTTTGTAAGTGCCGTGCTTGTTGAATTCCCTTTCCTATAAGTGTGCTGAAAGTCTGTTGTCAATTTGTTTACAATAAAATAACGTTGTATCTGCGCCGGAAAGGATTGCTACCGTTTTATTTACTCTTAACCAAACGTATTTTGTTTGTTTTTTCACATTGTTTGTAACTTATTTTGTACATAATGTTGCTTCTACCGAAAATAGCTTCTGGACATCAGAACAGTGATTACTCACCTTTAATTGGACAATTAATTTTTCTTTAGTGAGTCACACTAGAAGGATTTACACCAGACACCCAAACAGGCCCTCATCCCCGTCATTCTTAGGAGAAAGAGATGGAGATTTAGCGGAAGGAGATCGGGGTGCCTTGTGAGGATCAGGCAACGAGTGGCTAATCTGCCTTTGCCATCCATACTATTAGCCAACGTACAATCGCTGGAAAATAAATGGGACGAACTAAACAGGACATTAAAAACTGTAATATCTTATGTTTTACAGAGTCGTGACTGAACGACGACATGAATAACATACAGCTGGCAGATTATACACTCTATCGGCAGGATAGAACAGCAGCCTCTGGTGACGGTCTATGTATATTTGTAAACAACAGCTGATGCACGATATCTTTGGAAGTCTCAAGATTTGGCTCACCTGAGTTAGACTATCTTGTGATAAACTGTAGACCACACTGTCTACATAGAGAGTTTTCATCTGTATTTTTCTTAGCTGTCTACATACCACCACAGACCAATGTTGGCACTAAGACCGCACTCAATGAGCTGTATAAGGCCATAAGCAAACAGGAAAATGCTCATCCAGAGGCGGTGCTCCTAGTGGTCGGGGACATTAATGCAGGAAAACTTTAATTGATTTGACCTCATTTCTATTAGCATGTTAAATGTGCAACCAGAAGGGGGAAAACAACTCTAGACCACCTTTACTCCACACACAGAGACATGTTCAAAGCTCTCGATCTCCCTCCATTTGGCAAATCTGACCATAATTCTATCCTCCTGATACAAGCAAAAATAAAAGCAGGAAGCACAAGTGACTCAGTCAATAAAAGAGTGGTCAGATGAAGCAGATGCTTAACTACAGGGCTGTTTTGCTATCACAGAATGTAATATGTTCCGGGATTCAGCCGATGGCAATGAGGAGTACAACACATCAGTCACTGGCTTCGTCCCCAATGTGACTGTACATACCCCAACCAGAAGCCATGGATTACAGGCAACATCTGCACTGAGCTAAAGGGTAGAGCTTCCGCTTTCAAGGAGTGGGACTCTAACCTGGAAGCTTATAAGAAATCCCACTATGCCCTCCGACGAACCATCAAACAGGCAAAGCGTCAATGCAAAGCGTCAATCGTACTACACCGGCTCCGACACTCGTCAGATGTTGCAGGGCTTGCAAACCATTACAGACTACAAAGGGAAGCACAGCCGAGAGCTGCCCAGTGACACGAGCCTACCAGATGAGCTAAATAACTTCTATGCTTGCGTCGAGGCAAGTAACACTGAAACATTCATGAGAGCATCAGCTGTTCCAGACGACTCTGTGATCACGCTCTCTGCAGCCGATGTGAGTAAGACCTTAAAACAGGTCAAGATTCACAAGGCTGCTTCACTGACATTTTCAACCTCTTCCTGTCTGAGTCTGTAATACCAACATGTTTCAAGCAGGCCACCATAGTCCTTGTGCCCAAGAACACTAAGGTAACCTGCCTAAATGACTACAGACCCGTAGCACTAATGTCTGTAGCCATGAAGTGCTTTGAAAGGCTGGCCATGGTTCACATCTAGTCATGGCTCACAACTTGAAGCTCTCAACCTGGAGCAGCTTCTACCCCAAGCCATAAGACTCCTGAACATCTAATACAATGGCTACCTAGACTATTTGCATTAGCCCCACCCCCCTCCCTCTTCTATGCTGCTGCTATGCACATAATACCTCAATTACCTCGACTAACCGGTGTCCCCGCACATTGACTCTGTACCAGTAACCCCTGTACATAGTCTCGCTATGGTTATTTTACTGCTGCTCTTTAATTATTTGTTACTTTTATTTCTTACTATTTTTAGTTATTTTCTTAAAACTGCAATGTTGGTTAAGGGCTTGTAAGTAAGCATTTCACTGTATGTGACAAATACAATTTGATTTGATTTGATTTGTATCTGGTCAAACACAATTTTTCCCAAAAGTTTACTAATGGTGGGTAACAGGCTGATTGGTCGGCTACTTGAGCCATTAAAGTAGGCTTTACTATTCTTGGGTAGCGGAATGACTTTTGCTTCTCGCCAGGCCTGAGGGAACACACTCTCTAGTAGGCTTAGATTGAAGATATGGCAAATAGGAGTGGCAATATCGTCCGCTACTATCCTCAGTAATATTATCCATCCAAGTTGTCAGACCCCGGTGGCTTGTCATTGTTGAAATACAACAATAATTTTTTTAACTCTTTCACACTCACCTTACGGAATTCAAAAGTACAATTCTTGTCTTTCATAATTTGGTCTGATATACTTGGATGTGTAGTGTCAGTGTTTGTTGCTGGCATGTCATCCCTAAGTTTGCTAATCTTGCCAATGAAAACATAATTAAAGTAATTGTCAATAGCAGTGGGTTTTGTAATGAATGAGCCATCTGATTCAATGAATGATTGAACTGAGTTTGCCTTTTTTTTTACCAAAATGTAATTTCAGGTGGTCCAAAGTGATTTACTATCATTCTTTATATAATTTATCTTTGTTTCAGAGTATAGTTTCTTCTACTTTTTATTTAGTTTAGCCACATGATTTCTCAATTTGCAGTACATTTTCCAATCGGGTTGTGCAGCCAGACTCATTTGCCATTCCTTTTGCCTCATCCCTCTCAACCATAAAATTGTTAAATTGCTCATCAGTTTTTACAGTCATTTTCTTAATGGGTGCATAATTATTAGTAACTGGAATAATTTCATAAATGTGTGAAGTGCAGCGTCTCGTTAAACACCACAGCCCAACAAATATTCTTTACAAAAACAACATAGGAATCACTACAAAACTTATTGTGTGACCTCTCATGCACTATATTAGGCCCAGCCTTTGGAACTTTGGTTTTCCTAGATACGGCTACTATATTGTGATCACTACATCCGATGGGTCTGGATACTGCTTTAAAGCACATTTCTGCAGCATTAGTGAAGATGTGATCAATACATGTGGATGATTTCCTTCCTGTGCTGTTTGTAACTACCCTGGTAGGTTGACTGATAACCTGAACCAGGTTGCAGGTACTTACATTTTGAAGCTTTTTCTTGAGTGGGCAGCTTAATAATGAAAGCCAGTGAATATTTAAATCACCAAGAAAATAGACCTCATAATAGGTCATAACAGGTCCTAACAGGTCATAACAGATCCTAACAGGTCATAACAGATCCTAACAGGTCATAACAGATCCTAACAGGTCATAACAGATCCTAACAGGTCATAACAGATCCTAACAGGTTGTAACAGGTCTAACGGGTCTTAACGGGTCGTAACAGATCCTAACAGGTCATAACAGGTCTAACGGGTCTTAACGGGTCGTAACAGATCCTAACAGGTCTAACGGGTCGTAATGGGTCGTAACAGATCCTAACAGGTCTAACGGGTTGTAACGGGTCATAACAGATCCTAACAGGTCTAACGGGTCGTAACAGATCTTAACAGGTCTAACGGGTCGTAACAGGTCGTAACAGATCCTAACAGGTCTAACGGGTCGTAACGGGTCGTAACAGATCCTAACAGGTCTAACGGGTCGTAACGGGTCGTAACAGATCCTAACAGGGCTAACGGGTCGCAACGGGTTGTAACAGGTATAACGGGTCGTAACAGGTCGTAACAGATCCTAACAGGTCTAACGGGTCGTAACGGGTTGTAACAGATCCTAACAGGTCTAACGGGTCGTAATGGGTTGTAACAGATCCTAACAGGTCTAACGGGTCGTAACGGGTCGTAACAGGTCGTAACAGATCCTAACAGGTTTAACGGGTCATAACTGGTCGTAACAGGTCGTAACAGATCCTAACAGGTCTAACAGGTCGTAACGGGTCGTAACAGGTCGTAACAGATCCTAACAGGTCTAACAGGTCGTAACGCGTTGTAACAGGTCGTAACAGATCCTAACAGGTCTAACGGTTCGTAACGGGACATAACGGGTCGTAACGGGTCGTAAAAGATCCTAACAGGTCTAACGGGTCGTAACGGGTCATAACAGGTCGCAAAAGATCCTACCAGGTCTAACGGGTCGTAACGGGTAGTGACAGGTCGTAACAGATCCTAATCAAGAGCAAAGCAGCTCATCTATAGTGTGGTTGTACACCACACCAGTCATGTTGGTTGTATCATGTGGCTTAGACTACGGCCAGAGAAATCCTTCTACTTTCCATGGCGTACAAGAGGTACTGTAAGCTAAGCATGAGTCATCGGTTGCTTCCCAAGTGGCACACAATTTCCATATAAAGTAGACAACTCTATGGTCATTGCTTAAAAGTAGGGCACTATATTGGGAACAGGATAAATTTGAGTCCAATGATACCCTACTCAACACTGGCTAGTCAACAAGAAATGGACATAAAAATCAGGTAGCATCGGAGAGAGCATGAGGGACCAATACTATGGACCTACTTATGTCTGAACTTATGTGGGCATCACAGTTCAATGACTTACCATAGACTTCAGGAGAGATGGACAGGACAGAGGATGGAGGTTGGGGAGGTGGGAGCGAGGGAAGGATGGATGGATGGACGGAGGGAAGGATGGAAGGGTTGAAAATAAGAGGGATGGACAAGACAGAGGATGGAGGTTGGGGAGGTGGGAGCGAGGGAAGGATGGATGGAGGGTTGAAAATAAAAGAGATGGACAAGACAGAGACTAGTAAGTGGGGGGAGGGGGGGGGGCGGGAAGGCGGAGGGAGCGGGGGAAAATCCTCCTCAGCCCAGGCTGACTCACAGCTTGTGGCAGTCACAAAGCAATCTACTGGCCAGGAGCACATTCACTTAGCAGGCAGCTTGACGATCCTAGCCCCTGTGATTTATTCATTGTATAGACGTGTTGCGAGGCTGTCGGAGTAAGTCAGGTTAGAATCATAATTAAAACTGTTAATCACAGATTCCTGTTTGTTCAGCACCCGTGTGAATTGAAAAAATGTGATCGAATTATTCAGCAATGCTGCCTTTCAGACAGGTAAGTCTGTACCTCGTTGCCTGTCTACCCTGGAGCATTAATATGAAGCAGAGATGGAAGAGTAACTCTTTCTGTGTACCTTGTTGCCTGTCTACCCTGACGCATTAATATGAAGCAGAGTTGGACGAGTAAATATATATATATATATTTTTTTACACAACAAGCTTTTATGAAGACCTTGGGGCTTGTCTTGGTGATTTTATGAACAATACAGGGCCTGTCTTGGTGATTTTACGAAGACCTTGGGGCCTGTCTTGGTGATTTTATGAGCAACGTAGGGCCTGTCTTGGTGATTCTATGAACAACGTAGGGCCTGTCTTGGTGATTTTATGAAGACCTTGGGGCCTGTCTTGGTGATTTTATGAACAACGTAGGGCCTGTCTTGGTGATTTTATGAAGACCTTGGGGCCTGTCTTGGTGATTTTATGAAGACCTTGGGGCCTGTCTTGGTGATTGTATGAAGACCTTGGGGCCTGTCTTGGTGATTGTATGAACAACGTAGGGCCTGTCTTGGTGATTTTATGAAGACCTTGGGGCCTGTCTTGGTGATTCTATGAACAACGTAGGGCCTGTCTTGGTGATTTCATGAAGACCTTGGGGCCTGTCTTGGTGATTCTATGAACAACGTAGGGCCTGTCTTGGTGATTCTATGAAGACCTTGGGGCCTGTCTTGGTGATTCTATGAACAACGTAGGGCCTGTCTTGGTGATTTTATGAAGACCTTGGGGCCTGTCTTGGTGATTCTATGAACAACGTAGGGCCTGTCTTGGTGATTCTATGAACAACGTAGGGCCTGTCTTGGTCATTTTTTCCCCCAAAAGATGTCCATTTAAAATCTTCAGTCACTTCATTTTAAGTCATAAGCTAGTTTTATGTTTTTATTTTTTTAATCATTATCTATGATCCTTATTTAGGCTGTTGACAGAAAGATGGATTTCTGACGACGCATCTAAACCAACTAAATCTCTCGTATTTGCGATTGTTATATCTATGGTGACTTTATTTATCTCATCTGTCAATTTCAGCCAAGTGTGTCAGAACTACTCTGCTCGGGAAAATTTAAAGATGGCGGCGGCCTACATAACTTGAGATGTGGGTCCTTTCTATACTACTACAGCTGACTTATAATGGCAGCACTATCCTCCAGTGTAACAGGGGAACTCTTCCACACTCCACTCTAGTGTTTTACACTTCAAACATTTCTGAGTGCCACTGATGCATGCCCTGATAAAGAGAGAAGGGGAAGACAGCTGCAAACATCCACTAACTGGAGTTGTCAGTGGACTGAAGGATAGACTGGCTGGGGGTTGTGACTGGGTTGTGAGCTCTGTGTGTGTGTGTGTGTGTGTGTGTGTGTGTGTGTGTGTGTGTGTGTGTGTGTGTGTGTGTGTGTGTTTTAGTGTGGCCAGTTTATTAGCTACACTCGTTTGGTACCGGGTCAGACCCCCCTTTGCCTCCAGAACAGCCTGAATTATTTGGGGTATGGAAACATTGCTCAATTGGTATCAAAAGACCTAACGTGTGCCAGGTAAACATTCCCTACACCATTACACCACCGGCCACCAACCTGTACCGTTGACACCAGGCAGGATGTGGCCATGGACTAATGCGGCTTATGTCAAATCAGCATGACACAACAGGAACTGGGATTCGTCGGACCAAGGCAATGTTTATCCACTCCTCAGCTGTCCAGTGTTGGTGATGGCGTGCTCACTGGAGCCCGCTTCTTCTTGTTTTTCACTAATAGGAGTGGTTGTCTGCTGCAACAGCCCATCCGTGACAAGGAGGTTCGTTCCCGAGATGCTGTTTTACACACCGCTGTTGTGCTGCGCCGTTATTTTGTCTGTTTGTGTCCCCGCCCCGCCTGTTAGCTTTCACGATTCTTGCCATTCTCCTTCGACCTCACATCTACACGCTGACTGGATGTTGTTGTTTTTTGTCGCACCATTCTCCGTAAACCCTCGACATTGTCATCCGTGAAAAGCCCAGGAGGCCGGGCATTTCTTAGATACAGGAACTCAACGTCTCTTAGGTCACTCGTTTTGCCCATTCTAGCGTTCAATCAAACAGTAACTGAATTCCTCAGTGCCTGTCTGCCTGCTTTATATAGCAAGCCACGGCCAAGTGACTCACTGTCTGTAGGAGCAAACTATTTTCACGAACGGGGTGGTGTACCCTATTAAACTGACCACTGAGTGTATGACTGGGGTATATTTTATGTCCTAAAAATAAGATGCCATATTACTCTAAATACACATCTCAGGTTTGTATGAGTGTGGGTGGCAGACTGGCCAGGGTATAAGGGTGGTTTGGTAAAGTAGGGGTTACTTTTTTTATCCCAAAAAGGCTACAGACCTGCTCAATCCACACAAACACTGGTGGGTCAAGTAAAAGGAACAACCTGGACTTCTTTTATCAGCGCAGAGAGAGCGACAGAGAGACAGAGACAGAGAGAGAGAGAAAGAGAGACAGAGAGCGGGAGAGAGAGAGTGTGTCTGGGATCTTCAGAGGGCCCAGGAGAGCCAGGGCTGTGAAACACGAATGGTTTAGGCACCTCCAGCTGTGTGGACCCTATTAAAACTAAGAGACAACCAGCAGGTAGTCAATCTACAGACCCCTGGGGGACCCTTTGATATCTGTCAGAACTCAGTTCCCTCCAAAATATGATGGATAACATGATACACAACTTTGACTACAGCTCACCCAGTAACCCTACAAAAGGTAGATAGGCCTATTCACTGTGCGTTTCTTTTTCAGTACTCTGATTGTTTTTCGTTTTCAACCCTGGTGATATTTTTTGTTCTCCATCTGCACGACATTAATCGAAAATGTCACCTTGCTCATTTGATCACATTTCTATTCTCAACCCCCTAGCTACATCCCTTTTGGAACCTTTCCCTAAATCACACATGCTGATATTCAAAATGTCCGTAGAATGCTCTCCTCTCAATAACACACATCCCCCCCCCCCTCCCCACTTCCAGTCCCTAATCCATTCTTTCAAAACAGCTCACCAATTTCATCAAGTCATATGTGATGAGTGCACTAAACAGCTGAAGCTTACAACTTAAACCAGACTCAAGGGATAGAATTAAGCCACACTGGCTCCCAAATGAATTACACAATAGGTTACTGGGCACTGTGCATTTGTCTCAGAGCAGAGAGGCAGAGAGGCAGTCCGTGCCAAGCTTTAGAATTTTAACATTGGACTAGTGAGCTTTAGTGTTATCAATCATTAAATCAAATCAATTAAATATTATTCATCACATGCTTGGTAAACAACTGGTGTGGACTAACAGTGAAAGATGACACAGTTCATTCCCAATTTATTTATTTATCAGAAATTTTGCAAGATGAAATCTATTGAGATGCACGATCTGTGTCCAAATGAAAAAAAACACAAAGCTATACTTTAGCAAGAATAATAGGGCAACTACAGTCTAAAATAATAACAATTAACTAATACAAATAAACATCCATTAACAGCAAAAACGTTGTACAACGATTAATACAACTACTGCTACAACTACTAACAACTCACAAAACGTCTGCTACAACTACTAATACAACTACCAATACTACTTTTACAACTACTAATACAACTAACAAAATTACAACTAATAAAAACTAAGTACCTATGATATATACATACTTACAAATATGTTCATATTAGTTAAAAATACAAACAGTTTGTTCTTAAAATGTGAAAAAAAAAGGTATTTCTTAAATTCACGGTGTGATTTCAATAATATGATTTCTATGGGTAAATGGTTTCAGTCAGTTAAGGCCTTTGTATCTGAAAGATTGTAACGGTTGTTTTCGGGTGAAAGAGAGGAGGACCGAGATGCAGCGTGATGATAATCCATATTTAATGGGAATACTCTAAACACCAAACAAAAACAACAAACCGACAAAAGGAACAAAGACGAAACAGTCCCGAAAACGTGAACACTAAAAACTGGAACAGGAACAATCACCTACAAAATACCCACAGAATATGGCTGCCTAAATATGGTTCCCAATCAGAGACAACGATAGACAGCTGCCTCTAATTGAGAACCAATCTAGGCAACCATAGACTTACAAAAACACCTAGAAACAGAAAACACCCCCATAAACATACAAAACCCCTAGAGAACCCAAAAACACATACATCACCCATGTCACACCCTGACCTAACCAAAATAACAAGGAAAACAAAGGTCAGGGTGTGACAAAGATCTTACTCTATCTTCATGATATATCCTCGGAATGTGTAATTGCTGTTCTTATCGAAAGGAGTAGTGTGAGTCTTGTGAAGTTAGGTGTTCCCTAATATATACAGGGAAAAATCTAAGTTGATACATTTTATAAAGAAAGTGGTACCAATGCAGTTGTCTTCTGTTTGGGAGTGACAGGCCCTTTAGCGATTCATACATTGTGCAATAATGTCTTATAATGGCACCCAATTATGAATATGCAAAGATTGTTATAAAGAACACCTAATTTGTGAAATAAGGTCTTGGTTGTGTTTTGAAAGATGTCAACACAGTCTAGGACAGGAAACAGCAGTTGGGTTACTAAGGTCTTTCTAACGGATACAGTAAACCATTTTATGGATCTGTATAGTAACCCAAGCTTAAAGTTAATTGTTTTTCCTAGTATAATCAATATGTAGAATCTATCCTCAAATCTAGAAATGTCAAACAATAAACACTTTCAAGCATTGTTCCATCACTTCAATGAATTTTGAAATTACCAGATGTAGAGTTTGTTATTTTCTGCATACCAAACAGCGTGACATAGGACTGTTTTTATTCATTTAAAACCAAATCATTTGCTAAAATCCTCTTCGAGAGTTGCTTGTATATTTGAACATGATGTATAGAGCACTGTATCATCAGTGTATTCGTGAACATGTGTATTCTGACACATTAGAGGCAATTCATTTATGAATATAGAGAGTAGAAGGGGGGCCAATACTGAGCCTTGAGGTACACCTCTACTGAGTCCAAGAAGCTCTGATTTATGACCTTCTATGAAAACACATTGTTTTCTATTGCTAAGATATGCACGGAACCAGTTTAGTGATCTGTTAGTGAAACCAATGTTTTGAAGTTTTCCTAGTGAGATAGACTAAATCAAATGCTTTTGATAAATCAATGACGATGGCACCAGTTAGTTTGCCTTGGTGAGATGAAGGATTTACGGTACCAGTTAGTTTGCCTTGGTGAGATGAATGATTTACGGTACCAGTTAGTTTGCCTTGGTGAGATGAAGGATTTACGGCACCAGTTAGTTTGCCTTGGTGAGATGAAGGATTTACGGCACCAGTTAGTTTGCCTTGGTGAGATGAAGGATTTACGGCACCAGTTAGTTTGCCTTGGTGAGATGAATGATTTACGGTACCAGTTAGTTTGCCTTGGTGAGATTAAGGATTTACGGTACCAGTTAGTTTGCCTTGGTGAGATGAATGATTTACGGCACCAGTTAGTTTGCCTTGGTGAGATGAAGGATTTACGGTACCAGTTAGTTTGCCTTGGTGAGATGAATGATTTACGGTACCAGTTAGTTTGCCTTGGTGAGATGAAGGATTTACGGTACCAGTTAGTTTGCCTTGGTGAGATGAAGGATTTACGGTACCAGTTAGTTTGCCTTGGTGAGATGAAGGATTTACGGTACCAGTTAGTTTGCCTTGGTGAGATAAAGGATTTACGGTACCAGTTAGTTTGCCTTGGTGAGATGAAGGATTTACGGCACCAGTTAGTTTGCCTTGGTGAGATGAATGATTTACGGTACCAGTTAGTTTGCCTTGGTGAGATGAAGGATTTACGGTACCAGTTAGTTTGCCTTGGTGAGATAAAGGATTTACGGTACCAGTTAGTTTGCCTTGGTGAGATGAAGGATTTACGGCACCAGTTAGTTTGCCTTGGTGAGATGAAGGATTTACGGTACCAGTTAGTTTGCCTTGGTGAGATGAAGGATTTACGGTACCAGTTAGTTTGCCTTGGTGAGATGAAGGATTTACGGTACCAGTTAGTTTGCCTTGGTGAGATGAAGGATTTACGGCACCAGTTAGTTTGCCTTGGTGAGATGAAGGATTTACGGTACCAGTTAGTTTGCCTTGGTGAGATGAAGGATTTACGGTACCAGTTAGTTTGCCTTGGTGAGATGAAGGATTTACGGCACCAGTTAGTTTGCCTTGGTGAGATGAAGGATTTACGGTACCAGTTAGTTTGCCTTGGTGAGATGAAGGATTTACGGTACCAGTTAGTTTGCCTTGGTGAGATAAAGGATTTACGGTACCAGTTAGTTTGCCTTGGTGAGATGAAGGATTTACGGCACCAGTTAGTTTGCCTTGGTGAGATGAATGATTTACGGTACCAGTTAGTTTGCCTTGGTGAGATGAAGGATTTACGGTACCAGTTAGTTTGCCTTGGTGAGATAAAGGATTTACGGTACCAGTTAGTTTGCCTTGGTGAGATGAAGGATTTACGGCACCAGTTAGTTTGCCTTGGTGAGATGAAGGATTTACGGTACCAGTTAGTTTGCCTTGGTGAGATGAAGGATTTACGGTACCAGTTAGTTTGCCTTGGTGAGATGAAGGATTTACGGTACCAGTTAGTTTGCCTTGGTGAGATGAAGGATTTACGGCACCAGTTAGTTTGCCTTGGTGAGATGAAGGATTTACGGTACCAGTTAGTTTGCCTTGGTGAGATGAAGGATTTACGGTACCAGTTAGTTTGCCTTGGTGAGATGAAGGATTTACGGTACCAGTTAGTTTGCCTTGGTGAGATGAAGGATTTACGGCACCAGTTAGTTTGCCTTGGTGAGATGAATGATTTAAGGTACCAGTTAGTTTGCCTTGGTGAGATGAAGGATTTACGGTACCAGTTAGTTTGCCTTGGTGAGATGAAGGATTTACGGTACCAGTTAGTTTGCCTTGGTGAGATGAAGGATTTACGGCACCAGTTAGTTTGCCTTGGTGAGATGAAGGATTTACGGTACCAGTTAGTTTGCCTTGGTGAGATGAAGGATTTACGGTACCAGTTAGTTTGCCTTGGTGAGATGAAGGATTTACGGTACCAGTTAGTTTGCCTTGGTGAGATGAAGGATTTACGGTACCAGTTAGTTTGCCTTGGTGAGATGAAGGATTTACGGCACCAGTTAGTTTGCCTTGGTGAGATGAAGGATTTACGGTACCAGTTAGTTTGCCTTGGTGAGATGAAGGATTTACGGTACCAGTTAGTTTGCCTTGGTGAGATGAAGGATTTACGGCACCAGTTAGTTTGCCTTGGTGAGATGAAGGATTTACGGCACCAGTTAGTTTGCCTTGGTGAGATGAATGATTTACGGTACCAGTTAGTTTGCCTTGGTGAGATGAAGGATTTACGGTACCAGTTAGTTTGCCTTGGTGAGATGAATGATTTACGGTACCAGTTAGTTTGCCTTGGTGAGATGAAGGATTTACGGTACCAGTTAGTTTGCCTTGGTGAGATGAAGGATTTACGGTACCAGTTAGTTTGCCTTGGTGAGATGAATGATTTACGGTACCAGTTAGTTTGCCTTGGTGAGATGAAGGATTTACGGTACCAGTTAGTTTGCCTTGGTGAGATGAAGGATTTACGGTACCAGTTAGTGTGCCTTGGTGAGATGAATGATTTACGGTACCAGTTAGTTTGCCTTGGTGAGATGAAGGATTTACGGTACCAGTTAGTTTGCCTTGGTGAGATGAATTATTTATACCATTAGTAAGTTTCTAATGCTCTAGTGATATAACTGTTGGGTCTAAATCCAGTCTGAAAGGGTGAAATTAAATGTATCTAGGTACTGATACATTTGGGAATGTATTAATTTATCAAAGATTTTTTGCTATTGACTAGATTACTGATATAGGTCTATAGTCATTTGGGTCTAAGGAGTTTCCACCTTTATCCTTTATGAAGACTCGGTGACTCGGTGACTCGGACTCATTTCCATCCGAAAGGTATTTAACCAGTCGTTAAAGACGTGTTGAATAGATCTGCTAGAAGACACATTCTAAGATTACCAGACCAATGTATAAATCTGGGTTCCAGTCCATCTAGACCTGCTCCTTAGTTGATATCGATCTCATTGAGGAGAGGCGGTATATCAGTTGTTTGATTCTTTCTAAAGTTAAATATCTGCTTAGGGGTGTTGATCTCCATATACAGTATACCCAGAATTGATGGAATTGTGGGTAATATTATCTGAGGTTCCAGGTGAGCTACTAAATGAGAAGTGATGATTAATAACATCAGCTATATCTGTCGGCTCTTGAATGACATGGTAATTTAGAATGATTTGCTGAATAGGTTTGATTATTTGACCTATTTAAAAGGTCCTTTGTGTATCTCCAGAACTGCTGTGGATTTTTTTAATTTTTTATTATTTTTAAGGCTATCCCATACAGAAGGATTTAATTTTCTATAGGACTCCCAATTAGTTGGTTCTTTGGTTCTACGGTACTTAGCCCGAGCTTTATCCCTTTCGCTGTACAGATGTATTCAATCAGAACTAACCCAGGGCAGGTGACAGCCCTTAACTTTTACTGTTCTCCAAGGTGCATCTTTATTGCTTTGTGAAGTCAGTGAGACAGTAATCCCCATGCTCTTTGGGCTGTTGGGATTAGTTGAAATCTTTGCTCGTTGGAAATCAAGTCGTCAATGAAAGAATCAATATCGAAATGTATACATTGTCTTAAATTAATCCATGTGGGTGGTTCTTTAGCCTAGTGGTTAGAGCGTTGGACTAGTAGGTAAAAATCTGTCGTTCTGCCCCTGAACAAGGCCGTTAACCCACTGTTCCCCGGTAGGCCGTCATTGTAAATAAGAATTTGTTCTTAACTGACTTGTCTAGCTAAATAAATTACAAACAGAGTAGATGATGGAAAGATCACTGAAACAGTCTGGAAGAACACCCAAATGTATAATCCTGTCAGGACCTGTCACCAAGAGCCAATTCAGCAAAGTCCCGTTATGAATTTGTGGATTAACTCTCGTTGGTTCTTTGATTACTTGAGTAACATACCTATTTTTAATAGTTTTCTCTATCCTCAGCAAAGGATTTATCTAGCCAATTCTTGTTAAAGTCATCCTAAATAATCCATTCATTTGACCAATGCATTGAATTTACAGGGGTGATAATATTGTTTATGGCGTCTACTGGGGCATTGGGTAGTTTTTCAAATTTGACCGATCATCAATGACTTGTTCTCATGTAGACTTATTTAAAACAAATAAACCATCAACATCTACAGGGGGAATCTCAGGTTGAAATCTTCATAGACAGTCATTTATCGAGGACATAGGTTGCTACTCCCTCACCTCGAGTGAGACCTATCAATTCTATATCATATCTAACCCTGGATTTCTTTACTCAGTGTCTGAAATGTTTCTATTCATCCATGTCTCTGAAAATGTTAACACAGTATTTGAGGTTTATGAGTTTCTACTAATGCTCTGGGCGTGTATATTTTGAGTAGCAGGCTATGAATGATTACATGTATAATTTTGAAGGCTTTAGTATCTGTTATTCTATCTGGACTAGACATGACTAAATAATAATGAATAAAACTAAATGAATTGCATCCCTCGATTCCAGATCATGTTCAGAAGGTGTCAAATCTGATTAAGTTCAGATGCTGCTGTGTTTTTGCAGACCCTGCGTGTTTTTCTCAGCAAAGCTCTCTGACTGAACTCCTGGGATTCTCTCAGTGGACTGTTCTGGAGCTCTGTGGTAGTTATGTTGGATTGGACCTGTGGGTGCTTCCCTGGATGATACTGTAGTATAACTGTCCCTCTGGGTAGATGGCTGGGGTTTACCCTGGATGCTACTGTAGTATAACTGTCCCTCTGGGTAGACGGCTGGGGTTTACCCTGGATGATACTGTTGTATAACTGTCCCTCTGGGTAGATGGCTGGGGTTTACCCTGGATGCTACTGTAGTATAACTGTCCCTCTGGGTAGATGGCTGGCGTTTACCCTGGATGCTATTGTAGTATCTCTGGGTAGATGGCTGATTGTATTGTCGATGGGTATGTGTGTTGTGTTGCCTTGGCTTGGAGTCCCTTTGAGGTTGTTGGTGGTTGGTTTTTTGGTCTTCTGATGTCAGTGTGGTTGTGTGACCTTCTGTCCAAAGCGGTGTCCTTCAGAACCTTTGCAAAGGCGCTCATCCCTTCTCTGTTGACGTGAAACTGGTCAGAGAGTTGGTCATGGGAAATATACTTATGATGAGCAATGCGCACATTCTGAATCAGAGCAAAGTTACCAGACATTTCAGCATTTAACCTGTGAATGATTCTGTGATGTATATCTGTTCTGGGTAGAAGAGTGGAGATTATGATCTTACTTGTGGCGTAGGCCTACGTGGCTGTTATAGCCATCTGGGTCAGAGCCTATAACCACCTGGGTCAGAGACTTGGCTACATCCACCTTGCCTGTGCTGAGCTCATTCCTTCCTGTGTGGAGGATTATGTGGGTGGGTGCTCTGCCAGTAATCCAAGGGCAGACTGCATAGTTCCTCACTCTTCTCCTTGGGAAGAACTGTCTTCCATCAAGGTCTTTTCTGTTGGAGTAATACAGGATGACAATGTTGTCCTCTGACTGCTGCTCTGGCTGTGTGCTGCTGTTGTGGGGTGGTGTCTGGAGTGGATCTCTTCATCTCCTCCAGCTGTGTCTCCAGACGAGTTCCTCATTCATGCGGTTCAGCTCCATTTGTAGATCCTGGTTTGCCTCTTCAACCTTCCTTACAGCACAGCACATCTGTTGTATCTGTGCTGTCAGCTGGTTTCAAGTCTGCGGGTCAGGTCTGATCTGGTTGCTGGAGGTTGCTGGAGGTGGTATTTTTCATTGAACATGGTAAAGTCTCTCTGTTGTTCAGCCAGGCTGTCTTTCAGAGCGTTAACTCTGGGGCAGTGGCGGGAATGAGGAGGTGGGGAGGGGTACCCAGTTGTTGTTACTGATGTTGACACATCTTCACGGGTAGCCTTCACCTCTGGCTCCTCCTGTTTAAAGAGCTCTGTGGCTGAACCACCTCTGGCTCCTCCTGTTTAAAGCGCTCTGTGGCCGCTTTTCGTGTTGGGAACTTCCTCCAGGCTGCTCTCAGAACCCTGGACCATTCTTGTTCCATTGTTATAAAATGTTAACTGTTAACTTCAGTCCTTCTTCCGCTTCCCCCTCTTCTCCCTCCACAGTGATCTGTCTACATGTGCAGATGCCACCCTTCCTGGGATAGGGCAAGGCAGCAGTGATGGCAGAGTGCTAGGCTGTAGGATGTGGGGTAAAGAAGAGCAGGTTTCAATCTCATTCTCCTCTCTTCAGGTCCACTGAAATCAGTCATAAGGGTCTCTGGGTTGTCCCCTGGGATCTTTTCTTTTAATCGATTCTTTACTTTGGTTGTTGTAATATCTTTAAGGTATTCCATTTCAACCTCTTTGTTTTTATTTTGAAAAAGATGCACCTGAGCCTGTATAGTCTGCTGTCGTCCAATCGGTATTGGATAGAATGTCGCGGCTCCACCCACCTGCGGGGAAAACAACCAAAGGTTACCGAAAAGCTGCAGTTACTCAATTGGCTCACAGCCCAAAAAAACTTGACCTTTTTCAAAATACATTTTCTTGTTGTCTGCTTGTTTTAATCAATTACTAAATTTAAGAAAGGTATACCATGTCTAGAGATTGTTTCAACATTGTCTGCTCCTTAGAGTTCTCACTACTTCCAAAAATATATTACAGTATGGCTTCTACAATATCTGTATTTTTCTCATGACGGTGCTGGCAGCCAAATGAGTACGTGTTAGCCAGCTACCGACCGGAACATTAAGCTAGCCAAGACCCTACAAGGCAAACAAACAGACTACACAGCTACAAGTAGTGAGTGGAGTTACAAACAGACTATACTAAACAAGTTAAATGTCTTACCTGTGATGAAATGTTTTCCACACACGTGTAGCCACCGGGTCCCCACAGTTCCCACGCCAAATAACCTGAAGCCACAGGGCTCTTCTCGAAGCCTTTATTTCCCTGTGTGGAAGTATTGTGAACCGTAAGTCAAGATTTTTGCCTTGGTCACATTGAACAACACAGCAGTTATTTCTGTATAACAACAAAAAAATTGACAATGGTGATCAATTGTAAAGAACGTTTGTTTTCCACAATGTGTGGGCGTGGCTGAAGAGATTCCTTACTGCGTGAATAATAAGAAGTATGGTTTGGTCCTTCATTATGACATCAGCATGTGCTCAGCATGTGTTACGAGATTGTTTTTTTATTTATTTGATAATGCTAATAGCACGTTCGCTTCAATTTTTTTTCAGTCTTATGGCTTGAGGGTAGAAGCTGTTCAGGGTCCTGTTGGTTACAGAGAGAACGAGCTATGACTTGAGTGGTTGGTGTCTTAAAACATTTTTAGGGCCATTCCTCTGACACTGCCTGGTACAGAGGTCCTGAATGGCAGGGAGCTCGGCCCCAGTGATGTATTGGGCTATACGCACTAACCTCTGTAGTGTCTTGCCTTGCAATTGTAATAGCGAGCGGTGATGCAGCCAGTCAAGATGCTCTCAATGGTGCAGCTGTAAACCTTTGAGGATTGGAGGGCACGACACTGGACCAGAGAGTAGATCTTTGAGGATCTGAGGACTATAAACTGTAGAAATAGCATGCATAGATTGTATTTGAGTCTATGAGTTTATCCACCCAGCCAACTAGTGATTTCTAATCCTGTTATGTGTGTTCTGCAGTGCATATATACCATAAGGGAGAGAGAATGATCAATCTAACCACTGAGACCTAAAATACTTTACTTTGTAATCAACAAAATGTCATTCCCCTATAGACGTTAGAGTCTGAAATTGACCCAAAAACGCAAGGGGAAAAGAAATGAGCAAACTCTGCAGATTTAAAAGTCTGTGCAGGTGTTTGAGGTGTGAAGTCAGGGCATTTGTCTGCGTAATTACTAAAAGGACGAGCCAAGGGTTTCATGCTACCTTCCACCAAACTAATTTGTTCTTGTTAATTTTCCCAATAGTGCCAGGGCCAAGGCGTTTCATTTGGTGAGAAAGCAAGAGTCAAGAGAAGCACTACGGACAGTGATTAGTTTCCCTATTGTGATAACAATCCCTCTCACTATTGATGGTGATTAGTTTCCCTATCCTGACAACAAGCCCTCTCACTATGGATGGTGATTAGTTTCCCTATTCTGACAACAAGCCCTCTCGGAGAGGGTGCAAGTGTTGGTCATCTTAGTTTGGACAGTATCCAGATGTTCGTATTGTCATACCAACCTTCTCTCATCCCGGGATTTACAGTATTTCCGGCATAGCACACAAGGGGGCGCTAAAATGCAAGAAAACCCCATTGGACCTCGATTACCAGAACGCTAACATAATTTGCACAATCTAATAGCGAAGACAGGCAAATCCAGCTCATTAAGTTATTGAGCAAATCAACAAAGTTGTGATGCATGCTTTTCTGGATGATGAGTGAGGGGAGAAGAACAAAGGAGAAGCAAAATGCTAGTAGGAAGCACAGGGAAAAAATGGCAGCTCGACAGATAACTCATCCAGAGCTCTTTGACTTCTGGCAGAAGGCTAGATATAAGATATCTGAAGGCAATTATTTAGTAATGAATTGCATAGAAGTGTAACTTCATTACCTCATGTGCACCGCACAACAGAGACTCGCCGATAGATATGAAACACTGTGGACTGTAACGATGTGCGCTGAGAGTCAGCTGAGGCATGAAAGCCTGAGGTCTGTAAGCCTGTAGCGGCTCCCAGACCCGACGTCATTCCACCTGACACAAAAACAACAAAAAACACTCCCTGATGCTTCCCTTAGGTGAGGCATCATTCTGTAACGATGTGCGTCGAGAGTCAGGAAGCAAGTTCAGGGAGTGAGTGTTTTAATAAAGTAAACGGAACATAATACAAAACAAGAACCACTAACATCACACAGACAGGAAACAGAAACAATGACGCCTGGATAAGGAACCAAAGGTAGTGTCACGTTATGACCTTAGTTCCTCTGTTATGTCTTTGTTTTAGTTTGGTCAGGGCGTGAGTTGGGGTGGGTAGTCTATGTTCTTTTTTCTATGTTGTGTTTATGTGTTTGGCCTGGTATTGTTCTCAATCAGAGGCAGGTGTCGTTCGTTGTCTCTGATTAAGAATCGTACATAGGTAGCCTAATCTGATTATTTTCTGTTTTAGTGTTTTACGCACCTTACAGGACTGTTTCGGTTTTCGTTTATTTTCACGTTGTTATTTTGTATTTTCAGTGTTCAGTAAAATAAATCATCATGAACACATACCACGCTGCGCATTGGTCCGACATTTCATTACAGGGAGTGACATATACAGGGCAGGTATTCAAGGAAGTGATTGAGTCCAGGTGAGTGGTGTGCGTGTAACGATGGTGAGAGGTGTGCGCCATAACGAGCATCCTGGTGACCTAGAGGCCGGAGAGGTAGCACAAGTGACATGGACTCACCAGGTACCGCAGTCTCCAAACAAACACGTGCCTGGGGAACTGTAGTTAGCTTCAAAATGTAAAATACTGTGACAGGTGAAATTAAATGAACATAATGCACAAGTTGACTGCAGGTATTAACTTTAAACCTATCTACATATATTCCAATTTATTGAAAAACTTAAAATAAATTGTTTTGATATTATTGACAATATTGAAAACCATCCAGTTGCTTTTTCCAAAGACCCCCAGTACACGGTATCTACGCTATACCGCCCAAGCCTATGGTCATCATCATTATTATGCTTTCATAATGGTCCTTGTAGAATGTAACATTGGTCATTGTAGAATTGTGATGTGTTTTTTTTAAGATGGCTAGCTTTCTCTCTGGTCATGAACACTTTGCCTGGCTGATGTACCTGTCTTTAGTCCCTAAGAAGCACAAGTGGTGGATCTTGTTAGTTCCCATGATAGTGCTTTAGTTCCCATGATAGTCCTTTAGTTCCCATCACAGTCCTTTAGTTCCCATCACAGTCCCTTTAGTTCCCATGACAGTCCCTTTAGTTCCCATGATAGTCCTTTAGTTCCCATCACAGTCCCTTTAGTTCCCATGACAGTCCCTTTAGTTCCCATGACAGTCCTTTAGTTCCCATCACAGTCCCTTTAGTTCCCATGACAGTCCTTTAGTTCCCATGATAGTCCTTTAGTTCCCATGATAGTCCTTTAGTTCCCATGACAGTCCTTTAGTTCCCATCACAGTCCCTTTAGTTCCCATGATAGTCCTTTAGTTCCCATCACAGTCCCTTTAGTTCCCATGATAGTCCTTTAGTTCCCATCACAGTCCCATAGTTCCCATCACAGTCCCTTTAGTTCCCATCACAGTCCCTTTAGTTCCCATGATAGTCCTTTAGTTCCCATCACAGTCCCATAGTTCCCATCACAGTCCCTTTAGTTCCCATCACAGTCCCTTTAGTTCCCATGACAGTCAAACTCTCAGACTCTCACGGACACGACGGGGTTCTCCGTTTCATGTCTTTTAGGCCCCGTGGAAAGATGAGACTCTCACGAACACGACGGGGTTCTCCGTTTCATGTCTTTTAGGCCCCGTGGAGAGATGAGACTCTCACGGACACGACGGGGTTCTCCGTTTCATGTCTTTTAGGCCCCGTGGAAAGATGAGACTCTCACGGACACGACGGGGTTCTCCGTTTCATGTCTTTTAGGCCCCGTGGAAATATGAGACTCTCACGGACACGACGGGGTTCTCCGTTTCATGTCTTTAGACCCCGTGGAGAGATGAGACTCTCACGGACACGACGGGGTTCTCCGTTTCATGTCTTTTAGGCCCCGTGGAAAGATGAGACTCTCACGGACACGACGGGGTTCTCCGTTTCATGTCTTTTAGGCCCCGTGGAGAGATGAGACTCTCACGGACACGACGGGGTTCTCCGTTTCATGTCTTTTAGGCCCCGTGGAAAGATGAGACTCTCACGGACACAACGGGGTTCTCCGTTTCATGTCTTTTAGGCCCCGTGGAGAGATGAGACTCTCACGGACACGACGGGGTTCTCCGTTTCATGTCTTTTAGGCCCCATGGAGAGATGAGACTCTCACGGACACGACGGGGTTCTCCGTTTCATGTCTTTTAGGCCCCGTGGAAAGATGAGACTCTCACGGACACGACGGGGTTCTCCGTTTCATGTCTTTTAGGCCCCGTGGAAATATGAGACTCTCACGGACACGACGGGGTTCTCCGTTTCATGTCTTTTAGGCCCCGTGGAAAGATGAGACTCTCACGGACACGACGGGGTTCTCCGTTTCATGTCTTTTAGGCCCCGTGGAAAGATGAGACTCTCACGGACACGACGGGGTTCTCCGTTTCATGTCTTTTAGGCCCCGTGGAAAGATGAGACTCTCACGAACACGACGGGGTTCTCCGTTTCATGTCTTTTAGGCCCCGTGGAGAGATGAGACTCTCACGGACACGACGGGGTTCTCCGTTTCATGTCTTTTAGGCCCCGTGGAAAGATGAGACTCTCACGGACACGACGGGGTTCTCCGTTTCATGTCTTTTAGGCCCCGTGGAAATATGAGACTCTCACGGACACGACGGGGTTCTCCGTTTCATGTCTTTTAGACCCCGTGGAGAGATGAGACTCTCACGGACACGACGGGGTTCTCCGTTTCATGTCTTTTAGGCCCCGTGGAAAGATGAGACTCTCACGGACACGACGGGGTTCTCCGTTTCATGTCTTTTAGGCCCCGTGGAGAGATGAGACTCTCACGGACACGACGGGGTTCTCCGTTTCATGTCTTTTAGGCCCCGTGGAGAGATGAGACTCTCACGGACACGACGGGGTTCTCCGTTTCATGTCTTTTAGGCCCCGTGGAAAGATGAGACTCTCACGGACACGACGGGGTTCTCCGTTTCATGTCTTTTAGGCCCCGTGGAAAGATGAGACTCTCACGAACACGACGGGGTTCTCCGTTTCATGTCTTTTAGGCCCCGTGGAGAGATGAGACTCTCACGGACACGACGGGGTTCTCCGTTTCATGTCTTTTAGGCCCCGTGGAGAGATGAGACTCTCACGGACACGACGGGGTTCTCCGTTTCATGTCTTTTAGGCCCCGTGGAAAGATGAGACTCTCACGGACACGACGGGGTTCTCCGTTTCATGTCTTTTAGGCCCCGTGGAAATATGAGACTCTCACGGACACGACGGGGTTCTCCGTTTCATGTCTTTTAGGCCCCGTGGAAAGATGAGACTCTCACGGACACGACGGGGTTCTCCGTTTCATGTCTTTTAGGCCCCGTGGAAAGATGAGACTCTCACGGACACGACGGGGTTCTCCGTTTCATGTCTTTTAGGCCCCGTGGAAAGATGAGACTCTCACGAACACGACGGGGTTCTCCGTTTCATGTCTTTTAGGCCCCGTGGAAAGATGAGACTCTCACGAACACGACGGGGTTCTCCGTTTCATGTCTTTTAGGCCCCGTGGAAATATGAGACTCTCACGGACACGACGGGGTTCTCCGTTTCATGTCTTTTAGGCCCTGTGGAGAGATGAGACTCTCACGGACACGACGGGGTTCTCCGTTTCATGTCTTTTAGGCCCCGTGGAAAGATGAGACTCTCACGGACATGACGGAGTTCTCCGTTTCGCTCTACGTCCTCCACAACTACCTTGGGACTCGTGTGAAGTCGATACAACCGATCTGCCAACTTCTGTCTGTAGCGTCAGAACACTTTGGGCTACACAATAATATGACCCCTGTACGTACATGTTGATTTGCTCTAGGATGCCCACATGCCACAAAATACTTGTTTGAGGGTTCCCCGGTACCAGTTGAAAAAAATGAATGGAAGTATACAGTGCCTTCGGAAAGAAATCAGACCTCTTGACTTTGTCCATATTTGATTACGTTACAGCCTTATTCTAAAATGTATTTTGAAAAATTCCCTCATCGATCTACACGCAATACCCCGTAACGACAAAATAGAAATAGGTTTTTAGAAATTGTTCCTAATTTATATATATTTTTTAAATATCACATTTACATAAGTATTCAGAGTCTTTACACAATACTTTGCTGAAGCACCTTTGGCAGCGATTACAGCATTGAGTGTTTATGGGTATGACGCTACAACTTTGGCAGACCTGTATTTGGGGAGTTTCTCCCTTTCTTCTCAGCAGATCCTCTAAAGCTCTGTCAGGTTCGATGGGGAGCGTCGCTGCACAGCTATTTTCAGGACTCTCCAGAGACGTTCAATCAGGTTAAAGTCCGGGCTCTGGCCGGGCCACTCAAGGACATTCAGAGGCTTGTCCCGAAGCCACTCCTGCGTTGTCTGGTTGTTTGCTTAGGGTTGTTGTCCTGTTGGAAGGTGAACCTTTGCCCCAGTCTGAGGTCCTGATCGCTCTGGAGCAAGTTTCCATCAAGGATCTCTATACTTGGCTCCATTCATCTTTGCCTCAATCCAGACTAGTCTCCCAGTCCCTGCCACTGAAAACATCCCCACAGCATGATGCTGCCACCACCATGCGTAATGCTTAGCATTCAGGCCAAATAGTTCAATCTTGGTTACATCAGACCAGAGAATCTTGTTTCACATTGTCTGAGAGTCCTTTAGGTGCCTTTAGGCAAACTGCAAGCGGGCTGTTATGTGCCTTTTACTGAGGAGTGGCTTCTGTATGACCACTCTACAATAAAGGCCTGATTGGTGGAGTGCTGCAGTGATAGTTGTCCTTCTAGAAGGTTCTCCCATCTCCACAGAGGAACTCTAAAGCTTTGTCAGAGTGCCCATTGGGTTCTTGGTCACCTCCCTGACCAAGGCCCTTCTCCCCTGATTGCTCAGTTTGGCCTGGCGGCCAGCTGTAGGTAGAGTCTTGGTGGTTCCAAACGTCTTCCATTTAAGAATGATGGAGGCCACTGGGGACCTTCAATGATGCTGACATGTTTTGGTACCCTTCCTCAGATCTGTGCCTAGAACCCAATCCTGTCTCGGCATGGATTGTTTTTTTCTTTAGTCCCCATGTCCCTTTAGTCCCCATGTCCCTTTAGTCCCCATGTCCCTTTAGTTCCCATGATAGTCCCTTTAGTTTTAGTGACAGTTTCTTTAGTCCCCATGATAGTCCCTTTAATTTTAGTGACAGTTCCTTTTGTCCCCATGATAGTCCCTTTAGTCCCCATGTCCCTTTAGTCCCCATGATAGTCCCTTTAGTCCCCATGACAATCCCTTTAGTCCCCATGTCCCTTTAGTCCCCATGATAGTCCCTTTAGTCCCCATGACAATCCCTTTAGTCCCCATGTCCCTTTAGTCCTCATGTCCCTTTAGTCCCCATGTCCCTTTAGTCCCCATGTCCCTTTAGTTCCCATGATAGTCCCTTTAGTCCCCATGATAGTCCCTTTTAGTCCTGTGACAGTCATTTTAGTCCCCATGATAGTTCCTTTAGTCCCCATGATAGTCCCTCTAGTCCCCATGATAGTTCCTTTAGTCCCCATGACAGTCATTTTAGTCCCCATGATAGTCCCTTTTGTCCCCATGATAGTCCCTCTAGTCCCCATGATAGTTCCTTTAGTCCCCATGATAGTCATTTTAGTCCCCATGATAGTCCCTTTAGTCCCCATGATAGTCCCTCTAGTCCCCATGATAGTCCCTCTAGTCCCCATGATAGTCCCTTTAGTCCCCACAATAGTTCCTTTAGTCCCCATGATAGTCCCTCTAGTCCCCATGATAGTTCCTTTAGTCCCCATGACAGTCATTTTAGTCCCCATGATAGTCCCTTTAGTCCCCATGATAGTCCCTCTAGTCCCCATGATAGTTCCTTTAGTCCCCATGACAGTCATTTTAGTCCCCATGATAGTCCCTTTAGTCCCCATGATAGTCCCTCTAGTCCCCATGATAGTCCCTCTAGTCCCCATGATAGTCCCTTTAGTCCCCACAATAGTCCCTTTAGTCCCCATGATAGTTCCTTTAGTCCCCATGATAGTTCCTTTAGTCCCCATGATAGTCCCTCTAGTCCCCATGATAGTTCCTTTAGTCCCCATGACAGTCATTTTAGTCCCCATGATAGTCCCTTTAGTCCCCATGATAGTCCCTCTAGTCCCCATGATAGTCCCTCTAGTCCCCATGATAGTCCCTTTAGTCCCCACAATAGTCCCTTTAGTCCCCATGATAGTTCCTTTAGTCCCCATGATAGTTCCTTTAGTCCCCATGATAGTCCCTCTAGTCCCCATGATAGTTCCTTTAGTCCCCATGACAGTCATTTTAGTCCCCATGATAGTCCCTTTAGTCCCCATGATAGTCCCTCTAGTCCCCATGATAGTCCCTTTAGTCCCCACAATAGTCATTTTAGTCCCCATGATAGTCCCTTTAGTCCCCATGATAGTCCCTCTAGTCCCCACGATAGTCCCTTTAGTCCCCATGATAGTCCCTCTAGTCCCCATGATAGTCCCTTTAGTCCCCACAATAGTCATTTTAGTCCCCATGATAGTCCCTTTAGTCCCCATGATAGTCCCTCTAGTCCCCACGATAGTCCCTTTAGTCCCCATGATAGTCCCTCTAGTCCCCATGATAGTCCCTTTAGTCCCCACAATAGTCCCTCTAGTCCCCATGATAGTCCCTTTAGTCCCCACAATAGTCCCTTTAGTCCCCACAATAGTCCCTTTAGTCCCCATGATAGTCCCTTTAGTCCCCATGATAGTCCCTCTAGTCCCCATGATAGTCCCTTTAGTCCCCACAATAGTCCCTTTAGTCCCCATGATAGTTCCTTTAGTCCCCATGATAGTCCCTCTAGTCCCCATGATAGTCCCTTTAGTCCCCATGACAGTCCTCTAGCTGAGTGAACCTGGTTGGGTTGATCTGTCCCCATGACATTCCCTTTAGGTAAGTGGGTCTGGCTGAGTGTGAGAGGAGAGCCCATCCAGGCCACTTAGCGCATGTGACCTTTAATTCCATGCAGGCTGTGTACAAATGACTTCAACATGCCCCACTCAGGAGAAAAAGGCACCTGAAAGAAAGTCTCTGCTAGATTGTAGCCACTCTGGGTTTGGCCGGCGTCACCGCGGCATTATCTACTCTGGCTCTAATGACTTCCCGCCGAGCGGAGAAAGAGAGAGAGCAAGAGAGAGGCTTCTCTGAGAGAGGAGAGAGAGAGAGAGGCTTCTCTGAGAGAGGAGAGAGAGACAGGCTTCTGTGAAAGGAGAGAGTAGAGGAGAGCGAGAGAGAGAGAGGGGAGGGGGGGGGGGGTTCTGTGACAGGAGAGGAGAGGAAAGAGGAGAGGCTTGGCAGCCAGACTAAGAATAGCATTAGACACAAGGTTATCTGGGCATTACACTCACCGTAACATGTAATTAACTCGCCTCTTCCATTTTCATTACACAATTATTCATTAATGTCAATTTAATTTTATGCATTGTTCTACATGACCAAAGGCTGATTACTAGGGCTCTTGCACTCCAATATCCCAAGTTAACTGGTATCGGCCTCACTCGCAGGCCCACTAATTGCAATTTAGCCCCAGACAGCACCTCCCTCTTTAGGCCTAACCTTAATGGAGAAACTGATTCTCAAACAGGTAACGATTGGAAAGACAAAGTGCTTCTCCCACTGAATGGAAAACAAATGCCCTCACTGCTAAGCTGTTTTCTTTGTGATAGTGCGGGGTCCAGCCCTTTGTATTCAGAGCGGGATAAGTGGTTATATGTCCCCCCCCCCCCCCCCCCTCAAAATCCCATTTGTCTTCTATGTTCCTCTATCTCCATATAATAATAGAAAAGCCCTGTATTACTGGTAACACTGGTTAGGTGACAGAGTTACCCTCCATGGTAATAGGTTGATGGGACTGTGTGGTTTTTGGTGTTGTTTAAATAAAAAAGTGTTGCTAGGCATGTTTATCTGCCCGTCTGAAGAAACAATAATGTGTGAGAAAGGTTCATGACAGATATTCCTAGGTAGAGGTTAGCATTCAAGCAAATGATTAAACAACTTGTCTTTACTGTAGGTGTTTGTGTGTCCTATCTTCCATTTGTAAAGGAATGATCCACGCCTGATAAATATATCAGTGCACAATGATTCAAGGATTATATTCCTTAGTGCCATAAAGTTCTGCTGGCGTTATGACAATTCCTCCTCCACTCATTTTGGCACCCATTCCATGATATGTGTTTCTGAACTGATTCAAAACAGAGGACAGTCAATTGATCAACAACGGCACCCCATTATAATATTGTATATCCACCTAAACAAGGACCGTGACATTTTACACACATTTGACCATCTTAACCTACAGATAGTACGTTCTGAGGTGAGGTCAATCTCATCTGTTCTGGATAGACGCACCTCCCCACCCTGTCTCCAACACCTCCACACACACTCACCTCCCCACCGGCCCCGCCCCCATCTCCTCCAAACCACCTCATCCCACCTCCCTTACGTCCCCACCCCCTCACCTCCCCCACCCACCTCATCTCCCCCTTCTCTCATAACAAAATGGCTGTCATTAATCTTTCTGATTCATCCAGCTGATGGCAATCAGATGCTGCCATCGCAGGGTTTATTATAGTATTAAAACAACAACTGCTACGGCTTTTCTCCTTATCCCTGTCCCCCCCCCCCCCCCTCCCGCCTCTGCCTCACAGGCACAACCAACCACCTATCTCCACAGTCTCCTCCCCCACCCTCACCTTCTCCAGGGGGGGAGGAGGGGGAGGGTGTGTCGGAGTGATAATTAAATCCGCTTTTTTAGAGCGGGAAATCACTTCACACCGTTTTGTCGCAGTAACTTAGGAGACATCTAGTCTCATACGATAATGCTAGAAAATGATCAAGCGCGGAGGGGGACTTCACTTGGCACACACCTAGTAAGGAGGGAGAGAGAATATGATTAAAGCGTGTAAATTTTTACGCGGCCCCAGGCCAAACGGACCCGTCTTTCATCGAGCTGAAAGATCTACATCAAAGTGGTAAGAATCCTGCAGGCATATGTGTTCAAAGCTCTCGCTCCCATTTTTTGTTAAATTCAATTTTCTGCTTGTTGTCCATATTATGTTTGAAAATAAAGCACAGGATATTCACTTGTAATGGGGAAAGTACAAGGTGTGTGTCATTCTACAGAGAGCTTCTCTGTTTCATGAACAACACCAGAGGAAGCAAAGACAAAATGGCACATTCATTTACCCCTTTTGTTGATCAACCAATGTAAAATGATTATTTTTCTCTCCTCCACAGATCTTTGTAAGCAGTGGGGCAGCAATTATTGTCCATTTGCAGACTGAGGGGTAATCATGGAGAAGCTGCGGGATAATCAAGGACCTCGAAAAGAAAATGAGATAATAAGCGTCAGATATGAAAGGAAGGAAACGGAGAGCAAACTAGAATCTTCATTGAGAATAAAAGGACATGTGATTAGCATGACCAAAGATTTAAAACACTCTGTTTGAATAGAATAGATTGTCATTACTTTCATATTGAATGGAGTTCACTTCATACCACATTATCTAAATAAGAAGATGAAATAGATCCGGAAAATATAAGATGTTGATGGTATTCTTTCAAGTTTTTCTTGTTTTTTTTTTTTGTGAGGGGACAAAAAAATGTATCTAAATAGTTTTTTCAGATACATTTAGCACTTTAGAGTTTCAGTCGGCACATTCAATAACATACAGACTTTATGGTTCCAATCCTCCATGTACACAAAATATATGTTGTAATGCAAATTAATAGACAGCTCAAAACCATAGTTGCTGTTTGGGTATGTATTGATTGTTTTATGCCTGATCAAACATTTAAATACATGATGTATTCAGATCTCTATTAGCTCTTTCCAGAAGTCTTCAATCGCACAGCCTCATACGGTGTTCCCCAGGGCTCGGTACTAGGTCCCCTATGCATCTGCCAGTCCATCCAAGCCAATTGGTTAGGTCACATCTTTAACAAAAGTGACTCATGGATTATAGCACAAACCCCCATTAAATGACACAAGATGGAAGATCTTTTGATATTTGCCTACCCTTGGTTACTTGATTATTAACTTGAGAGTGCTGTTATTGCTGTGTCCTGATAACAGCTGATCCACTGTGTAGATGGATTGAAATAAAGAACGGCTCTTTGAAGCTCTCTGAAAGCCCTTAGCAGGGGACAACATCTCTGTTTATGCAGCTGTGGCGGGCCAAGCACAGCACCTACTGTAGGAAAATTATTAATGGGGCAAGCCCATTAATTCATTACACCCTTATGTGTCTGCTTTAAAAAAAAAACATCCTGCTCCCAAATAGAAATCTTTGCCACACCTGTTGCCAATTAATCCATGCTGAAATACATCAATCAAAACAGATTGATAATAATGTGTTGCTAATGCCCAGTGAAGCAGCATGAGAGGAAGATTTGGTTAATTTGTGCACTTATCCCTGTTTTCCTTGCCAGTGGTTTTTTAATCTAAAGACAGAGAGGTTGTCACAAACAGACTCAACTTTCCACGGTCGTCAGCTACCATTAGTGTGCATTGATTAATGAGACAAAGTAATGCAGAGTTGATGTGTCAGACTTCCAATGAGGATTGAGATAAGGGAAGTTGGAGGCATGGAGATGATTCATAATCAATCTAGCATGTCACATGGCAAGACTGCAGCGTAGCCTAGTGGGTTAGAGCGTTGGGCCAGTAACTGAAAGGTTGCAGGATCAAATCCCTGAGCTGACAAGGTAAAAATCTGTCGTTCTGCTCCTGAACAAGGCAGTTTCCCAGGCCGAACAGGCTGTCATTGAAAATAAGAATTAGATCTTAACTGATTTGCCTAGTAAAATAAAGGTACAAAAAAAAAAAATCATCCCCACCTCCTTCTGTGGCTTGAAATATTGAAATGAAAACAACCAGTCAGTGACAGGGGAGCGTGTAGACTCGTCGCTGACTCAGAGTATGTGAGATGATCTCCAGATCATCATTATCTCAGGGTTTTTCCCCCCTTAGCAAATAGAGAAAACTATCCCTCTATCTTGGTGCTTGAATGAACACAGTTAGTGTACTGGTAAATTAGCAGGCGGAATGGTCGTACATTTCTCATGTTCAAAGGAGCCTCAAAAAGTCAATTTAGATCATTGATACAGGAAGAGCAACAAAAAAAAAAATTTAATTTATCTTTGTGTTTGTCCCAAATGGCACCCTATTCACTTTATTGTGCATTACTAGTGTACTTCTACCCATAGGGCTCTGGTCAATAGTAGTTCACTATATAGAGTGCTACTTGGGACGTATCCTCTGTCTTTATATGCTTGTGATCGCTGCCATCTCACCATCTATCCTGATTGGTTAGGATTAATTGACATCTTGTGTGATTCTCAATTTTATTTTATTTTTTTCTGGTTCAATTAAAATCTAGTTTTAAACAGGACAAATATAAGCACCCACTAGTTGACCTTTGATTATAAAGATGGAATTGCTCTACACACATGTCTTTGTGAAACGGACCTTCAAACAAGACTTGACACCTATTTCTAATGGGTGTAAAGATATTTATTAGACGTATTACTTATACTACTGTATAGATTAAGTACTGTACATTCTACTGTATAGATTAAGTACTGTACGTAACGGCCTTGGTAATAGCTAAATATAAGATACTTTTATCCGTAGGTTCTTTTCAATGTGTAACTACATTTAATAGCATCAATGCCGAGTAACAAACGACATGCGACTGAATGCTAAGTAGCCATGTAACAATATGAATTAACTCATTGATCATACTGTACATTCTACTGTATAGATGAAGTACTGTACATTCTACTGTATAGATGAAGTACTGTACATTCTACTGTATAGACAAAGTATTGTACATTCTACTGTGTAGATTAAGTACTGTACATTCTACTGTGTAGATTAAGTACTGTACATTCTACTGTATAGATGAAGTACTGTACACTCTACTGTGTAGATGAAGTACTGTACATTCTACTGTGTAGATGAAGTACTGTACATTCTACTGTATAGATGAAGTACTGTACATTCTACTGTATAGAGGAAGTACTGTACATTCTACTGTGTAGATGAAGTACTGTACATTCTACTGTGTAGATGAAGTACTGTACATTCTACTGTATAGATGAAGTACTGTACACTCTACTGTGTAGATGAAGTACTGTACATTCTACTGTGTAGATGAAGCACTGCACATTCTACTGTATAGATGAAGTACTGTACATTCTACTGTGTAGATGAAGTACTGTACATTCTACTGTGTAGATGAAGTACAGTACATTCTACTGTATAGATGAAGCACTGCACATTCTACTGTATAGATGAAGTACTGTACATTCTACTGTGTAGATGAAGTACTGTACATTCTACTGTGTAGATGAAGTACAGTACATTCTACTGTATAGATGAAGTACTGTACATTCTACTGTGTAGATGAAGTACTGTACATTCTACTGTGTAGATGAAGTACTGTACATTCTACTGTGTAGATGAAGTACTGTACATTCTACTGTATAAATGAAGTACTGTACATTCTACTATATAAATGAAGTACTGTACATTCTACTGTATAAATGAAGTACTGTACATTCTACTGTATAGATTAAGTACTGTACATTCTACTGTATAGATTAAGTACTGTACATTCTACTGTATAAATGAAGTACTGTACATTCTACTGTGTAGATGAAGTACTGTACATTCTACTGTATAAATGAAGTACTGTACATTCTACTGTATAAATGAAGTACTGTACATTCTACTGTATAAATGAAGTACTGTACATTCTACTGTATAGATTAAGTACTGTACATTCTACTGTATAGATTAAGTACTGTACATTCTACTGTATAAATGAAGTACTGTACATTCTACTGTCCACTCAAAAATGCTTCCCTTTTTACTTAAAAAAAAAGGGAAGAATGCAAGGATGCATCGTTCAGAATGCAGGTGAGAACGACAACCTTGCCAGTGGACTGGGATGATGCAATTCTCTGGCAAAAGGTGTTTAAATGGGAGACAGCTCTCTCTACCTTCTCTACCTGCTCTGAGTTCCAGAGCTGAGGAGATGGTGATGGTGGACCACTCATTGTCTGCTTAGAGCTGTTTACATTTCTTCTAAAGCCCTATTTAGTTTCTCCTGACAAGGTGGAATAAGTGACTGTGCCATGATGGATGGCAGCACCTGTCCTAATGGAGGCTCAAACTGTGCCCACTAGTGCACGTTACGTTGATAAATTGACGACAGTTGGAACATGCTCCGTTAGCGGGGAGAATGAGGCTACTAGGACATCCGCCCAGCCCTCTCTCTCTCTCTCTCTCTCTCTCCATGTTTCCCCAGCTTAAAGTTTGCATCCCAAATAGGGGCACCCTACTTGTCCTGGTCAAAGGTAGTGCACTTTATAGGGAATAAAATACCATTTGGGGCGCAGAAAAAAGTTAGCGCACAGCAAAATCTGGAACTCACCACACAGCTGCAAATGGGTGACGCAAGGCCCTCAGATGAGTTTTAGGCGATTAATGTGAGAGGGACGTCATCACTCAGCACACAACACAGATGACAATTTGGTTGGTTGAGGGTTGGAGCGAAGAGGGAGGGGGGGTGGTTTAAAATAGAAAGTCTGAAGATCTGCTCGTATGTTGTCAATACGAAAGATTAAATAAACTGACACCCTTAGGCATCGGTGAGAAACTTAGTGTGGGAAATTTGTATGAGCGAAAATCGAAAAACAACTTACTCCATAAAATTACAACAAGCTGTGAATAATAACGTAGATAATTAGGTCCAAAATGGAAACAGGAGCGCTGGGCTCATGCTGTGTGATGGGGGTTAAAGGTCAGGGGTCAGGGAACAGTTAAAGCCTACATACAGCATTAAATAGTTACTGCATTCAGCCAAGCACCATAAACACTATACCTCAAGACACAAACAAAAAAAAAAACTGAGATGAGCCCCCTTGGACTCCAACAGAGCTTTATCAATTATGTTATGACGTTAAAAACATGTTTTAAAGTATTGTCAATGATGTTAAAAGATGTTCAACTCTTTTGTAGTCCTTGAATGACTATAGTAAAGGGATAGCATCTTTTCACAACTAATGGTAAGTACCTTGTACAGGTTAAAGTGTGGGCTGCATGTCTCGAAAGGGGCATACTGGATCTTCGGAATGTAGTTATAAATCAGTTACTCCCATGTAATCAGCGTCAGTTTTTACCACCTTAGCTAGGACGGCCTAGTAAAGCTGCTCTTGACGTCCTCCTCTCCCTGCACGTTGTCTATTGTGCCTTAGTGTGTTTTCTGGGTTCCTAAACAATCACCCACGGTCTAATTAGCTCTGGCACTCAGAACTCACTCTGGAGGAGAAAAGGCCAATTTAAGGACCTTCAAAAAAATTGCCTTACCCTTTTTTAAAGAGCCAATTAGTTTGAATATCCAACCATGTAGCCTGGTATTACTTGGCATCTCTGTCACTGTTTCTGTAGAGCAACCAATTATGTACAATTATAGAGAATACTTTTTTTTTTTGGCATACCCCTTGCCAGGTTTCGCTGTCTCCTCTCTCTTTTCCCCCCCTGTCTGTGTTCATGTTGCTGAACATGTGTGTTCTTCTTCATCTTCTTGGTGCATAATATTTTTCGGTGACCTTAGAACAGCAAGGATCCAGGCCACAGCAGGCGGCGTATTAAATCACAGAACAACGTTCTTCATACCACTTTGAATAGGAGGCAGTTATTGACCAAGTCGCTACGTTATCCCTCGACTGAATTGATGGAGTTATCTGTTGCTGGTCATTGTCCCTGTGAGATAAAAAAATAAATAAACATACTACTACTTTATGGCCATCAGCCTTCATGTCTAGTAGGTCTACAAGAGAATTTAAAATGTGCAACTGCGCCAAATTAAGTTATTTTGAGAGCACCAGCTCTCTGCAATTATGTCACATCTGCAATAGTTTACCTGGGTTACTGTGTTCGATTATTCTGAGTCCTCCAGCCTTATCCAGAGCAAACCCAGATGTCCCTGGGGGTGAATCCAAAATGGCACCCTATTCCCTATAAAGCACACTACTTTTGGCCAGGGCCCATCGGGTCTCTAATTAAAAGTAGTTCACTATATAGGGAATAGGGTGTCGTTTGGAACACTGTTTGTTCACAGTTGAAAGAGCTCAATAAAGGAACAGAATCTGACCTTCGTCACCACTGGCTCAGTTACCATCACAGGCTTTATTAACTGCAATCTGTACTCTGATGATTGATGAATAATACAACTATCTGTGCATATTGCTGTGAGTTTATAGTCCTACTCCAGTCTTTTTTTTCCCCCCAGCTCATTTATAACCATGATTTCCTTAACAAAAGGCACATCTCAACAGGTGGTCCAGGGTAAGTCATGACATGGCAGTGTGTGTGTGTGTGTGTGTGTGTGCGTGTGTGTGTATGTGTGTTGGGGGGGGGGGGGGGGGGGGCTTTCCTCTTTGTTTGTTATTGCTTCTCTATTGTTCCTCAAGCGAGGGCTGATGACATCACAGATTCCCATCAGACTGACTCATTGAATGTTTCAGTTGTACCCTTGTAGTGTGTGTACTTTACACTATTTTTATTTTTCAACAGTAAAAGTTTTTTTTTTTTAATTGCTGAATGACGTCTTTAAGTTTTATGATTCAGAAGTGTCGAATGTCAGACTGAAATCTCAAACTCCAGGTGCGCTAGTTGAACAGCCCACAGAACCAAGTGACCAAGTGGATTTGCATTGGGTGTGGGGTCCAGGCAAGTGGCTGTGGGGGTTATAGTTGTGCTATTATTGAAATAACTATAAACTATGAACTTTCATATTGGCTCTAAAGCTAGTGTGTGGGAAGGAGTATAGAAAATATCACTCAAATAAACAGTTGGTGTGGGTTTGTTTTTCTGCAGGTTTGTGTATGGAGGGGGGACGTCCTCACTCAGAGGAAGAGTTAATTAAATCAATTAAAGCAGCGACTTGATTAAAGCTGATTGTCTTAACGAAGGAGTGGGGGTTGTGGGTACAATGGAGCCAGTATTGGCCGCAGGGTTAAAGGCCAATGAGAGGACCAGACACAGGCATGTCTTCTAACTGATTTATCTGTTGTTTAAAGGTGGAAAACATGGGGCTGCAGCGTCCCCGTGGAATGCTTTCGACACCTTGTAAAGTCCATGCACAGATGAATTGAGGCTGTTCTGAGGGCAAAAGGGGGCTGCAACTCAATATTAGGAAGGCATTCCTAATGTTCTGTACACTCAGTGTAGTAATATATAAGTGCCATACATTGAAGTGCACATTGCATCCCTATGGACTAAACTGCTTACGATAGACGACCAATCCCATGGGCTTCCTCAAAATTCCTTTTTGCTTGTTTTCTTTCTCCTTCGTATTATTTAAGCTAATTTAGACCATATTATTAATAATAATGAGGAACTTTTACTGTTTAGGTTTGCATTTCTGTTGCTAGTTTTTTCTATTTGTTTTATTACCCACTTACATTTAAAGGGAAATGGTTACTTATTTTAGAGGGGGAAGGGGGGATGGCTCACAGGGGGGGGTCTGTTTGGGGAATGATAAAATGGGTGGGTTTACCTGTGTGTCCTGCTTTTTATTTTACATCCATGAGCTTATTAACATTGAAGATAATAATTACATAATGATTTAAAATATATATATATAATATATATATATATATATATATATATATATATATATATAAATATATATATATATTTATATATATATATATTTTAAATCATTATGTAATTATTAAAAACAATGGCAATGCTAGCTAGTCTCTACTGGAATGTGAAAGGTCTAAAGTCCCCTATTAAACTTTCCAGCTGTCTTGATATCCAATAAACGACATTGTTATAACTAGGCTGCAAGAAACACAGCTGCTCCAAAAGCAGAAGCATCTGTACAAACTGGCTGCTTTTTCATCAGCTCCAAACCAAACTATGGGGGTAAAGGCGAAGAACAAAGGCGGCAGAATCGCTTTCCATAAAAGTATCCATAATGGAAATAAAATTGCCTTTATTCATTAATGTGTGCGCTCCAAATGAATATGATCCTACGTGTTTTGATTCACTGAATCTGCATATTGTTATATTTCACTGGTTATCCAACACTTTCTGATTACAACCTCGTTCATGCCTGGAAAGCTCATAACCCTAAAGTAAAAGAATACACTTTATTTTCAAACAGGCACAACATTTTCTCACAAAGGAATTTCGTACAATGATCTACTCCTCTATTTTCTTCAACATATTAGCCTATCTGATCATCATGCTTTACTACTGCCAGCTACATGTTTCAGAATCTCATAAAAGAGCCACGAGATGACTGATCATCGTGCGTATTATTGGCAGATACACATTTCAAAATCTCCTAAAAGACCCACAAGATGGCGCTTTAATGTTTCCTTACTACCAAATCCTACTTCCTGTGAACAATTTGAAACTGAATTGAATAAATTCATATTGATGAACAAAAATTCAGTCGATGATTCTATAATTTTATGGGCTACCACCAAAGGTTTTTATTAAAAGCCATGCAACAGAATTTGCATCTGGGCTGAATAAATCATGATTAAAGAAGATATTAGAATTGAAAAAGTTAGTAATGACGATACAGCGTTCCCAAAAAAACACTTTTTTCAGACCAGGTAGTCCAGACAGAACTACATATATTGGTAAGATAGAGACCATCCATCGAGTTAGACTCAACCATTACTTTTATGATAACCAACCAGCTTCACAATTATAATCAATGACCAGATCTTGCAACTATTGAATCTGAAGTAGGTGAATTCATATCAGAACCCAAATGATTTAACCAAAGATTCTTCCTTTAAAAAAACTCTGACTGTAAATCCACACCAAGACAGATTGTTATTTTTAAAAGATATAAGAACTCCTCTTATGTCAACTGATGAGGACGACTTGCTGGGAGCCAAAATCTCTCTCCATGAACTCAAGAGGGCATTGGATAAGATTAATACAGGCAAATAACCTGGTTGGGATGATATGCTCCTGAGGTCTATTTTAAATTTAGAACCAATTAGGTCCACTGTTACTTGAAATGATTAACACAGCCGTTCACAAAAGGTTCATTTTGTAAGGGATGTAAAATACATCACTAATTAAGCTTTTATTAAAAAAAGGTAGGACACCACCCAGTGCTCTCACTATCTTTGATAAACAAAGATATTCAACTATTTTTTACAATTCGGTCATCCCGTCTCAAAACATACTTACCCAAATTGGTTCATTTGGCCCAAAGAGGGTTTGTTAAAAAAATATTATTCTCATATAATCTCTGTCTATTACATATCTGACCTGCTTCATCAGATAACCCCTTTATATTACATATCTGACCTGCTTCATCAGATAACCCCTTTCTAGTACATATCTGACCTGCTTCATCAGATAACCCCTTTCTAGTACATATCTGACCTGCTTCATCAGATAACCCCTTTATATTACATATCTGACCTGCTTCATCAGATAACCCCTTTATATTACATATCTGACCTGCTTCATCAGATAACCTCTGTCTATTACACATCTGACCTGCTTCATCAGATAACCCCTTTATATTACATATCTGACCTGCTTCATCAGATAACCTCTGTCTATTACATATCTGACCTGCTTCATCAGATAACCCCTTTATATTACATATCTGACCTGCTTCATCAGATAACCCCTTTATATTACATATCTGACCTGCTTCATCAGATAACCCCTTTATATTACATATCTGACCTGCTTCATCAGATAACCTCTGTCTATTACATATCTGACCTGCTTCATCAGATAACCCCTTTATATTACATATCTGACCTGCTTCATCAGATAACCTCTGTCTATTACATATCTGACCTGCTTCATCAGATAACCCCTTTATATTACATATCTGACCTGCTTCATCAGATAACCTCTGTCTATTACACATCTGATCTGCTTCATCAGATAACCCCTTTATATTACATATCTGACCTGCTTCATCAGATAACCCCTCTTTATGACATATCTGACCTGCTTCATCAGAAACCACAGCTCCTTGGCCAGTTCTATCTCTCAACACAAAAAACGTTTTTGATAGACTAAAATGGTCATATGTTTGGTCGGTTTTGGAACATATGGGACTTAGCTCCAATTTCATTAACATTCTACATGCCAATTCTTCAGCCATAGTAATAACAGGCAATACCTGCTCTGTCTCATTCAGAATAACTAGAAGTAGTAAGCAAGGCGATCCCATCTCACCTCTGCTATTTTGATTGTCTATGAAACCCCTGGCCCAGGCAATTCGACAATCGAAAGAAATTACACCAATATCTCTCAATTGTACGGATAATGTCATCTCATTATATGCCAACGATATGTTGCTTTATCTAGACAATGGAGATCAAAGAGAATTGCAGCTCTATCTCAAGATATAAAATAAATCTAACCAAATTTGCCCGACTGCCTCTCAAGCCTCCGATGGAGGACTCAATCTCTACTTATTTCCAGTTTTAAATATTTGGTTAGATTTATTCGGCAATGTTTTTTTCTAAGGAAGGGAATATATATATAATATATAAACATTGCCAAAAAGTTTAACAGAATGCTCAAATTAATTGAATTCGACCTCAGTAGATGGACTAATATCCCAGTTGCTTTAACCGTCAAAATTAATGTATGGTGTCGTGGAAATTCAGTACTGAGAGAGACTTTGTCATTTCTTCAAACAATCATCTTGATTTAATATCGATTAATTATTGCAATAATGAGACTGGTCGACCCCACACCCTTGAGTGTTGGACTGAGTAACCTAACCTTTACACAAATGCAGAGTACTATATACAGCTGACACTAACAATGCTCATTCATGGTTTGTTCAACCACCCTCATGCAGACCAAGGAGCATTATAAGCTACTCTGGGTTCATCCTGTCATTATATACACGTGGGTTGTTGTCTTAACCCCAGCCTAGCTTAGTTTCCCAGTTACAAGGATGATTTTGAGACAATGAGGGATTGTTCTACTCCTAAGCTATCTCTAGTAAAACACATTCCTGTCTATGTAATGTAGTCTTTAACTAATTTGTCAGCTCAATCCATCTCTGGTGACCATACACCCAGATTAGCTGCAGGGAACTAGAGTGGAGACCATAAAAACGTCAACACTAACAAGGCAGAAATATCCTCCTATTTGTTAAATATGAATTGCTAACTATCAATATCAAACAAATTAGGTAATTATGTCATTTTTCTATCACAATTGCCTGTAGATCAATGCTTCCCTTGTCCCCCTCTTCTGGCTATTGGGATAAAATCCATTGTGGGTTTCAAAATGTTTAAGGTGATGTAAGTGAGCCCCATCCTAAATTTAGACATGATTCTTCCACCCCACAGCTGTGTATAGAGAGGCATTTGGTGTCTCATAGTGCACTGGAAGACGTGGTCTTCACTGATATATCACTTAAACTATAAACTATATCACGTAAACTACGCTTTGCTCCCATTGTTGCTCACACAATTTACATTTGGCAGAAAATTTAAAAACAATTAAACAGAATCAAAATGACATGCCCACAATCCAATATTTTTACAATAGCGCCTTGTGATCTGGAGGGCAGACTGTTGCATTCCCCCAATGGTCCAAAAATGGAATCCGTACCCTTGCCGATATCATGGACAGTAATGGTTTGAGAACATTCCAAGATCTTAAAGAGACATACACATTAATAACAAGAAAAAAAAAATTCTACAGTATATTTACAACTTAGGTCAGTTCTGCTGGCCTACAGAATCCCTTTGGAAACCCAACTACCGAACCATCCAATGATGGAATTTATTAATACATTATCTGTGCTGATCTCTATAATATTTAAATAACTTTTGGAAATCTCATATTATAAGCTAGCCATTAAATAAAATATGGTCCACATATCCAATTGAATATGAACAATCCTTTAACTAGAAAGGAATGGAAAAAATATTAACTTGGCATCACGTAATCCGAACCATCAACTTAAGTTTGTTCACAGACTGTATTTAACACCAGGGAAACATTTTACAATGAGATTGGCCACAATTCCCAACTGTTCACTGTATTCCCTAGATCCGGTAGGCACATTCCTCCATACGATGTGAGAGTGCCCTGCAGTCAACTGCTTTTGGGGCAAAGTTTTTTATTTTATTTGAAAGTGCATGAGTATAAACATTCAACGCTTTGCATCTATTATGTTACTTAACAATGATAGCTCCTTGCTGGCAGGCAGCACTGGCACACACAAAAAAAGATGTTGGCAATCGCCTCACTCTCCCATTTTGCCAGTGGATACAGTTACAATTGTAAGTTATATCATTAGAATTATCGACAGAATGGTGCTAGTCAAGGAACAATTGAGGCCTGGACAAATACAGTTGAAGTCGGAACTTTACATACACCTTAGCCAAATACATTTAAACTCAGTTGTTCACCAACTTCTTTCCTGACATTTAATCCTAGTAAAAATTCCCAGTCTTAGGTCAGTTAGGATCACCACTTTATTTTAAGAATGTGAATTGTCCCAATAAAAGCAGAGAGAATGATATATTTCAGCTTTAATTTCTTTCATCACATTCCCAGTGGGTCAGAAGTTTACATACACCCAATTAGTATTTGGTAGCATTGCCTTGAAATTGTATAACTTAGGTCAAACGTTTCGGGTAGCCTTCCACAAGTTTCCCACAATAAGTTGGGTGAATTGTGGCCAACTTATTGCCAGAGCTGGTGTAACTGAGTCAGATTTGTAGGCCTCCTTGCTCGCACACACTTTTTCAGTTCTTCCCACAAACTTTCTACAGGATTGAGGTCAAGGCTTTGTGATGGCCACTCCAATACCTTGACCGTGTTGCCCATAAGCCATTTTGCCACAACTTTGGAAGTATGCTTGGGGTCATTGTCCATTTGGAAGACCCATTTGAGACCAAGTTTTAACTTCCTGACGGATGTCTTGAGATGTTGCTACAATATATCCACATAATTGTCCTGCCTCATGATGCCATCTATTTTATGAAGTGCACCTGTGCTCCTGTAGCAAAGACCCCCACAACATGATGTTGCCACCCCCGTGCTTCATGGTTGGGATGGTGTTCTTCGGCTTGCAAGCTTCCCCCTTTTCCTCCAAACATAATGATGGTCATTATGGCCAAACAGTTCTATTTTTGTTTCATCAGATGAGAGGAGATTTCTCCATAAAGTACGATCTTTGTCTCCATGTGCAGTTGCAAACCGTAGTCCGACTTTTTTATGGCGGTTTTGGAGCAGTGGCTTCTTCCTTGCTGAGCTGCCTTTCAGGTTATGTCGATATAGGACTCATTTTACTGTGGACATAGATACTTTTGTACCTGTTTCCTCCAGCATCCTCACAAGGTCCTTTGCTGTTGTTCTGGGATTGATTTGCACTTTTCGCACCAAAGTACGTTCATCTCTAGAAGACAAAATGAGTCTCCAATCCTGAGCGGTTTGACGGCTGCGTAGTTCCATGGTGTTTATACTTGAGTTCTGTTGTTTGTACAGATGAACGTGGTACCTTCAGGCGTTTGGAAATTGCTCCCAAGGATGAACCAGACTTGTGGAGGTCTACAATTTTTTTTCTGAGGTCTTGGCTGATTTCTTTAGATTTTTCCCATGATGTCAAACAAAGAGGCACTGAGTTTGAAGGTAAACCTTGAAATACATCCACAGGTACACCGCCAATTGACTCAAATTATGTCAATTAGCCTATCAGAAGCTTCTAAAGCTGTGACATCATTTTCTGGAATTTTCCAAGCTGTTCAAAGGCACAGTCAACTTAGTGTATGTAAACTTCTGACCCACTGGAATTGTGACCCAGTGAATTATAAGTGAAATAATCTGTCTGTAAACAATTGTTGAAAATATTACTTGTATCATTAACAAAGTAGATGTCCTAACTGACTTGCCATAGTTTGTTAACAAGAAATTTGTGGAGTGGTTGAAAAACGAGTTTTAATGACTCCAACCTAAGTGTATGTAAACTTCCGACTTCAACTGTATACTTGACTCTGTAAAGAATAATCTTGGCTAAAGCCCAACACATACAAATAAACACTCTATAAAGCCCAACACATACAAATAAACACTCCATAAAGCCCAACACATACAAATAAACACTCTATTAAGCCCAACACATACAAAAAACACTATAAAGCCACAAACTTACAGTACATTCAAACAACATATATATTAGATAACCATAAGTATGTGGACACCTGCTCGTCAAACATTTCATTTCAAAATCATGGGCATTAATATGGAGTTGGTCGCCCCCTTTTGCTGCTATAACAGCCTCCACTCTTCTGGTATGGCTTTTCCACTAGATGTTGAAACATTGCTGCTATAACAGCCTCCACTCTTCTGGGAAGGATTTCCACTAGATGTTGAAACATTTCTGCGGGGACTTGCTTCCACTCAACCACAAGAGCATTAGTGAGGTCGGCCACGGATGTTGGGTGATTAGGCCTAGCTCGCAGTTGACGTTACAATTCATCCCAACGGTATTCGATGGGGTTGAGGTCAGGGCATTGTGCAGGCCAGTCAAGTTATTCCACACCGATCTCCACAAACCATTTCTGTATGAGTCTCGCTTTTGTGCACGGGGTCATGCTGAAACAGAAAAAGACCTTCCCCAAACTGTTGCCACAAAGTTGGAAGCACAGAATTGTCTAGAATGTCATTGTTTGCTGTAGCAATAAGATTTCTCTTCACTGAAACTAAGAGCCCTGAACCATGAAAAGCAGCCCCAGACCATTATTCCTCCTCAATCAAACTTCACAGTTGGCACTATGCATTGGGGCAGGTAGTGTTCTCCTGGCATCCGCCAAACACAGATTCATCCGTTGGACTGCCAGATAGTGAAGTGTGATTCATCACTCCAGAGAACGCGTTTCCACTGCTCCAGAGTCCAATGAAGATGAGCTTTACACCACTCCAGCCGATGCTTGTTATAACGCATGGTGATCTCAGGCTTGTGTGCGGCTGCTCAACCCGTTTCATGAAGTTCCCAGCGAACAGATCTTGTGCTGACGTTGCTTCCAGAGGCAGTTTGGAGTTCAGTAGTGAGTGTTGCAACCAAGAACAGATCATTTTTATGTGTTACACGCTTCAGCAGTCGGCGGTTCCCTTCTGTGAGCTATGTGTGGCCTACCACTCCGCAGCTGAGCCGTTGTTGCTCCTAGACGTTTCCACATCACAATAACAGCACTTACAGTTGACCGGGGCAGCTCTAGCAGACCAGAAATCTGACGAACTGACTTGTTGGAAAGGTGGCATCCTATGACGGTGCCACGTTGAAAGTCACTGAGCTATTCAGTAAGGCTATTCTACTGACAATGATTGTCTATGGAGATTGCATGGCTGTGTGCTTGATTGTCTACACTTGTCAGCAATGAGTGTGGCTGAAATAGCTTTCAGGCCCACGAGGAAGGGGTGTTATGGAGAGAATTTTCTCTGGTCACAGGGAGCAGTGGCTGGGGGAGGGGGAAGGGGTGGTACATGGTTTCTGGGAGTTGGGGGTGGGTGTGATGAATGGAGCAGTGGGGATTTTTTAAATATAATCGATGTTGTTTTTGTGTCGATTTCATCTTTAAAATAATTGTCATGATTTTCTGATTAAATCTCTTCAGCTTCTGTTGGAAAGAGAAGGTTCGATAGTGAATAGAAACAATTATCCAATCAGGATTTTCTTTGGTGGTCTTTGGGTAGAAAAATCTAGCTAAATCAGCCATTCAAATGTATTAGAGCAGAATTTTGGAGTGACAGTGGAATGGACCAATGACATTTTAACTTGCAATGATTGAGGCCGTTTAAAACAATGTGAAGCGTCTAGGCCTTCTCCAAGGTCACTTCTTTTTTTGGTTTCCTTTTCCTGTTTATACTCAATGTATTATTTTTTATTAAACTATGTATTTGTTACTGTTTTTCTTCTTTTGAGTGGCAGCCTATGGGTTGATGAGTGGCTGCCTATGGGTTGCTGAGTGGCAGCCTATGGGTTGATGAGTGGCAGCCTATGGGTTGCTGAGTGGCAGCCTATGGGTTGCTGAGTGGCAGCCTATGGGTTGCTGAGGGGCAGCCTATGGGTTGATGAGTGGCTGCCTATGGGTTGCTGAGTGGCAGCCTATGGGTTGATGAGTGGCAGCCTATGGGTTGCTGAGTGGCAGCCTATGGGTTGCTGAGTGGCAGCCTATGGGTTGCTGAGTGGCAGCCTATGGGTTGCTGAGTGGCAGCCTATGGGTTGCTGAGTGGCAGCCTATGGGTTGCTGAGTGGCAGCCTATGGGTTGCTGAGTGGCAGCCTATGGGTTACTGAGTGGCAGCCTATGGGTTGCTGAGTGGCAGCCTATGGGTTGCTGAGGGGCAGCCTATGGGTTGCTGAGTGGCAGCCTATGGGTTGATGAGTGGCAGCCTATGGGTTGCTGAGTGGCAGCCTATGGGTTGCTGAGTGGCAGCCTATGGGTTGCTGAGTGGCAGCCTATGGGTTACTGAGTGGCAGCCTATGGGTTGCTGAGTGGCAGCCTATGGGTTACTGAGTGGCAGCCTATGGGTTGCTGAGTGGCAGCCTATGGGTTGCTGAGTGGCAGCCTATGGGTTGCTGAGTGGCAGCCTATGGGTTGATGAGTGGCAGCCTATGGGTTGCTGAGTGGCAGCCTATGGGTTGCTGAGTGGCAGCCTATGGGTTGCTGAGTGGCAGCCTATGGGTTGCTGAGTGGCAGCCTATGGGTTGCTGAGTGGCAGCCTATGGGTTGCTGAGTGGCAGCCTATGGGTTGCTGAGTGGCAGCCTATGAGTTGCTGAGTGGCAGCCTATGGGTTGTGACAGGTTTTATACACATATCATTTAAATGGATAATATACCAGGGACCCCCCCCCACCCCCCACCCCCAACAAAAAAAAGAACTAAACATATAGAAATGTAGTCCCCCCCCAAAAGCTCTCTGAAGCATCATGTTTGTGTGGGGTGGGTGCCCCCTGGCTCAGAGAATGGTCACCTCCAACATGACATCTGATTCCATCTCTTTTACCGATGCATCAGGAGGTAGACCACAGTCTACTGCATCAATAAAGGGCACCACAAAGTCAATACTAAATGTTTGTGTCACAAGGCATTTATTTTCCCCTTTTGTAGACGCAATGCTACGGTATACATCACAAAAAACACAATCTGCAATATAAGCTGACCACTCAATACTCTACTTCCTTACCATAACTTCAACCATGACATACAGATCTGTGTCCAATTACAAATAGCACATATTTGTCTGATAGAAAGCCCATTGTGTAGGCTTTAGTCATTGACAATTGACAACTGGTAACATTATAGGCAACCGTTATACCACAAAGCTACCTCCTTAGTGCCAACACACACGGACAGACACACGGACCTACACACGGACAGACACAAGGACCTACACACGGACAGACACATGGACCGACACACGGACAGACACACGGACCGACACACGGACAGACACAAGGACCTACACACGGACAGACACAAGGACCTACACAAGGACAGACACACGGACCGACACACGGACCTACACACGGACAGACACAAGGACCTACACACGGACAGACACAAGGACCTACACACGGACAGACACACGGGCCGACACACGGACAGACACACGGACCTACACACGGACAGACACAAGGACCTACACACGGACAGACACACGGACCGACACAAGGACAGATACACGGACCGACACACGGACAGACACACGGACAGACACAAGGACCTACACACGGACAGACACACGGACCGACACACGGACAGACACACGGACCGACACACGGACAGACACAAGGACCTACACACGGACAGACACAAGGACCTACACACGGACAGACACAAGGACCTACACAAAGACAGACACACGGACCGACACACGGACAGACACACGGACAGACAAAAGGACCTACACGCGGACAGACACGCGGACAGACACGCGGACAGACACGCGGACCGACACGCGGACCGACACGCGGACCGACACGCGGACAGACACGCGGACCGACACGCGGACAGACACGCGGACAGACACACGGACCGACACACGGACAGACACAAGGACCTACACACGGACAGACACAAGGACCTACACACGGACAGACACAAGGACCTACACAAAGACAGACACACGGACCGACACACGGACAGACACACGGACAGACAAAAGGACCTACACGCGGACAGACACGCGGACAGACACGCGGACAGACACGCGGACCGACACGCGGACCGACACGCGGACCGACACGCGGACAGACACGCGGACAGACACACGATGTTACAGCTTTATAGTTACAGCTGTATAGTTACAGCTTTATAGTTAGCCCTTAAGTGCTACATACCAACGTAGCACCATTTAATATAAAGTGGTACAATGATGTTTAGGTGTAATAGGGTAATATTGCCAAAGGCCTACGGCAGAACCTCAGTTAGGACAAGTGAAAAAATGTCATCACGAGACATCCAATTAGGCCAATGGTATTAAATATCATAATTTAAAACCATTAAAAAACGTTCCCATTTCCAAACAGTTAATTCACTTCGCCTCAGCGGCCGTATATTACTAGGTGCAGACAAGTCTATTATTTCCTTGTTAGAGAATTCAATTAATGTTAGAAACGCCGTTGTTCGTCACTGACTTTTGACATGGATGTGAGTCATGACACAGGTTGCATTGTAATTGGTGATCTTTTGTACTTTTCATTTTTTTTCATGCTAGACATTTGATAGTATAAAACCCACATCTGTCAACATGCTAAACCAGAGCAATCAAAACATACAGTATCATGCATTTCATGTTTACAAGGCTAACGGGAACAGGGTTTTGTAGTGAGAGTGTATTAGCCTGCATCCCAAATGACTCCCTATTCAATCTTAGGGGTCCTGGTCTAAAGTAGTGCACTATATAGGGAATAAGGCTCTGGCCAAAAGTGGGGCACAATATTTGGTTGCCATTTGGGATTCACACATAGTCTGTGAAAACACAGTATATGTGCATGGCCTCAACCCTGACAGGCCAAGACCCTACATTTAGAACATAATTACTTCCTGTAATCACGTCACCTCTTCTTATACCTTCACACAGCACCCCCATGTAACACAGGTCACCCCAGTCCCCTCACACCCCCCCCCCCCCCCCGTCCCCGTCCCCGTCCCCTCTCTTTGTCAGAAGTGCCGTTGGGTCAGGGAGTGGGGTGGAGACGTGATGTTTGAATAATTTCCCCAACACTGAGCATGTTATTGGACAAGCAGAGTCTAATCTGGCGCTGACAAGCCTGACCCTGATTCATTTAAATAAATGCTGTGAGAGAGAGAGAGAGAGAGAGAGAGAGAGAGAGAGAGAGAGAGAGAGAGGGGGGGGGGGAGTGCTGCCTCCCAGGCACAATTCCTTTTAATTCACTGCATTATTTAAAGACAAGGAACAACTACAACCGGCATCTCAGTCAACCGTTCTCTGACAATGGTGCGATTAGTCTACATTTAACTAAAACTGTTTTCTGTTTTCTTTCTCTTTTTCTAACCTTCATTCTCTCTTTTTGTTTGTGTATTTTTATCAGGTTTGAAATAGAAGTGAAGCTGCCAAGGAAGTGTTTTCAAAAAATGCTAGCTGGCTGCTGACACAGAAGTGATGTGAACGTGTGAAACTTATTTTAATTAAGGCCCAAGCATCATCCAACTTGTGATAATGAGTACAGTAGCATGTCCACATCAAACTAGGATTTAATTATACAGTCTGTATCACAGTGCATTGTGGGAACAACAAAGCTTCTAACGAGCTAGCGCAGAGCCAAACTGAGTGGCTATTCTAAGTTAACTGAACAAATATGGCTAATGTACACACAGCGCCAAACTTAATATGTACAGCACGTGTGTTTGGGCTTTGTTTAAAGGCGGAAACACTCCTACTGTACATTGACGTAGCTGCCTATGAGCCAACAACTCACTTTAAAGGTAGAATTTTTTTTACTCTCAATATAACCATTTCCGGGATAGGATTTAGATAATTAGTTTAAGTAAACTTGATTGAATGTCAGATCTCTCTGTGTGCATAACAGAGGGTTATTTCTCCATACGAAAGTTAGACTGTATCTATCTATAGTGGATTGATGTATATAAGCCAACCCCTCTTAACTCTAGTGTATTGCAGCCCGCTCATTTATCTCTATATCCAATGGCTCTCAGCATCATCACCTTTTACAGATGATCATCAAAAGATCCACAGATGCTCTCATGTATCCTGATATTCCTTCTTTTTTTCTTTCTTCTCCCGGGCCTAAATTTTTCTATAAAGTCTTAATTTCCTTGAAACATCATTATTATCTTTTGATAGCGAGGTTTCCATCTGGCAAATGTTCAATCAAAAGGGAGATAAGGACTGATAATGAGTGTGGTTGACAGATTGTGATAAAGGAGAGAGAGAGAGGCTGTGAGGATTATCGCGGAGGCGGAGCGGAATGGAGCGCCAGCGTATTCTACATAACGTGGCATTACTCAGTAATTGCTGACGTTGTCAACACAACACCTTCACCACATCATATCTCACTGGCTGTCAGCAATCTCTTCATTTGGAGCATCTTCTCATTGACTTTTTTCAGTGATTTCTCACTGAAAAAATACAAACACCATTCAGACATAAAAACTACTATAAAAAGAAGAAAAAAAAACAATGTAAAAAGACCCTAACTGGTGTTGAAAACATTCTCAGCTATACAGTATGAATCCAAGTTATTGAATTGCCCATCACCTCGCCAACACTTCCTCCCCAGACCCACCTCCTTTCCAGAGCTGGCTGTCAACGGGATATTATGTGGTGACATCACAGAGGAAACATTAGCGAAAGAGACGGCAAACAAGACGAGAGGCTCTGTGCTTTCATCGACTTCCCTTTAATTAAATCTCAACCTTCTCTCTCCGTTTCTCCGGGCTCTTCTGTGATATTTGCAAATAAAAAAACGGAAAGTGACCCCAGCCTAATTAAAATTAAAAAAGTTCCTGTTAAAACACAGGCAGCTGCACTGGAGCTCTGCATGCTACTCCGCCTCAATGTCAAGATGGTATTTCTGCACTGTTTCTCTAATGCTTTGGAATTCTCTCTCTCCCCCTTCTCATTCCCCTCTTCCTCCCTTCCTTCAAAGCCAGTTCAGGCAAAAAAAATATGTGTCATTAGTAAATTACACAGGTGCCAGAATTAGTTTATCATCTTGAGTATGTAAATCTTCATAATAACCTAAGGAGCTGCTTATAAAACTGTCCTATCTCTTAAGCCAAACTAGCACATACCACACTGATAGGAGATTATCCTGCTCTGTACGTTGCTGTGCAGGCAGGCGCTGTGCTGTGCTGGTGCCCCAGGGCGTGGTACCAGTTTATGATACACTCTTTCCCCTAATCTTAATGGAACCCTAACAAGGAGAAGTACACAGGCAAACAGAGGGAGAGTAGGGGACTTCTGTTGTTGTTGTTAAGGTGGAAGTTGTATCTGCTCGTTGTGTGATACAGAGACGTTTAACAATTTGAGGCTTTTTTCACCTTGGGGAATGCTATTGGACTGATGAACGCTTAAAAGGCCATGTTGGAAGAAGCATTTTCCAAAATATAATTTAGACCCCTTGTAGATGGCAATACCCCCCCCCCCCACCCCTCCCCTGCCAAAAACGATGAAATCATGTTGACGCTCCCTGTAGTGTGTGACGGAGCCTATGATCTTGCCAGTGACGTTTGTTCAGGTGAAGACTCTGGAGATGACTTGGGACATCTGAAGAAGAAACCAGTTCTACAAACAAGTAGCTATAACTCCTCAGTCTGAAGTAGTAGAATAAAACCAAAATGATTTTCTTGAATGTGATTATCTCTTATACATATATTATCTCCCCTTGACTTTTTCCACATGTTGTTACGTTATAGCCAATGCAAAAAACTGTTTTTTAGACATTTTTGCAAATCTTTATAAAAAAAAATGAAAATATGACATTTACATAAGTATTCAAACACTTTACTTGGTACTTTGTTGAAGCACTTTTGGCAGCGATTACAGCCTCGAGTCTCGGGTATGACGATACAAACTTGGCACAACTGTATTTGGGGAGTTTCTCCCATTCTTCAGCTTTTCATCAAGGATCTCTCTGTACTTTGCTCCGTTCATCTTTCCCTTGATCCTGACTAGTCTCCCAGTCCCTGCCTCTGAATAACATCCTCACAGCATGATACAGCCACCACCATGCTTCACCGTAGGGATGGTGCCAGGTTTCCTCCAGACTTGGCATTCAGGCCAAATAGTTCAATCTTGGTTTCATCAGACCAGAGAATCTTGTTTATCATGGTCTGAGTATCTTTAGGAGCCTTTTGGCAAACTCCAAGTGAGCTGTCATGTGCCTTTTACTGAGGAGTGGCTTCCATCTAGCCACTCTACCATAAAGGCCTGATTAGTGGAGTGCTGCAGAACCGTCCTTCTGGAAGGTTCTCCCATGTCCACAGAGGAACTCTGGAGCTCTGTCAGAGTGACCATCGGGTTCTTGGTCATCTCCCTGACCAAGGCCCTTCTCCCCTGATTGCTCAATTTGTCTAGGCGGACAGCTCTAGGAAGAGTCTTGGTGGTTCCAACTTCTTCCATTTAAGAATGATGGAGGCCACTGTGTTCTTGGGGACCTTCAATGCTGGAGAAATGTTTTGGTACCCTTCCCCCAGATCTGTGCCTCGACACAATCCTGTCTCGGCGCTCTACGGACAGTTCGTTCTACCTCATTGCTTGGTTTTTTCTCTGACATGCACTGTCATCTGCGGGACCTTATATAGACAACTGTGTGCCTTTCCAAGTCATGTCCAATCAATTGAATTTACCACAAGTTGTAGAAACATCTCAAGGATGATCAATGTACCTGAGCTCAATTTCAAGTCTCATAGCAAAGAGTCTGAATACTAATGTAAATAAACTATTTCTGTCTTTCATTTTTAATAAATTAGTAAACATTCTAAAAAAAACTGTTTTTTTGCTTTGTCATTTAGGGGTAGTGTGTGTAGATTGATGAGGATTTTTTTTCTTCTATTTAATTCATTTTTGAATAAAGCTGCAACGTAATGAGTAAAAAAGTGAAAGGGTCTGAAAACATTCCGAATGCACGGTATGTCTACATTATTAGTTGTGGTTAAAGGCCTGACCTTGGGCATTGCTAGCTGGCTGTTGACCTATTCATTCTACTTCACGAGCAACTGGCATGTTGTATCAGGCAGCTTTAGACGCAAGGGGAAAACAAATATTTTTGCTAGTTTATTCATCGGATTTATAAAATGTAATTAGCAAGCTGTTGTAGCTAGATTGAAACTGCTGGGAGAAGGCTAGCTAACGTTAGCCACCTAATTCCTACCATCAGTCTCAGAGTTTCAGCTAAGTGGACTGTAAGCTAGGCTTCTAGAAAACACCAACTATACACAGGTATTTGCTATCTATATTTTAAAGACTATTGAACACTTTTTGCCAAACTACTTCATTCCCCTTAATTCCCTGTATATATTGATGCTTTGGTGACTGAGAAAGACGGCAAGAAAAATAGATCCTACTCTGAAGGCGATTTTGTAAATACGGGCCCAGGAAGAAAGCTGTTGCCCAATACCTTGCACAGCAGTTGTTTCACCACCGGGACAATGCCTATGAACTGAATATTGTTTCTGAATTTCCAATATATATATATATCAATGACACTAACAGTGTTACATATTTTTGCAGCAACATGTGCAGTGAACATTGCTTAGTGACGCAAGTTACATCATGTATTTGTTGTCATAGTTACTACTGACGTGGGACTTGGATGATGGCACACGTCTTCTGTCTGAATACCCGGAAGCAACAGCCATATACCTGGGAGTACAGCAACACTCTGTCTCGTAGCCATCCTGTCAACATGTATTAAAATTCATACAAACTGAGCCAAGCACTGAGTTATATTCACTTAGTCTGTATTGGGAAGGTGGTCTTAATGTTTTGTACACTCATGAATAAACATTTATTCAAATCAAATGTTATTGGTCACATACACATGGTTAGCAGATGTTAATGCGAGTGTAGCGAAATGCTTGTGTTTCTTGTTCCGACAGAGCAGTGATATCTAACAAGTAACCTAACACCTACCTTAAACACACAAGTGTAAATGGATGAATAAGAATATGTACATACAAATATATGAATGAGCGATGGCCGTGCGGCATAGGCAAGAGGCAGTAGATGGTATAGAATACAGTATATATGTAACGGATGTGAAACGGTTAGCTTAGTTAGCGGTGGTTCGCGCTAAATAGCGTTTCAATCGGTGACGTCACTTTCTCTGAGACCTTGAAGTAGTAGTTCCCCTTTGCTCTGCAAGGGTCGCGGCTTTTGTAGAGCGATGGGTAACGATGCTTCGTGGGTGACTGTTGTTGATGTGTGCAGAGGGTCCCTGGTTCGCGCCCGGGTATGGGCGAGGGGACGGTCTACAGTTATACTGTTACATATACATATGAGATGAGTAATGTATGGTATGTAACATTATATAAAGTTTATTCACCCTGGACACGAGACTTGCATTTATTTTACATCTTTTGAATCATACTTTTCATTTTAAATGTAAGCTACAACAGAGGTCAGAGACAATTTGAAGACCAACATGCGATGAAAAATGTATTGTTTTGTAATCTTACAATAAAAAAAACTGAAAATGATTTGTTCATGCAAAACTTAATTGCATTTGGTCATCCCCAAAACGTGGCGTTGAAAGCCTTGATATTTGCATCCTTCCACGGGGAACAGTACACAGACAGCTGACAACAGGGTGACAGGTTTGTTGATCTGCTGCTCTAGAGTTCCATAGTCCAGCACACTCACCTGGGGACAGACGGACGGACAGGGTGGCAGGTTTGTTGATCTGCTGCTCTAGAGTTCCATAGTCCAGCACACTCACCTGGGGACAGACGGACGGACAGGGTGGCAGGTTTGTTGATCTGCTGCTCTAGAGTTCCATAGTCCAGCACACTCACCTGGGGACAGACGGACGGACAGGGTGGCAGGTTTGTTGATCTGCTGCTCTAGAGTTCCATAGCCCAGCAGACTCACCTTGGGACAGACGGAGAGACTTGTTCCTTTTTGTACAAGTCTGGGAGACGTTTAAAGGGAGGAGAGTGCCTGAGTTTTGGAGTGAGTACAGTAAGGCCGCGTTCAAGTCATGCCGGAAACTCTGGACCTCCGAATTAAAATGAATGTAAGTTATTTGTGTAGAGCTTCCTACTGGTTGATTCTGATACTTCCCAAGTGAGAAACTCGGGTATCATCTTTCTACAATGAGTAAGGAAGTTGGAAATGTCAGAGTTTCCGACATGACGTGAACGCAGCATATATCCAATCCAACAATTGGCCCTGGATAATATGCTATGTCATCACACTGGCAGACTGCCGTATGTTTGCATAGTGCATCAAGTATACTATTACGAGTGGAGTTAACTTTTTCTCTGAAGAGATCACAGGTAGTTGGTCAGAAGGCCCTGGAGGTCCTTGGAATATTCTATCTCTGTAGCACCTGGACAGAGACGGATAGAGGTAGTGATTGTGCTTGAAAGAGAACCCTCACCCCTGACCTCCTACTGGCCCATGGTCTCCTGCCTAACCCTCTAATCAGGCTCTCTGACAGGGACTTGAGACATCAGCATGCATCAGCATCAGTCGAAGTCGGCAAAATAACCCAACGAGAGTGTTCACATTCTCCTTTATAAAGACATTCGCTTGGAAAAATGAGGGAAAAAAAGCAGCAATAGTACTGTTTGTCCATTTTGAGACGCCGTAGCCAGTATACACTTCCTCAAAAATATTCAGTATTCATCTAAGACAACTCACGAAATCTGTCATTAATTTAAATATTTTTGCAGAGGAGATCTTAGTCGCGCAATTTCACATCTAACTAAGATTTGGTGGAGTGTTTTTCAATAAAAACAATGTGCATGAAAACGAGTCGTATCTCGTTGAATGACAACAAAGACTTTACTGAAGAATCCCTAATGTTGACCAATCACAGGCGAAGGGGCGTAAGACTTCGGCAACCAACTTCAGCTTTCCTCAAGAAAGAAATGAGTGTGCCAGAACAACCAACAACAAAAAAATTACTTACCGAATTTCAAAACTAACAAAAACGTCACAAAATGGCAAACTCTTCTGGCTGGGAAGCATGCGGCCACCTTTACTCCAGGAGCAGACAGATGTAGGGTGCATAGGGTGTCTCTACTCCTCATATGAGTGGAGTATTAGCTCTTGAAATTGTATTATGCAAAGTAAAGGAAAAAATAATATAATGACCAAGGGTGGACTGGGAACAGAAATCGGCATCTCTAACCCACCGGACCATTTTCATCCCCGAGGCTCCCATTATAAAGCAAGATGTAATTATAATTTTAAAACAACAAAAAAACAAGTTGCCCAAAATGTCCATGACTTACTGACAGAGTGCTCCACATTCCTGCTGGTAACAAGCCTCCACCTGGATGCAGAGAAATGTCCAGCTAATAGTTTGGTTGCATCTATCTCTACCAGGCACCAATAAATCAGATGACAAACCTGCAGAGATTAACAAAATAAAATTGGTACCCATATTTAGGATCCATGTATCAGTTTGTCTACTTCATGAAATGACAACAATAGACCTGAAAACAAATATGCATGCCAATTTTTTTAGATAATGGCTACAACACACAAAACAGACAAAATCCGAGCAAGGGTAGCCTTCCAGAGAGACATCAGAGACTGTAACCTTCTTTGTTTCACGGAAACATGGCTCACTCGAGACACGCTATCGTCGGTACAGCCACCTATCCTGAGGTTGCATTTATTGTAAATGGGGATTTTAACATGGCTAATCTGAAAACAAGGCTCCCTAAATTTGATCAGCATATCGATTGTGCGACCCGGGCTGGCAAAACCCTGGATCATTGTTATTCTAACTTCCGCGACGCATATAAGGCCCTCCCCCGCACTCCTTTCGGAAAAGCTGACCTCGACTCCATTTTGTTGCTTCCAGCCTATAGACAGAAACTAAAACAGGAAGCACCCGCGCTCAGGTCTGTTCAATGCTGGATTCCACGCTTCAAGATTGCTTCGATCACGTGGACTGGGATATGTTCCGCATAGCGTCGAACAACAACAACATTGATGAATACGCTGATTCGGTGAGCGAGTATATTAGCAAGTGCATCGGTGATGTTGTACCCACAGCGCCTATTAAAACATTCCCCAACCAGAAACTGTGGATTGATGGCGGCATTCAAAACTGAAAGCGCGAACCACTGCTTTTAATCATGGCAAGGTGACCGGAAACATGACTGAATACAAACAGTGTAGCTATTCCCTCCGCAAGGTAATCAAACAAGCTAAGCGTCAGTATAGAGACAAAGTAGAGTTGCAATTCAACGGCTCAGACACGAGAGGTATGTGGCAGGGTCTACAGTTAATTACGGAAAAACCAGCCCCGTCGCGGACAGCGATGTCTTGATCCCAGACAAACTAAACAACTTCTTTGCTCGCTTTGAGGACAATACAGTACCAGTGACACAGCCCGCTACCAAAACCTGCGGGCTCTCCTTCACTGTAACCAACGTGAGTAAAACATTTAAACGTGTTAACCCTCGCAAGGCTGCAGGCCCAGATGGCATCCCGAGCCACGTCCTCAGAGCATGCGCAGACCAGCTGACTGGTGTGTTTACGGACATATTCAATCAATCCTTATCCCAGTCTGCTGTTCCCACATGCTTCAGAGGGCCACCATTGTTCCTGTTCCCAAGAAAGCTAAGGTAACTGAGCTAAATCACTACCGCCCCGTAGCACTCATTTCCGTCATCATAAAGTCCTTTGAGACACTAGTCAAGGACCATATCACCGCCACCCTACCTGACACCCTAGACCAACTCCAATTTGCTTACCGCCCCAATAGGTCCACAGATGATGCAATCGCATTCACACTGCACACTGGCCTAACCCATCTGAACAATAGGAATACCTATGTAAGAATGCTGTTCATCGACTACAGCTCAGCATTTAACACCAATGTACCCTCCAAACTCGTCATTAAGCTCGAAACCCTGGGTCTCGACCCCACCCTGTGCAACTGGGTCCTGGACTTCCTGACGGACCGCCCCCAGGTGGTGAGGGTAGGTAACAACATCTCCACCCCGCTGAGCCTCAACACTGGGGCCCCACAAGGGTGTGTTCTCAGCCCTCTCCTGTACTCCCTGTTCACCCATGACTGCGTGGCCATGCACACCTCCAACTCAATCATCAAGTTTGCAGACGACACTATAGTGGTAGGCTTGATTACCAACAATGACGAGACGGCGTACAGGGAGGAGGTGAGGGCCCTCAGAGTGTGGTGTCAGGAACATATCCTCACACTCAATGTCAACAAAACAAAGGAGATGATCATGGACTTCAGGAAACAGCAGAGGGAGCAGCCACCTATCCACATTGACGGGATAGTAGTGGAGAGGGTGGAAAGTTTTAAGTTCCTCGGTGTACACATCACGGACAAACTGAAATGGTCTACCCACACAGATAGCGTGGTGAAGAAGGCGCAGCAGCGTCTCTTCAAACTCAGGAGGCTGAAGAAATTTGGCTTGTCACCAAAAACACTCACAAACTTTTACAGATCACTGCCTGGTACGGCAACTGCTACGCCCACAACCGTAAGGCTCTCCAGAGGGTAGTGATGTCTGCGCAACGCCTCCCCTCGGGGCAAACTACCTGCCCTCCAGGACACCTACACCACCCAATGTCACAGAAAGGCCAAAAAAGATCATCAAGGACAACAACCACCCGAGCCACTGCCTGTTCACCCCGCTATCCTCCAGAAGGCGAGGTCAGTACAGCTGCATCAAAGCGGGGACCGAGAGACTGAAAAGCAGCTTCTATCTCAAGGCCATCAGACTGTTAAACAGACAGCCATCACTGTCAATGAGTGGCTGCTGCCAACATATTGACTCAACTCTAGCCACTTTAAACAATGCCACTTTATATAATGTTTACATAACCTACATCACTCAGCTCATATGTATATACTGTACTCTATACCATCTACTGCATCTTGCCTTTGCCGTTCGGCCATCACTTATTCATATATTTTTATGTACATATTCTTATTAATTCCTTTACACGTGTGTATAAGGTAGTTGTTATGAAATTGTTTGGTTAGATTACTTGTTAGATATTACTGCATGTTCGGAACCAGAAGCACAAGCATTTCTCTACACTCGCATTAACATCTGCAAACCATATGTATGTGAAAAATAAGTTTTGATTTGAGCCAATTGCAATTTTCCTAAGTCCTTTTTTGTGGCACCTGACCACACGACTGAACAGTAGTCAAGGTGCGACAAAACTAGAGCCTGTAGGACCTGCCTTGATGATAGTGTAAGAAAATAAAAACTCTTAAATTCCCTTCGATTGATGTGGAATTGAAAAACTGTATGGTTGAGAGGGATGTGGCAAAAAGTATGGCAATTAAGTCTTCTAGCCCAACTGATTGGCAAATGTACTGCAAGAAATCATGTGACTAAACTAAAGAAAAATAAACTACAGTTAAATTATATAAAAATATATAAAAAATTGGGGCACCTTAAATTAAACTTTGGGGAAAAAATGCCAACTCGGCTCCTTCATTTAGATGACTCATACATCAGAAAGACCACTGATATTGCAAACTACTTTAATTACTTTTTCCTTGGCAAGATAAGCAAACTTAGGGATGACATGCCAGCAACAAACGCTGACACTACACATCCAAGTATATCAGAACAAATTATGAAAGACAAGAATTGTACTTTTCATTGTACTTTTCAGTGTGGAAGAGGTGAATTTGTTTTGTCTATCAAGTCTATCAACAATAACAAGCCACCAGGGTCTGACAATCTAGATAGAAAATTACTGAGGATAATAGCAGACGATATTGCCAATCCTATTTGCCACATATTACATGTAAGCCTACTTGAGAGTGTGTGCCCTCAGGCCTGGAGGGAAGCTAAAGTCATTCCGCTACCTGAGAATAGTAAAGCCCCCTTTACTGGCTCAAATGGCCGACCAATCACCCTGTTACCAACCCTCAGTAAACTTCTGGAAAAAATTGTGTTCGACCAGATACAATGCTATTTTAGAGTATTCAAATTGACAACAGAATTCCAGAATGCTTACAGGGAAGGACACTCAACAAGCACAGCACTTACACAAATGACTGATGATTGGCTGAGAGAAATTGATAATAAAATGATTGTGGGGGCTGTCTTGTTGAACTTCAGTGCAGCTTTTGACATTATTGATCACAGTCTTCTGCTGGAAAAACATATGTGTTATGGCTATAATGTGGATAAAGAGTTACTTGTCTAACAGAACACAGAGGGTGTTCTTTAATGGAAGCCTATCAAATATAGTCCAATTAGAATTTGGAACTCCCCAGGGTGACTGTTTAGGACCCTTGCACTTACCAATGTTTTCTAACAACATGCCACTGACTTTGAGTAAAGCCAGAGTTTCTATGTATGCGGATGACTCAACACTATACACGTCGTCAGCTGCTACAGTGACTGAAATGACTGCAACTCTCAACAAAGAGCTGCAGTTAGTTTCAGAGTGGGTGGCAAGGAATAAATATTTCTAAAACTAAAAGCATTGTATTTGGAGAAAAACACTCACTAAACCCTAAACCTCAACTAAATCTGGTAATAAATCATGTGGAAATTAAGCAAGTTGAGATGGCTAAACTGCTTGGAGTAACACTAGATTGTAAACTGTTATAGTCAAAACATACTGATGCAGTAGTAGCGAAAATGGGGAGAAGTCTGTCTATAGTAAGGGCCTCCCGGGTGGCGCAGTGGTCTAGGGCACTGCATTGCAGCGCCAGCTGTGCCACCAGAGACTCTGGGTTCGCAGCCAGGCTCTGTCGGCTGCGACCGGGAGGTCTGTGGGGCAACGCACACTTGGCCTAGCGTCGTTCAGGTTAGGGAGGATTTTGCGCACCAGCGACTCCTGTGGCGGGCTGGGGTCACAGTGCGCGGGATCATTTTCATCAACATCCCCTGAATTGCAGAGTGCCAAATTCAAATTATTATTATACTATTATTGAATGTCCATGAAATCACAAGTTTATGTAAGGACATCTCTCTCAGTAGACAAAATATTACAAACAGCTAGCAGCCAATTAGAAAAGTCAGAAAAAGCAATAAAATGAATCGCTTACCTTTGATGATCTTCGGATGTTTGCACTCACGAGACTCCCAGTTACACAATGTTCCTTTTGTTTCTATAAAGATTATTTTTATATCCAAAATACCTCCATTGGAGCGTTATGTTTAGAAATCCACAGGCTCGAGCGGTCACGACATCGCAGACGAAAATTCCAAATAGTATCCGTAATGTTCGTAGAAACATGTCAAGATTTTTTTATCCGCTTGAGTGTAGGGGGAAGTATTTTGATGTTTGTATGAAAAACGTACCCAAATGAAACTGCCTATTTATCAGGCCCAGAATCTAGAATATGCATATAATTGTCAGATCAGGATAGAAAACACTCTAAAGTTTCCAAAACTGTCATAATATTGTCTGTGGGTATAACAAAACTGATATTGCAGGCGAAAACCTGAGGAAAATCCAACCCGAAAGTGTTGTTTTTCCTGAAAGCTCTAAGTTCCATAGCCTGCCTTCGCTCCATTTAAAGGGATATCAATGAGATTCCTTTTCCTATGGCTTCCCCATGGTGCGAACAGTCTTTAGACAGTCTTTAGACATAGTTTCAGGCTTTTATTTTGAAACATTAGCGAGAAAGATCACATCACGTCATTGCATGGCAGCGTTTTGCATGCGCATCAGCTTGGAGCGACATTTCTCTCTCTCTCTCCTATTGAAGAAGCTACAATCCCGGTTGAATTTGATCGATTATATATTTTAAAAACAACCTGAGGATTGATTATAATGGATGTGTGCTTATTAGTAACTGTAATAAGTAGTTTCATAAGTGTGCCAAGTGCAGCGTCTGGTTGCTCCTCATTACACATCACAGACCAGCAAATATTCTTTACATCATCAACATATGAATCACTACAAAACTTATTGTATGACCTCTTATGCACTATATTAGGCCCAGCCTTTGGTACTTTGGTTTTCCTAGGTATGGCTATTATATTGTGATCACTACATCCTATGGATTTGGATACTGCTTTAAAGAAAATACATGCAGCATTAGTAAAAATGTGATCAATACATGTTGCTGATTTATTTCCTGTGCTGTTTGAGCCATATGGATTCAATTATTAGTTTTGTCATTTGGTTTAAGCCATATGGTAGAGGAGTCAGGAACCCTGAAGGGGAGTCGGGAACCCTGAAGGGGAGTCAGGAACCGTTCCCGAAGGGGAGTCGGGAACCCTGAAGCCTGGAGGGTAGAAGGGGAGTCAGTAACCCTGAAGCCTGGAGGGTGGTAGGGGAGTCAGGAACCCTGAATCCAGGAGGGTAGAAGGGGAGTCAGTAACCCTGAAGCCTGGAAGGTAGAAGGGGAGTCAGGAACCCTGAAGCCTGGAGGGTGGTAGGGGAGTCATTAACCCTGAATCCAGGAGGGTAGAAGGGGAGTCAGTAACCCTGAAGCCTGGAAGGTAGAAGGGGAGTCAGGAACCCTGAAGCCTGGAGGGTGGTAGGGGAGTCATTAACTCCAGGAGGGTAGAAGGGGAGTCAGGAACCCTGAAGCCTGGAGGGTAGAAGGGGAGTGAGGAACCCTGAAGCCTGGAGGGCAGAAGGGGAGACAGTAACCCATTAGCAATAACCCTGAAGGGGAGTCAGGAACCCTGAAGCCTGGAGGGTGGCAGGGGAGTCAGTAACCCATTAGCAATAACCCTGAAGGGGAGTCAGGAACCGTGAAGCCTGGAGGGTGGCAGGGGAGACAGTAACCCATTAGCAATAACCCTGAAGGGGAGTCAGTAACTCTGAGGCAATAATGGTAGAAGGTGAGTCAGGAACCCCTTAGCCATAAGCCTGGAGGGGTGAGTCAGGAACCCCTTAGCCATAAGCTTGGAGGGGTGAGTCAGTAACCCTGAGGCATTGATGGTAGAAGGTGAGTCAGTAACCCCTTAGCCATAAGCCTGGAGGGGTGAGTCAGTAACCCTGAGGCATTGATGGTAGAAGGTGAGTCAGGAACCCCTTAGACATAAGCCTGGAGGGGTGAGTCAGTAACCCTGAGGCATTGATGGTGGAAGGTGAGTCAGTAACCCTTTAGCCATAAGCCTGGAGGGGTGAGTCAGTAACCCTGAGGCATTGATGGTAGAAGGTGAGTCAGTAACCCATTAGCTATAAGCCTGAGGCCTGGAGGGTTCTGATGATTGATTAGAATTTAGCTTCCACAACATTCAAAACTAGCCTAAACGGGTCAATCAGCACATAGTCGTCTGGACACTTTCCTACCTGTGCAGGTCAGTCACAATTCTGCAGTGGTGGAAAAACGTACTTAATTGTCATACTTGAGTAAAAGTAAAGATACCTTAATAGTAAAAGTCTAAAAGTATTTGGCTTAAAATATACATAAGTATCAAAAGTAAATGGAATTGCTACATGGTGAAGCTACATGATGAAGCTACATGATGAAGCTACATGGTGAAGCTACATGATGAAGCTACATGATGAAGCTACATGATGAAGCTACATGGTGAAGCTACATGGTGAAACTACATGGTGAAACTACATGGTGAAGCTACATGGTGAAACTACATGGTGAAACTACATGGTGAAACTACATGGTGAAGCTACATGGTGAAGCTACATGATGAAGCTACATGATGAAGCTACATGCTGAAGCTACATGGTGAAGCTACATGGTGAAACTACATGGTGAAACTACATGGTGAAGCTACATGGTGAAACTACATGGTGAAACTACATGGTGAAACTACATGGTGAAACTACATGATGAAGCTACATGGTGAAACTACATGGTGAAGCTACATGGTAGCCTATTTATTTGTTGTTGATAAAACAAAAGTACATTATTATAGTAAAGCCAACAGCTGTTTCACCAAAATGAAAATACATTTTTAGAAATTGGTATTTTACGAGATAGCCAACCCCCGTATGAAGTGGTGAGAGTGCTCACTGGACAAGATCACTGTGAACGCGGAAGCGTTTGCGCAAAAATGTAACGCTGGGTGATGCTGCTTTGTGGTTCTGCACAGTAGTGAAATATCAGGAATAAATCACCGGAAATCTAACAGAACCAGAATCAGCTGTCCTTCAATCAAGATCGTACTTTTGATATTGTTATGGTAATTTCAAACCTCCAAAAGGCTCATTGGACAATGACTTTGTACATTTGTCCTTCAGGTCCTTATAGGCTACAAGCACAGGTGAGAAGTGCTGTTGAAACACAGTATGGAATAAATACCCCAAGTTAGAAAAGAGTCTTAAATCCATCCATCTTTTCTACCGTGTGAAACATTTTAAAACTTGTAGGTGATTCATTACATCAGAGGATAACCATAGCAGACAAGTACAAAGAGAGATTGTCAGGAGATTACAGTGATGAAATAGTCAAATGTATTATCTAGACAGCTGGAGACTCAAATTCCATTGCCGGTGAGCGTGTACGTTTTCCAGCAGAACGCCAACACGTTTTAAATACTTTCTTCAGAGTCAATTAAATCAGATACTAGTTAAATTAACATTTTTATTAACCTACAGGTTAGCAGTTTTGTAATTTTAAATCGCTATTGGAACGACTTATTAGAGCGACTTTCCCCCGTGAACACAGAGACAAGGGTCATTTAAAGAGCAGCAGAATTAAATCATGTTAACGTCACTTCAAGTCTGCCTTTCAATTCACTTTAAAACCTTGCTTTTGTGATTTACGTGTGCACTGAGACTTATCAAGATGATGCGGTTGTTACTGAGAGAAGAGATTCAACGTGGTGGTGATGGGTTACGTAGATTACAGCTACCCGAGGGCAAAAAAATTAACTTTATCACCTGCCTAAATTTTTGTATTTTTTTTTAAAGACTCACGAAACGAGAGTGCTGCATATATTACAGTGCTGTAGGACCTCAGTAGTAATATCAATATTATCACAAGCCCTTCACTACTCTATACTCCTCTCCCAGACATCAGTTGTCAGTTGGCGATGCATCTCAAATACCACCCTAACCCCTATAAAGGGCACTACTTTTAATCAGAACCAATGGGGCTCTGGTCAAAAGTAGTGCACTCTGTAGGGGAAAGGGTGCCATTTGGGATGTGCAGACAATAACAACCCTAATGCAAACTACCTCCACCTCTTCCCATGCAGTCAGCCAGTCAGCCAGTCAGTCAGCCAGCCAGTCAGCCAGTCAGTCAGTCAGCCAGCCAGTCAGCCAGCCAGTCAGCCAGTCAGCCAGCCAGTCAGTCAGTCAATCAGTCAGCCAGCCATCCAGTCAGTCAGTCAGCCAGCCATCCAGTCAGTCAGTCAGTCAGCCAGTCAGCCAGCCATCCAGTCAGTTAGTCAGCCAGTCAGTCCGTCAGTCAGTCAGCCAGTCAGCCAGTCAGCCAGTCAGCCAGTCAGCCAGTCAGCCAGTGTGCTCTGCGGAGGAGTGAGAGGGAATATATATCACAACTACGTTAACCTTTAGTTCTAGTTTAAAGATAAAACCACAATTAGTGAGAGTAAATAATCCTTGTAATGACTTCCAGCAGCCTTCATCGCCTACGTAACCTCCCGTAAAACTTCAATTAAACACAGTCTCAAATAGCCGCCTGTCCCTTTTTAATAGCCGGGGTGTAAATGAATTGTTTAAAGAGGTTACCATGAATTACCATGAATTGTTTAAAGAGGTTACCATGAATTACCATGAATTGTTTAAAGAGGTTACCATGAATTACCATGAATTGTTTAAAGAGGTTACCATGAATTACCATGAATTGTTTAAAGAGGTTACCATGAATTACCATGAATTGTTTAAAGAGGTTACCACGAATTACCATGAATTGTTTAAAGAGATTACCACGAATTACCATGAATTGTTTAAAGAGGTTACCATGAATTACCATGAATTGTTTGAAGAGGTTACCATGAATTACCATGAATTGTTTAAAGAGGTTACCATGAATTACCATGAATTGTTTAAAGAGGTTACCATGAATTACCATGAATTGTTTAAAGAGGTTACCATGAATTACCATGAATTGTTTAAAGAAGTTACCATGAATTACCATGAATTGTTTAAAGATGTTACCATGAATTACCATGAATTGTTTAAAGAGGTTACCATGAATTACCATGAATTGTTTAAAGAGGTTACCATGAATTACCATGAATTACCATGAATTACCATGAATTGTTTACGAGGTTTAGTGTTTTGTTGCATTGAATCATTCAAACTCTCTTAAACACTGATCACTTTGTTGAGAGAGTAGAAGAAGTGTTGTAGAGGAACTGGTTTCCACTACTAGCCAAGTAATGAGATGTGACAACTGAAAAATAATGACCCAAAGGTATTTAATACATTTATTTAAATATCCTGTTAATGCCACGCCCCCTAGCCAGACACTGGCAATTCACCACTGGGCATTATGGAATCCAAGAACGCAACTCAATACTGGCTATCTATGTTGTTTTTAGCATAAATACCCACATCTCTATTAGTTTGTTTTTAGATATGGTAGACATTAACATTTTGCTGCTAATGTCTATTAAAAAATGATTTATTATTATCACAGCCATTCTCCTCTCTCCTCTACGACAGCCATTCTCCTCTCTCCTCTCTCCTCACCTCTCGCTGTGTCTTTGGGTTCAAAATTGAGCTGTAAATTCTGTGAGCATTTGACACCCTCTGCCCGGGGTTACCTAGAATTCTAACGAGGACCACCAGCACGTCTTCATGTCCTGTAATGCAACACATCATCACTGCATCTCAAATGGCACAGCCACCCTATTTCCTATATTCTGCAATATGTTGGACCAGATCCCTATGGGCCCTGGTTATATAAAAAAAAGAAGAAAGAAAGCAGTGCACTATAAAGGGAATAGGGCACCATTTTGGACAGACAATATATCAGGTCCTAGTCAGCTAACGGGACACCATCCTGTAAAACACAGACAGAGCAGGGTGTGACGTTCCCAGACAGAAGAGTGTTTAAGTATCTGTTCCGTACGGCAGGCCGTAATGAATGAAGCCAGTTAAAACAGGATTTACAACCCCTTTAAAACCTGATTGCTCAGAATTTGAGAATTATTCATGAGACTTAAGTGTCATTTGTCACAGCGCAAAGTGCTGTTTTGGTGTGAATAAATGGTTTTCTTTGTAGTTTATCAAATAAACTCCCCTTTTTATCAGCCGATAAAATATGGCAATATCCATGCGTATGTGTCTATTCAGAGAGTTTAATTAAAGTCAATGTGGCTCAAAGTATCAAACGTGTAATAAAGTTTCCTTCGCAATGGATTCTGGTACTGTAGAATTGACGCAATGAGGGAGGAGTGGAACGGACGCCTCTGAATGAGAACACGCGCTGTAAAATACGTCAGATTGTGTTGAAACAAAGTGATGTTGTTTACAATGCTCCCTGGCAAGGGTATACCACCGGTTCAAGGTGCCGAAAGACATTAGACATGTCAGAATACCAAAAAAAAATTTGCTTTGCCTTCTCCATGAATATATAACACACAGTATTGAGAGGCTCTTCTCTGTTATTGGCATACGATGAATCAATATAGGAGGCCAGTTAGTGTCTGGATGAGACTATGAGATATCATGTTCCTCTACTGTCCCACAGTCCCCTTGTTTCCTTTGTGAGATGGAAAAACAGCACATCGTCATCCAGGGCTCGTTACAAAGATTATTTGCGTTCACTTCCTGGGGCAGTGTGACCATGCTTTGTGGTTGTGTGTGTGTGTGTGTGTGTGTGTGTGTGTGTGTGTGTGTGTGTGTGTGTGTGATGCTCAGATCATCTCTCAATTACCAAGGGTCCCGAGGCAAAGGGTGGGGACCGCGAATGGAGGACCAGTTACACCCCTCTGACAAACACACGCACACACGCACACAGGCACGAACGCACACATGCACACACACACACACTCTGCAAATCACAGTGCTATGGCTCGGAGGCACGGCTTACCATAGTCAGAGTCAAGAATGAGGCCTCTCGGGATAGATTTACAAATAAAAAACACTCTTATCTTGGCCCACATGTGAACGGGGACCGATTACGCGGTCTACATTTCAACACAGAGAATAAACAGGGCATCTACATCTCAAATGACATCCTATTTACAGTATAGTTGCACTACGTAATGCAAATAATTTCACATGCCCTATTTACACCAAGCCCAAACAGCACAACCAAACTGCTCTGCAAACACAATGGAAGCAAATCAGAAATATTTGTGCGGCAACATTTAATTATGTTGTGTTGTATGTCTGCAGTGGTTTCCTTTAACAAATAGCTCGAACACTTCATATTGAGTCATGTGATGTGTCGAAGGCCTTTTCACTGAGGCTATTACATTAATAGTGCATTCCCATTAGCAGCCACTTTCAACACAACATTTCAAGAGAATGAATAACAAACAATAGGACAATGTTCTAGCATTATCTTCATATATTTAGGACTGGTCTGTTGAATTATTAAAGTGGGGTTTGCACCTGAATTCAAAAACATCAGTCATGTTTTCAGTGGATGTTCAAAAGGGTTCACACATGCTTTTAAAATAAAGTGATTGTTTTCAACGGGGTTTTCGGCAAAGCATCAGCCAAGGTAACGTGTTCTGTACCCTGGCTTTTAGGGCCCCGTTGAAATCCGCGTTGCGGAGAACGCGGTCGGAATCACGGAATTAAAACAATATTAAAAAAAAATGTATTGAAATCAACTAGCTTAGTAAGAAACAGTTAGGAAATCCAACAAATGTATTGTTATCTGATGAATTTGTCGAATATTATCGTAAAACATGAACAAAACGCATCAGTAACCACGTTGCCATCCACAGTATGAACGTATAAAAACAAAATCCTGACAGCTGCGATGGAAACAGGACGTTTTGGTAAAATTGGATAAATGCCGACAGACAATTGGTTCCATTCGACATGGTTGGACATTTTTGTGTCTGTCATTTAATTATGCAAGAAATGGCGTTGGAAACGTCTTTATGTGCAGCTATTGATGTAATAACCATCATATCGAAAAAAATAAATAAACTTGGAGTCACGTAATGACACGGTGTGTGGTCCTCCCTCTACGACCTGGGGAAACCGTGCAGTTTAAATGAGTCTATAGATTAAATAAATGATGATGAACTTCTCAGGGTGGTGAATGTGCACGGTGATGAGCTTAATGCTCCTTTCCAATAAATATCCTGGGTCTTATTCTGGTGACATGATCGTTTAACAAATAAAACCCCCAGGGTAGGCACATTTGCTGCGTAGATCCCGTTCCTGCAGTGGAATGACCAAACATATTTCATAATTTCATAACTAATAAAAAATTTTAAAAAATTCAACCAGCCTAAAATACATTTTTTATATGTCAAATGGTTTTGTTATATTTCGTCTTCTGTGATATATATATAAAGTACAGTTTTGGGATGCAAACTACAAATTGAATACATTAAAAACTCTATATCTGACATGGTACAGGTGTCTTCTTTTTTTTAAAAGTCCATAACAACCACAGCCATTCTCCTCTCTCCTCTACGACAGCCTTTCTCCTCTCTCCTCTACGACAGCCATTCTCCTCTCTCCTCTACGACAGCCATTCTCCTCTCTCCTCTACGACAGCCATTCTCCTCTCTCCTCTACGACAGCCATTCTCCTCTCTCCTCTACGACAGCCATTCTCCTCTCTACTCTACAACAGCCATTCTCCTCTCTACTCTACGACAGCCATTCTCCTCTCTCCTCTACAACAGCCATTCTCCTCTCTCCTCTACGACAGCCATTCTCCTCTCTCCTCTACGACAGCCATTCTCCTCTCTCCTCTACGACAGCCATTCTCCTCTCTCCTCTACGACAGCCATTCTCCTCTCTACTCTACAACAGCCATTCTCCTCTCTACTCTACGACAGCCATTCTCCTCTCTCCTCTACAACAGCCATTCTCCTCTCTCCTCTACGACAGCCATTCTCCTCTCTCCTCTACGACAGCCATTCTCCTCTCTCCTCTACGACAGCCATTCTCCTCTCTCCTCTACGACAGCCATTCTCCTCTCTCCTCTACGACAGCCATTCTCCTCTCTCCTCTACGACAGCCATTCTCCTCTCTCCTCTACGACAGCCATTCTCCTCTCTCCTCTACGCGGTGTATACTTTTGTTTCAATGTAGATGTGTTTAAGACTACCCAGAAACACTCTGTGTGACCCTGATTTAACCCACTGAAGTAAAAGGTTTAACCGTTTTTTTTGTGACACAACTGTCGGGTAGAGTTCAAAATGCGATGGAAACAACATTCAATTTTTATTCGGTGCTTGAAAAAGTAAATTTTGTGTGCGCTACGTCATGACAAACTGATTTTTATCGGCAACAACAAACCACAGGTGGTGAAAACCCGGATTTTAGAATGTTCACATGAAAATCTGTTGCCAGTTGGACGGAAACCAAGCTACTGACTTATATTTTCCTTCAACTTTCTGAAGAGACAACGACACAGGAATGCCCCTGTCTGTGTGTGTGTGTGTGTGTGTGTGTTTACCACTTTGTGTAGCCGTTAGCGATGATGCTAACAAAAACAGTCTTCTGGTAGATGGAAAGGCCTTTCCCAAAAACCTCCTCAATTAAATGTTAACTATAAAGTAGCCTCAGGCTACATTGCAAAAATGACATCATGAAACCAGTGGCCATGTTTGGGGCGGTGGGGGGGGGGGTGCAAACTGTGATCACATGAGTCTACAGAAACATTGCTAACCAAACAACGGTCTCTGTCTAGTGCACAGTTGAATTAAAGTGTCCCCCCCCCCCTCCCCCACCCGCCCCCGACTCCAAAAGTAGCCTTCTGGTTTAAGCCTTTTTGTGGACTTAGAACATCCAATTTTGTTGTTATTCTATTAAAAACACTGTGATATTTGAGAGAGAGCGAAAAACCTGAAGAGAAAAACGAACACCTGGAAAAACAAAGCGGTGAAAATAAATTTGGGGATTTTTTTTAAAAGAATCAGGCAAAAAAATAAGGCCCTATAACACGTGTTGGGCCCTTACTCTCTGAGTTTCTGAACCCTGTGGCCAGGAGGGCCTTTGTGGGAGCCACCTGTGTTTTCCCTGTTTCTGAACCATTCACAGCTGTGTGTGTGTGTGTGTGTGTGTGTGTGTGTGTGTGTGTGTGTGTGTGTGTGTGTGTGCGTGCGTGTGCGTGTGCGTGTGTGTGTGTGTGTGTGTGTGTGCGTGTGCGTGTGCGTGTGCGTATGCGTGTGTGTGTGTGTGTGCGTGTGCGTGTGTGTGTGTGTGTGTGTGTGCGTGCGTGTCCCTGCATTTTTCCATGGATCTTCCTGAACCGTGGTTCTCACTTTGAGGGTGAGGTGGAGGTAATGACAGGCACATGGAAACTCTGCTCCACACACAGCTTATAGCTAGCTACTGGCGCATTCAAGACAACTGGAAACTCTTGAAAAATACAAGGTCAAATCATGGTGTCAGTGATCTTCAGGTCGGAAAATTGTAGCTCTGCAAAGAGGCCCGAGGTCCTGAGTGGGAATTCCAAGTTGGATGACCGTTCAAATTGATTTTTCCCAGTTTAAGCTGTTTTTTTCTTCCCTGAGTACCCAGTTGTTTTCAGCGCGGCATTAACGCTGACTTTACATTCCACACACAGTTGTGTCATCAAAACAATGTAAGACAAACAGTTTGCAAATTAAAGAGAGAGAGAGAGAGAGAGAGAGAGAGAGAGAGAGAGAGAGAGAGAGAGAGAGAGAGAGAGAGAGAGAAAGAGAGTTTGTGTGTCTGTGTGTGTTTGCGTGCTCGCATTCGTGTACTCTGTAATCACCCCCAGAGTATGTCCGACCTCCCATTTAGAGAACCGGCCAGCCCAAACCACCACCAGGAACACCATTTCCATCTTTTGAGGAGGTTTCCAAGGTTACAACCAGTGTGGGAACCAATTATAGCTATTATTAATTCTCCATCAGTTTCAATTTGAATGGCTGGGAGCCAATTAAACAAGCGCTTGACTGAATCAGCCCCGGGAACCTCCCAAGCAGGAACTCAAATGAATTCAGCCCGGGGCAGGAGGGCAGGGGGGAGGGGAATTGAGGGGGCACCAGGGTTAAGAAAAAAAGAGGGAAATTGTGTGAGCCTGGTAACTGTGTGCTGCTGTAGAGGCAGACTGACCCTGCTATTGATGAAAATTAAATATTGTTCCTGACCTCACATTCAACCACGCTGCCTCGTTGAGTGGGTTGTTGTTATTATTTTGGTGACCTTGTGGCCAATTGACATTCTCAAAGATTTTCATACAAACTAGTTGTCACAGAACAAAAAGTGCTTCTTCATAGAGTTATTGTTTAAATGTCTTACCATTGTTACAGTAAGAGTTTAGCAAAAGGTTTGTTGAGAAACAACGTCCATTTGAAAAAAGCCATTCTTCAAGCAACATTGTCTGTTCATGCCTACTTGTGTGTGTGTGTGTGTGTTTGTGTGTGTGTGTGTGTGTTCATACCTGTTCATGCCTGTGTGTGTGTGTGTGTGTGTGTGTGTGTGTGTGTGTTCATACCTGTTCATGCCTGTGTGTGTGTGTGTGTGTGTGTGTGTGTGTGTGTGTGTGTGTTCATACCTGTTCATGCCTGTGTGTGTGTGTGTGTGTGTGTGTGTGTGTGTGTGTGTGTGTGTGTGTGTGTGTGTGTGTGTGTGTGTGTGTGTGTGTGTGTGTGTGTGTGTGTGTGTGTTCATACCTGTTCATGCCTGTGTGTGTGTGTGTGTGTGTGTGTGTGTGTGTGTGTGTGTGTGTGTGTGTGTGTGTGTGTGTGTGTGTTCATACCTGTTCATGCCTGTGTGTGTGTGTGTGTGTGTGTAGCACACAAATATGTTGGTTACAATTTGTTGTCTTGAGAAATATATTTTTTCTAGGCTATTATATTATATATCCAGTGTGCACCGGCTGTACCAGTAGTATCAGCTGTACAAGTAGTACCAGCTGTACCAGTAGTACCAGTAGTACCAGTAGTACCGGCTGTACCAGTAGTATCAGTAGTACCAGTAGTACCAGCTGCACCAGTAGTACCAGTAGTACCAGTAGTACCAGCTGTATCAGTAGTACCAGTAGTATCATTAGTACCAGCTGTATCAGTAGTACCAGTAGTACCAGTAGTATCAGTAGTACCAGTAGTACCAGTAGTATCAGTAGTACCAGTAGTATCAGTAGTATCAGTAGTACCAGTAGTACCAGTAGTATCAGTAGTACCAGTAGGTCCAGCTGTACCATTAGTATCAGCAGTACCAGCTGTACCAGTAGTACCAGTAATACCAGCTGTACCAGTAGTACCAGCTGTAAAAGTATTACCATTAGTATCAGTAGTATCAGCTGTACCAGTAGTATCAGTAGTACCAGTAGTACCAGTAGTGCCAGCTGTATCAGTAGTACCAGTAGTACCAGTAGTACCAGCTGTACCAGAATTACCAGTAGTATCAGTACTACCAGTAGGACCAGTAGTACCAGTAGTACCAGTAGGACCAGTAGGACCAGCTGTACAAGTAGTTTCAGTACTACCAGTAGTACCAGTGGTTCCACTAAGGAGTCTGCAGGAACGTTAGGGTATAGTAGTGTATGTTAGGGTATAGTAGTGCATGTTATGGTATAGTCGTGTATGTTAGGGTATAGTAGTGTATGTTAGGGTATAGTAGTGTATGTTATGGTATAGTAATGTATGTTAGGGTATAGTAGTGTATGTTATGGTATAGTAGTGTATGTTAGGGTATAGTAGTGTATGTTATGGTATAGTCGTGTATGTTAGGGTATAGTAGTGCATGTTATGGTATAGTAGTGTATGTTAGGGTATAGTAGTGCATGTTATGGTATAGTAGTGTATGTTAGGGTATAGTAATGTATGTTATGGTATAGTAGTGTATGTTATGGTATAGTAGTGTATGTTAGGGTATAGTAGTGTATGTTAGGGTATAGTAGTGTATGTTAGGGTATAGTAGTGTATGTTATGGTATAGTAATGTATGTTAGGGTATAGTAGTGTATGTTATGCCACCCTTCCCTCGTTTCCTCCTCACTACCATCACCACCATTCCTCCCTCCTCTCTACCATCTCCTCCTTCGTTCCCTCCTCACTACCATCACCACCCCCCCTCCTTCGTTCCCTCCTCACTACTATCACCACCATTCCTCCCTCCTCACTACCATCCCCACCATTCCTCCCTCCTCACTTCCATCACCACCATTCCTCCCTCGTTCCCTCCTCTCTACCATCACCACCACCCCTCCCTCGTTCCCTCCTCACTACCATCACCACCATTCCTCCCTCGTTCCCTCGTTCCCTCCTCACTACCATCACCACCCCCTCCCTCGTTCCCTCCTCTCTACCATCACCACCACCCCTCCCTCGTTCCCTCCTCACTACCATCACCACCCCCTCCCTCGTTCCATCCTCACTACCATCACCACCCCCTCCCTCGTTCCATCCTCACTACCATCACCATCCCCTCCCTCGTTCCATCCTCACGACCATCACCACCCCCTCCCTCGTTCCCTCCTCACTACCATCACCACCCCCTCCCTCGTTCCCTCCTCTCTACCATCACCACCTTCCCTCCCTCGTTCCATCCTCACTACCATCACCACCACCTCCCTCGTTCCATCCTCACTACCATCACCACTCCCTCCCTCGTTCCCTCCTCACTACCATCACCACCCCCTCCCTCGTTCCCTCCTCTCTACCATCACCACCACCCCTCCCTCGTTCCCTCCTCACTACCATCACCACCCCCCTCCCTCGTTCCATCCTCACTACCATCACCACCCCCTCCCTCGTTCCATCCTCACTACCATCACCACCCCCTCCCTCGTTCCCTCCTCACTACCATCACCACCCCCTCCCTCGTTCCCTCCTCACTACCATCACTACCCCCCCTCCCTCGTTTGCTCCTCACTACCATCACCACCCCCTCCCTCGTTCCCTCCTCTCTACCATCACCACCACCCCTCCCTCGTTCCATCCTCGCTACCATCACCCAGCCCTCCCTCGTTCCCTCCTCACTGCCATCACCACCCCCCTCCCTCGTTCCATCCTCACTCCATCACCACCCCCTCCCTCGTTCCCTCCTCACTACCATCACCACCCCCTCCCTCGTTCCCTCCTCACTACCATCACTACCACCCCTCCCTCATTCCCTCCTCACTACCATCACTACCCCCCCTCCCTCGTTCCCTCCTCACTACCATCACTACCCCCCCTCCCTCGTTCCCTCCTCTCTACCATCACCACCACCCCTCCCTTGTTCCCTCCTCACTACCATCACCATCACATTCCTCCCTCGTTCCCTCCTCTCTACCATCATCACCATTCCTCCCTCGTTCCCTCCTCACTACCATCACCACCACCCCTCCCTCGTTCCCTCCTCACTACCATCACCATCCCTCCCTTGTTTCCTCCTCACTACCATCACTATCACCATTCCTCCCTCGGTCCCTCCTCACTACCATCACCACCACTCCTCCCTCGTTCCCTCCACCTTAGCCTACTGGAATCTGTTCACTTCTTCCCCCCTCTCCTCGTCTTTCCCTCGGCGACTCATGTCAAATCTAGGTCCCTCAGAACAAAATCTTAATAATTAACTCGCAAATTTTAACATGATTGTTTGTGACACACCTACTCTGTTAATTATGGTAATAGCTTTGAGGCCATTTGCTAATGAAATTAATGCATTCGTTGCCCTAACAAATTAGCATAACTCACACAAATGGCCCACATTTGAGACCCGGCTTCGGGAAAAATAAGATAAAAAACCAACCAACTGGAACAAGAACTAGCATCAACAAAATTCAGTGAAACAAATGTCCAACTGAAATAGGGAACTGCAGTGAAATAAATGGCCAGCTGAAAGAGGAAACTGCAGTGAAATAAATGGCCAGCTGAAAGAGGAAACTGCAGTGAAATAAATGGCCAGCTGAAAGAGGAAACTGCAGTGAAATAAATGGCCAGCTGAAAGAAGAAACTGCAGTGAAATAAATGGCCAGCTGAAAGAAGAATGCAGTGAAATAAATGGCCAGCTGAAAGAAGAAACTGCAGTGAAATAAATGGCCAGCTGAAAGAAGAAACTGCAGTGAAATAAATGGCCAGCTGAAAGAGGAAACTGCAGTGAAATAAATGGCCAGCTGAAAGAGAAAACGGCAGTGAAATAAATGGCCAGCTGAAAGAGGGAAACTGCAGTGAAATAAATGGCCAGCTGAAAGAGGGAAACTGCAGTGAAATAAATGGCCAGCTGAAAGAGGGAAACTGCAGTGAAATAAATTGCCAGCTGAAAGAGGATACTGCATTAGGAGAATGCGGGGAGTTTTTCAAAGCTGTAGTTATGTTAATGGTTATTAGGTTCTTAATTGGAGAGAGAGCTAGAGAGCGCGAGAGAGAGAGAGAAGCAATGTTAATGTATTGCAGAGTGATAACAGCTTAGGACACAATTATTATCACTATCATCATAGCCACGGCTGATCTGCATTAACATCCCTCTGAGAGGACATTTTAAATGGCTACTATCACACAGACATTAAAATGTTATTATATTTATAACTTAAATCAGAGTGAATATCAATAAAGAGGAGGCCTTTAAAAAAAAATGCTTGTCATTCTCTAAATGAAAATACTGCCTATGTGCTATACCCATCACTACACAAGATACTGCCTCTCTCCTCTGTTTGGTAACTCAAAAGGATGTCTTTCAAGCATGAATATGTCTTGCCAGTGGTACAGTGTGACAGGCACTAACAGAACGACGTGGTGTGTATGATGGGGGTAAACAAAACAGGAGTTTGAAATTCCAGGAGCAACAACGATCGACAGAGGAAGGCGTTCAAATCTCAGGTAACTGAGAAGCAGAGGAGGAAGGAGAGATACTCCCCAGAAAACGGTTTTCTCAGCGACCTCCCTCCTCTCGCCTCAGGCCAAACACTATAGCTGAAAATGAGTCCTATTTAAAGGCATTGGGAGGCATTACTTTGGGTTGGTCAAAGGTTAACACATTTTTAAAAGGGAACAAAGTCTTCATTTTAACTGGGAATATTCAGTCTACAATATTTTAGAAATAATAATATACAAGTTGAGAATATTAAGTTTTGTTTTCTCTATAGGGAATAGAGTGCCATTTGGGACGGGTTACAATGTGTTGGTCATAGGTAGTGACTCTATAGGGAATAGAGTGCCATCTGGGACGGGTTACATTGTGTTGGTCATAGGTAGTGACTCTATAGAGAATAGAGTACCATTTGGGACGGGTTACAATGTGTTGGTCATAGGTAGTGACTCTATAGGGAATAGAGTGCCATTTGGGACGGGTTACAATGTGTTGGTCATAGGTAGTGACTCTATAGGGAATAGAGTACCATTTGGGACGGGTTACATTGTGTTGGTCATAGGTAGTGACTCTATAGGGAATAGAGTACCATTTGGGACAGGTTCTCACACGATACTCTCCGGGTTCTCACACGATACTCTCCGGGTCCTCACACGATACTCTCCGGGTTCTCACACGATACTCTCAGGGTTCTCACACGATACTCTCCGGGTTCTCACACGATACTCTCAGGGTTCTCACACGATACTCTCCGGGTTCTCACACGATACTCTCCGGGTTCTCACACGATACTCTCCGGGTCCTCACACGATACTCTCCGGGTTCTCACACGATACTCTCCGGGTTCTCACACGATACTCTCCGGGTTCTCACACGATACTCTCCGGGTTCTCACACGATACTCTCCGGGTTCTCACACGATACTCTCCGGGTTCTCACACGATACTCTCCGGATTCTCACACGATATTCCCCGTGTTCTCACACGATACTCCCGGGTTCTCACACGATGTTCGCCGGGTTCTCACACTATACTCCCGGGTTCTCACACGATGTTCCCCGGGTTCTCACACGATGCTCCCCGGGTTCTCACAAGATGATACCAGGCTTCCCTAATGACAATCCCCAGGTTGTCTCACGATACTCCACGGGTTCTCACACAATAATCCCGGGTTCTCCAGCGATAGTACCGGGTTCTCACACGGTACTTCCTGGGTTCTCACACGTTTATCACATGATTCTCACACGAATATCTCCGGGGTCTCATACGATACTCCCCGGGTTCTCACACGATACTCCCCGGGTTCTCCTATGATACTCCCCGGGTTCTCCTATGATACTCCCCGGGTTCTCCTATGATACTCCCCGGGTTCTCATGTGATACTCCCCGGGTTCTCATGTGATTCTCCCCGGGTTCTCATACGATTCTCCCCGGGTTCTCATACGATACTTCCCATGTTCTCACACAATACTCCCCGGGTTCTCATACGATTCTCCCCGGGTTCTCATACGATACTCCCCGGGTTCTCACACGACATACCCCGGGTTCTCATGCTTATTTGCTTAAAAATAAGGAAATGAAATGAGTGCCCCGTCCAAGGTTTACTGGTGTATGAGCTCAAATGGAGAGCTCTATGACTGGAGGATCCCTTGAAAACCAACCATGATACAGTCGATGTGTGTGTGTGTGTGTGTGTGTGTGTGTGTGTGTGTGTGTGTGTGTGTGTGTGTGTGTGTGTGTGTGTGTGTGTGTGTGTGTGTGTGTGTGTGTGTGTGTGTGTGTGAATATCTAAATCAAATAACTTCCTTGTGTTCGTTTTTTAATATATTGTTGATTTCATTACTCAAATCACTCTTTTCAAGATATTCAGTTCCTAAACCTACTTCCTAAACTGCAAAAATAAAGATGTTTGCGAGGTGAGGTAAAGAAGGACTAACACTGAATAAAACAGTTTGTCATGTTGACCCACTGTGCTGGCATGAATACATACAGAGCATCAATGACAGGCCCGGCGTCCTAATCTAGAGACTGTTTGTGCGGTGCCCACCTTAGTGAGCGTGCGACCCTGACTGTGATGCCATATCAGCCTCACCAAATGAACTCATGCAGTACCCGCGAAATGTCGACAAAGAATTTGCATCAGAGATGTACCTCAAAAAAAAAAGCTTGATAAATTTGGGTCTATGAAATGAATATGGATTTGGACATTACATGTCTTCCACACTGCATCCTGTGTCAAATATCATCATATTATAATGTTTCCACAGTGAGAGTTCTGGCACATTATTAGGAATAAAACACAGCTTTACTGCTCATAACCAACACGGTGCTCCTCACAAATCGGCTAAGTCAGAAGAGTGCGTGAGTGAGTGAGTGAGTGAGTGAGTGAGTGAGTGAGTGAGTGAGTGAGTGAGAAACAAAGAGCTGATTGGCCATTAGTTGCAGATGTGTATTGGTAGATTCTCTCTCTCTCCCAGAGTGATGTCATTACATATTTGAAAGTAGATCCTATCAATCAAAACCATCTCAATTTCAATCATCTCAATGTGTTCACTAAATCAGGAAATTAAGCCACAGTTATAAACACACCCCTCCACACCCATCCACACCCCTCACACCCATCTACACCCCTCCACCCCCCTCCACACCCATCCACACCCCTCCACACCCATCCATACCCCTCCACACCCCTCACACCTATCTACACCCCTCCACCCCCCTCCACACCCCTCCACACCCCTCCACACCCCTCCACACCTATCCACACCCCTCCACACCCCTCTACACCCCGCCACACCCCTCCACACCCCTCTACACCCATGCACACCCCTCTACACCTATCCACACCCCTCCACACCCCTCCACACCCCTCCACACCCCTCCACACCCCTCCACACCTATCCACACCCCTCCACACCCCTCCACACCCCGCCACACCCCTCCACACCCCTCTACACCCATGCACACCCCTCTACACCCATCCACACCCCTCCACACCCCTCCACACCTATCCACACCCATCCACACCCATCCACACCCATCCACACCCCTCCACACCCCTCCACACCTATCCACACCCCTCCACACCCCTCCACACCCATCCACACCCCTCTACACCCATCCACACCCCTCCACACCTATCCACACCCCTCCACACCCCTCTACACCCATGCACACCCCTCTACACCCATCCACACCCATCCACACCCCTCCACACCCCTCCACACCCATCCACACCCCTCCACACCTATCCACACCCATCCACACCCATCCACACCCATCCACACCCAGACACACCTATCCACACCTATCCACACCCCTCCACACCCCTCCACACCCATCCACACCCAGACACACCCATCCACACCCATACACACCCATACACAACCCATACACACCTCCACACCCAGACACACCTATCCACACCCATCCACACCCCTCCACACCCATCCACACCCCTCCACACCCCTCCACACACATACACAACCCATACACATCTCCACACCCATCCACACCCCTCCACACCCATCCACACCCCTCCACACCCCTCCACACACATACACAACCCATACACATCTCCACACCCAGACACACCTATCCACACCCATCCACACCCCTCCACACCCATCCACACCCCTCCACACCCCTCCACACACATACACAACCCATACACATCTCCACACCCAGACACACCTATCCACACCCCTACACACCCCTCCACACCCATCCACACCCCTCCACACCCCTCCACACCCATCCACACCCCTCCACACCCATCCACACCCATCCACACCCAGACACACCCATCCACACCCATCCACACCCATACACAACCCATACACACCTCCACACCCAGACACACCTATCCACACCCATCCACACCCCTCCACACCCATCCACACCCCTCCACACCCCTCCACACCCCTCCACACCCATCCACACCCCTCCACACCTATCCACACCCCTCCACACCCCTCCACACCCCTCCACACCCATCCACACCCCTCTACACCCATCCACACCCCTCCACACCTATCCACACCCCTCCACACCCCTCCACACCCATCCACACCCAGACACACCCATCCACACCCATACACACCCATACACAACCCATACACACCTCCACACCCAGACACACCCCTCCACACCCATCCACACCCCACCACACCCATCCACACCCATCCACACCCAGACACACCCATCCACACCCATACACACCCATACACAACCCATACACACCTCCACACCCATCCACACCCCTCCACACCCCTCCACACCCCTCCACACACCTCCACACCCAGACACACCTATCCACACCCATCCACACCCCTCCACACCCATCCACACCCATCCACACCCCTCCACACCCATCCATACCCCTCCACACCCCTCACACCTATCTACACCCCTCCACCCCCCTCCACACCCCTCCACACCCCTCCACACCCCTCCACACCTATCCACACCCCTCCACACCCCTCTACACCCCGCCACACCCCTCCACACCCCTCTACACCCATGCACACCCCTCTACACCTATCCACACCCCTCCACACCCCTCCACACCCCTCCACACCCCTCCACACCTATCCACACCCCTCCACACCCCTCCACACCCCGCCACACCCCTCCACACCCCTCTACACCCATGCACACCCCTCTACACCCATCCACACCCCTCCACACCCCTCCACACCTATCCACACCCATCCACACCCATCCACACCCATCCACACCCCTCCACACCCCTCCACACCTATCCACACCCCTCCACACCCCTCCACACCCATCCACACCCCTCTACACCCATCCACACCCCTCCACACCTATCCACACCCCTCCACACCCCTCTACACCCATGCACACCCCTCTACACCCATCCACACCCATCCACACCCCTCCACACCCCTCCACACCCATCCACACCCCTCCACACCTATCCACACCCATCCACACCCATCCACACCCATCCACACCCATCCACACCCAGACACACCTATCCACACCTATCCACACCCCTCCACACCCCTCCACACCCATCCACACCCAGACACACCCATCCACACCCATACACACCCATACACAACCCATACACACCTCCACACCCAGACACACCTATCCACACCCATCCACACCCCTCCACACCCATCCACACCCCTCCACACCCCTCCACACACATACACAACCCATACACATCTCCACACCCATCCACACCCCTCCACACCCATCCACACCCCTCCACACCCCTCCACACACATACACAACCCATACACATCTCCACACCCAGACACACCTATCCACACCCCTACACACCCCTCCACACCCATCCACACCCCTCCACACCCCTCCACACCCATCCACACCCCTCCACACCCATCCACACCCATCCACACCCAGACACACCCATCCACACCCATACACACCCATACACAACCCATACACACCTCCACACCCAGACACACCTATCCACACCCATCCACACCCCTCCACACCCATCCACACCCCTCCACACCCCTCCACACCCCTCCACACCCATCCACACCCCTCCACACCTATCCACACCCCTCCACACCCCTCCACACCCCTCCACACCCATCCACACCCCTCTACACCCATCCACACCCCTCCACACCTATCCACACCCCTCCACACCCCTCCACACCCATCCACACCCAGACACACCCATCCACACCCATACACACCCATACACAACCCATACACACCTCCACACCCAGACACACCCCTCCACACCCATCCACACCCCACCACACCCATCCACACCCATCCACACCCCTCCACACCCATCCACACCCCTCCACACCCCTCCACACCCATCCACACCCCTCCACACCCATCCACACCCATCCACACCCAGACACACCCATCCACACCCATCCACACCCATACACAACCCATACACACCTCCACACCCAGACACACCTATCCACACCCATCCACACCCCTCCACACCCATCCACACCCCTCCACACCCCTCCACACCCCTCCACACCCATCCACACCCCTCCACACCTATCCACACCCCTCCACACCCCTCCACACCCCTCCACACCCATCCACACCCCTCTACACCCATCCACACCCCTCCACACCTATCCACACCCCTCCACACCCCTCCACACCCATCCACACCCAGACACACCCATCCACACCCATACACACCCATACACAACCCATACACACCTCCACACCCAGACACACCCCTCCACACCCATCCACACCCCACCACACCCATCCACACCCATCCACACCCAGACACACCCATCCACACCCATACACACCCATACACAACCCATACACACCTCCACACCCATCCACACCCCTCCACACCCCTCCACACCCCTCCACACACCTCCACACCCAGACACACCTATCCACACCCATCCACACCCCTCCACACCCATCCACACCCATCCACACCCCTCCACACCCATCCATACCCCTCCACACCCCTCACACCTATCTACACCCCTCCACCCCCCTCCACACCCCTCCACACCCCTCCACACCCCTCCACACCTATCCACACCCCTCCACACCCCTCTACACCCCGCCACACCCCTCCACACCCCTCTACACCCATGCACACCCCTCTACACCTATCCACACCCCTCCACACCCCTCCACACCCCTCCACACCCCTCCACACCTATCCACACCCCTCCACACCCCTCCACACCCCGCCACACCCCTCCACACCCCTCTACACCCATGCACACCCCTCTACACCCATCCACACCCCTCCACACCCCTCCACACCTATCCACACCCATCCACACCCATCCACACCCATCCACACCCCTCCACACCCCTCCACACCTATCCACACCCCTCCACACCCCTCCACACCCATCCACACCCCTCTACACCCATCCACACCCCTCCACACCTATCCACACCCCTCCACACCCCTCTACACCCATGCACACCCCTCTACACCCATCCACACCCATCCACACCCCTCCACACCCCTCCACACCCATCCACACCCCTCCACACCTATCCACACCCATCCACACCCATCCACACCCATCCACACCCATCCACACCCAGACACACCTATCCACACCTATCCACACCCCTCCACACCCCTCCACACCCATCCACACCCAGACACACCCATCCACACCCATACACACCCATACACAACCCATACACACCTCCACACCCAGACACACCTATCCACACCCATCCACACCCCTCCACACCCATCCACACCCCTCCACACCCCTCCACACACATACACAACCCATACACATCTCCACACCCATCCACACCCCTCCACACCCATCCACACCCCTCCACACCCCTCCACACACATACACAACCCATACACATCTCCACACCCAGACACACCTATCCACACCCATCCACACCCCTCCACACCCATCCACACCCCTCCACACCCCTCCACACACATACACAACCCATACACATCTCCACACCCAGACACACCTATCCACACCCCTACACACCCCTCCACACCCATCCACACCCCTCCACACCCCTCCACACCCATCCACACCCCTCCACACCCATCCACACCCATCCACACCCAGACACACCCATCCACACCCATACACACCCATACACAACACATACACACCTCCACACCCAGACACACCTATCCACACCCATCCACACCCCTCCACACCCATCCACACCCCTCCACACCCCTCCACACCCCTCCACACCCATCCACACCCCTCCACACCTATCCACACCCCTCCACACCCCTCCACACCCCTCCACACCCATCCACACCCCTCTACACCCATCCACACCCCTCCACACCTATCCACACCCCTCCACACCCCTCCACACCCATCCACACCCAGACACACCCATCCACACCCATACACACCCATACACAACCCATACACACCTCCACACCCAGACACACCCCTCCACACCCATCCACACCCCACCACACCCATCCACACCCATCCACACCCAGACACACCCATCCACACCCATACACACCCATACACAACCCATACACACCTCCACACCCATCCACACCCCTCCACACCCCTCCACACCCCTCCACACACCTCCACACCCAGACACACCTATCCACACCCATCCACACCCCTCCACACCCATCCACACCCCTCCACACCCCTCCACACCCCTCCACACCCCTCCACACACATACACAACCCATACACACCTCCACACCCAGATGTACTTGTGTGCACAGACACACACATGCACACCCTAACTTATTTATCTACTAACACACATACTGTAACACTGAAATAAACACAGACACTTTCCTTTGCATTGCACACACTGCATTTCAACCTGTCCTCACTGCCGTTGACCTGCAAGGAAGAAATTAGTAGTTGGCCTACGTGTAAAAATGAAGTGCTTCCTAGCTTTTCCAAACGTAACACAACTTGATTTTTTTTTTCTCATGTGAAATGCTAACACGTTGGTCGGTAATAATCATCGAGCTGTTTTTTTAACGAAGTGCCTCTGGTAAAATAAGAAGGCAAAAAAAAAAAACACCACAAATCTAGTACTAATATGTGTGGCTTGTAGAATCACGGTTTCATAGATGATAATGGAATGTAATTATACAACAGTGCTATTAGGCCATGTGATTTTACAAGAGGACCGGTGCCCCTGGCGCTGCGGCCTGATTTGCTGTGAGTGTTTGGCTAATGAATGTAATACAAGTCTGTTTGCAATGATGAGAATTATCAACCCATGAGAGAGAGAGAGAGAGAGAGAGAGAGAGAGAGGTCGAGGGTGGTGGGTGGTGTTGGGAAAGGAGGGGGGGGGGGAGCATTAACTCACTGCTCGGACCACTCGCAATTAAGAGAGAGGCACAGACGAGACACACTCACACAGTCAAGAGAGCACACACACACACACACACACACACACACACACACACACACAAGATTGTAGACGCACAATCACAATACCTTAGGGGTTTTTCACTTTTGAAACTGATAAACGTACTGTAAAATTGACACAAAATAACAAACCTTATTTCCAAAAATAGATTTATAGACTTATGATATGCAATTTAACCAAGGCGAGATGTTTTTTAAGCTCTCTTTCTCTAAAAAAATAGATGGAAAGGAGCTAGTTGTTAGCATTTCAAAGGCTCCTGTGCATGTGGATATGACTATAAACACCCATTCTGTGCTCCCATTGCGTTGAGGTTTATTTCAGACGGATAGGATTCAATATGTTGGAATTCTTTTAAACATTAAACATTAGCGGATTATTTTTTCGCGTAACAGATCCATTTAGCTCCAATAGTTTGAAACCAGATGTAGCTACGTTCCTCCATTGTACTGTGTTATATATATTGAGATTTAATATATATTGGTGTATGTATGTACAGTGTACTTTGGAAAGTATTCAGACCCCTTGACTTTTTCCACATTTTGTCACGTGACAGCCTTATTCTAAAATAGATTACATTGTTTTTTTCCTTCGTCGATCTACACACAATACCTCATAATGGCAAAGGAAAAACATACTTTTTTAAATTTTCACAAATGCATTAAAAATAAAAATAAAAAAACAGAATGCCTTTTTTACATACTTCATAATATATATAGATAGATACATATATATAGAATAATTTTGCACGCCCAATTTTTCAGTTTTTGATTTGTTAAAAAAGTTTGAAATATCCAATAAATGTCGTTCCACTTCATGATTGTGTCCCACTTGTTGTTGATTCTTCACAAAAAAATACAGTTTTATATCTTTATGTTTGAAGCCTGAAATGTGGCAAAAGGTCGCAAAGTTCAAGGGGGCCGAATACTTTCGCAAGGCACTGTAAGTATTCAGACTCTTTGCTATGAGACTCGAAATTGATCTCAGGTGCATCCTATTTCCATTGATCATCCTTGAGATGTTTCTACAACTTTATTGGAGTCCTCCTGTGGTAAATTCAATTGATTGGACATGATTTGGAAAGGTACACACCTGTCTATATAAGGTCCCACAGTTGAAAGTGCATGTCAGAGCAAAAACCATGAGGTTGAAGTAATTGTCCGTAGAGCTCCGAGACAGGATTGTATCGAGGCACAGATCTGGGGAAGGGTACCAAAACATTTCTGCAGCATTGAAGGTCCCCAAGAACTCAGTGGCCTCCATCATTCTTAAATGTAAGAAGTTTGGAACCAACAATACTCTTTCTAGAGCTGGCTACCCATCCAAACTGAACAATCGGGGGAGAAGGGCCTTGGTCAGGGAGGTGACCAAGAACCCAATTGTCACTCTGACAGGGCTCCAGAGTTCTTCTGTGGAGATGAGAGAACCTTCCAGAAGGACAACAACCTCTGCAGCACTCCACCAATCAGGCCTTTATGATAGAGTGGCCAGACGGAAGCCACTCCTCAGTAAAAGGCACATTAGCCCACTTGGAGTTTGACAAAAAGCCACCTTTAGGACTCTCAGACCAAGACAAACAAGATTCTCTGGTCTGATACAGGTGTGACAGGATTGTCAGCATCATACCAAAGAGGACTTGCGGTTTGATCACTTCCAAAGGTGCTTCAACAACGTTTTTTTTTTTAAATAGATGTTCAAAAATGTCTAAAACCTGTTTTTTCTATGTCATTATGGGCTGTTGTGTGTAGATTTGATCCATTTTTTAAATATATGTCCACTACCATTCAAAAGTTTGGGGTCACTTAGAAATGTCCTTGTTTTTGAAAGAAAAGCACATTTCTTGTCCATTAAAATAACATCAAATTGATCAGAAATACAGTGTAGACATTGTTAATGTTGTAAATGACTATTGTAGCTTATATCAGCAACCATCATTCCTGTGTTCCAATGGCACGTTGTGTGAGATAAAAGTTGATCATTTTAAAAGCCTAATTGATCATTAGAAAACCCATTTGCAATTATGTTAGCACAGCTGAAAACTGTTTTTCTGATTAAAAATCACTAAAACTTCTTTAGACTAGTTGAGTATCTGGAGCATGAGCATTTGTGGGTTCGATTACAGGCTCAAAACAAAAACCTTTCTTCTGAAATTCGTCAGTTTATTCTTGTTCTGAGAAATGAAGGCTATTCCATACGAGAAATTTCCAGGAAACTGAAGATCTCGTACAAACAACGCTGTGTACTACTCCCTTCACAGAACAGAGCAAACTGGCTCTAACCAGAATAGAAAGAGGAGTGGGAGGACCCGTTGCACAACCTATACCACTTTACTCTGTAATGCTGTCAATCCTATACCACTATCACCATTACTCTGTAATGCTGTCAATCCTATACCACTATCACCATTACTCTGTATGGTCTCAAACCTATACCACTATCATCATTACTCTGTATGGTCTCAAACCTATACCACTATCATCATTACTCTGTATGGTCTCAAACCTATACCACTATCATCATTACTCTGTATGGTCTCAAACCTATACCACTATCATCATTACTCTGTATGGTCTCAAACCTATACCACTATCATCATTACTCTGTATGGTCTCAAACCTATACCACTATCATCATTACTCTGTATGGTCTCAAACCTATACCACTATCATCATTACTCTGTATGGTCTCAAACCTATACCACTATCATCATTACTCTGTATGGTCTCAAACCTATACCACTATCATCATTAATCTGTATGGTCTCAAACCTATACCACTATCATCATTACTCTGTATGGTCTCAAACCTATACCACTATCATCATTACTATGTATGGTCTCAAACCCTCTGATTTAAAACCAACCCTTTAGAGGGGATTGAGGGAAAGGGAGTGAACCTCACCAGACTAACGCTGATATGTTACAGTAAACAAGGCTCCCACACATATCGTTGAGTCCCAAATGGAAACTTGTTCCCAATATAGTGCACTGCTTTTGAAAGGTCAAAAGTAGTAGACTATATAGGGAATAGGGTTATATTTGGGCTCATAGGGATCTGGTCCGAAGTAGTGCACTACATCGGAAATAGAGTGCCATTTGGGAAGCAAACATCCTCCCACAATGCCCTTGGTGAATGCACAGGGTTCCATCCAGCCCTGCAGTAAAGGCAAGCACTATCTCCCTATAATAAGGTGAGTCAGATGGTCAAGGAGCCTAGAGAACCCTAAGGCCCGAGGGATCTCCCAGGCACGTTCAATCACTGACTCTCTCTGGCTCACGTCCCAAACGGCACCTTTGTCTCCTATATCGTGTATTACTTTTGATCAGTGCACTACAAAGGGAACAAGGGCTCCATTTGGGATGCGAAGAACCTCTCTGTCCCTATATTTAAATCAGGCCCCAGGCCTTGCTTTCTCAAAGGACATCCCTTAACTAGTTCTTTGCTCGCTAATTTGTTTTGTGCCTATTTGTCTTCAGGAACCTGAATGGGGAGGGAAGGGGGGGTGGGGGGGGGTCACGAATGAGGGAACTCTAAAAAATATAACTTGTGTTTTGCCTCAACACATATAGTAATCATGTTCCCTGATACCATTATCATGTTCCCTGATACCTCTAGCAGCATTTTGATACCATCATACTAACAGCATATAGATATCATTATAATAACAGCATATAGATATCATTATACTAACAGCATATCGATATCATTATAATAACAGCATATATATATATCATTATACTAACAGCATATAGATATCATTATACTAACAGCATATAGATATCATTATACTAACAGCATATAAATATCATTATAATAACAGCATATAGATATCATTATACTAACAGCATATCGATATCATTATACTAACAGCATATAGATATCATTATAATAACAGCATATAGATATCATTATAATAACAGCATATAGATATCATTATACTAACAGCATATAAATATCATTATAATAACAGCATATAGATATCATTATACTAACAGCATATCGATATCATTATAATAACAGCATATAGATATCATTATACTAACAGCATATAGATATCATTATACTAACAGCATATAGATATCATTATAATAACAGCATATAGATATCATTATAATAACAGCATATAGATATCATTATAATAACAGCATATAGATATCATTATAATAACAGCATATAGATATCATTATACTAACAGCATATAGATATCATTATAATAACAGCATATAGATATCATTATAATAACAGCATATAGATATCATTATACTAACAGCATATACATATCATTATAATAACAGCATATAGATATCATTATACTAACAGCATATAGATATCATTATAATAACAGCATATAGATATCATTATAATAACAGCATATAGATATCATTATAATAACAGCATATACATATCATTATAATAACAGCATATATATATCATTATACTAACAGCATATAGATATCATTATAATAACAGCATATAGATATCATTATAATAACAGCATATAGATATCATTATAATAACAGCATATAGATATCATTATAATAACAGCATATCGATATCATTATAATAACAGCATATAGATATCATTATACTAACAGCATATAGATATCATTATAATAACAGCATATAGATATCATTATAATAACAGCATATCGATATCATTATAATAACAGCATATAGATATCATTATAATAACAGCATATACATATCATTATAATAACAGCATATAGATATCATTATACTAACAGCATATCGATATCATTATAATAACAGCATATAGATATCATTATAATAACAGCATATAGATATCATTATACTAACAGCATATAGATATCATTATAATAACAGCATATAGATATCATTATACTAACAGCATATAGATATCATTATAATAACAGCATATAGATATCATTATAATAACAGCATATAGATATCATTATAATAACAGCATATAGATATCATTATAATAACAGCATATCGATATCATTATACTAACAGCATATAGATATCATTATAATAACAGCATATAGATATCATTATAATAACAGCATATCGATATCATTATAATAACAGCATATAGATATCATTATAATAACAGCATATAGATATCATTATAATAACAGCATATAGATATCATTATAATAACAGCATATAGATATCATTATACTAACAGCATATAGATATTATTATACTAACAGCATTTAGATATCATTATACTAACAGCATATAAATATCATTATACTAACAACATATAAATATAGGGACAGAGAAGTTAAGGATTTTATGTACTCTGAGCCATCGTCTTGGAACGCCTTACAAAATACTTTTAAACTGGAAGAACTTGTCCCGATTGGTGTTTTTTAAATCACTGATGAATGATCTTGAGACCGATTCCCTGACCTGTCAATGTTTTTAATTAGCTGTTTTTGATTTTGTTATACTCTTGTGAATTCTATGGTTTTTACTAGATTACTTGTAGTTTTTCATGTTGTTTGTCTGTCATTTTTGTAATGACTTGGTGCTGCCAATCTTGACCAGGACGCTCTTGAAAAATAGATTTTAAATCTCAATGAGCCCTTCCTGGTTAAATAAAGGTTAAATAAATAAATATAGATACCATTATACTAACAGCATATAGACACCGTTATACAAGCAGGATATAGACACCATTACACTAACAGCATATAGATAATGTTATACAAGCAGGATATACATACCAATATACTAACAGAATATACAGTGGGGAGAACTGCCGATTTTGCAGGTTTTCCTACTTACAAAGCATGTAGAGGTCTGTCATTTTAATCATAGGTACGGAATCTAAAACAAAAATCCCAAAAATCACATTGTATGATTTTTTAAAACTTCACAAAATAGATGGTATCATGAGAAAGGAAAATGATGTGGATATATTGAAGCAACATCTCAAGACATCAGTCAGGATGTTAAAGATTGGTCGCAAATGGGTCTTCCAAATGGACATTGACCCAAGCATACTTCCAAAGTTGTGGCAAAATGTCTTAAGGACTGTACAAATGGCTCACATCAACACCATCATCACAGAAACCCTAGACCCACTCCAATATGCATACCGCCCAAACAGATCCATAGATGATGCAATCTCTATTGCACTCCACACTGCCCTTTCCCACCTGGACAAAAGGAACACCTATGTGAGAATGCTATTCATTGACTACAGCTCAGCGTTCAACACCATAGTACCCTCAAAGCTCATCACTAAGCTAAGGATCCTGGGACTAAACACCTCCCTCTGCAACTGGATCCTGGACTTCCTGACAGGCCACCCTGGGGTGGTGAGGGTAGGTAGCAACACATCTGCCACGCTGATCCTCAACAATGGAGCTCCACAGGGGTGCATGCTCAGTCCCCTTCTGTACTCCCTGATCACCCACGACTGCATGGCCAGGCACGACTCCAACACCATCATTAATTTTGCCGACGACACAACAGTGGTAGGCCTGATCCCCGACAACGACAAGACAGCCTATAGGGAAGAGGTCAGAGACCTGGCCAGGTGGTGCCAGAATAACAACCTATCCCTCAATATAACCAAGACTAAGGAGATGATTGTGGACTACAGGAAAAGGAGGACCGAGCACGCCCCCATTCTCATTGACTGGGCTGTAGTGGAGCAGGTTGAGAGCTTCAAGTTCCTTGCTGTCCACATCAACAACAAACTAGAATGGGCCAAGACAGTTGTGAAGAGGGCATGACAAAGCCCATTCCCCCTCAGGAAACTAAAAAGATTTGGCATGGGTCCTGAGATCCTCAAAAGGTTCTACAGCTGCAACATCGAGAGCATTGGTTGCATCACTGCATCACTGCCTGGTACAGCAATTGCTCGGCCTCTGACCGCAAGGCACTACAGAGGGTAGTGCATACGGCCCAGTACGTCACTGGGGCTAAACTGCCTGCCATCCAGGACCTCTACACCAGGTGATGTCAGAGGAAGGACCTAAAAATTGTCAAAGACCCCAGCCACCCCAGTCATAGACTGTTCTAGTCTAAGACAAAAAGGCTTCTCAACAGTTTTTACCCCCAAGCCATAAGACTCCTGAACAGGTCATCAAATGGCTACCCGGATTATTTGCATTGTGTGCCTACCCCCAATCCCTCTTTTTACGCTGCTGCTACTCTCTGTTTATCATATATGCATAGTCACTTTAACTATACATTCATGTACATAACCGGGCTATCTGCATTGTGTCCCGCCACCCACCACCCGCCACCCACCACCCGCCAACACCTCTTTAACACTACTGCTACTCTCTGTTCATCATATATGCATAGTCCCTTTAACCATGTCTACATGTACATACTACCTCAATCAGCCTGACTAACCAGTGTCTGTATGTAGCCTCACTACTTTTATAGCCTCGCTACTGTATATAGCCTGTCTTTTTACTGTTGTTTTATTTCTTTACTTACCTATTGTTCACCTAATACCTTTTTTGCACTATTGGTTAGAGCCTGTAAGTAAGCATTTCACTGTAAGGTATATCTGTTGTATTTGGCGCGAGTGACAAATACATTTTGATTTGATTTGAAATGGCTTGAAAACAACAAAGTCAAGGTATTGGAGTGGCCATCACAAAGCCCTGACCTCATTCCTATAGAAAATGCGTAGGCAGAACTGAAAAAGCGTGTGCAAGCAAGGAGGCCTACAAACCTAACTCAGTTACACCAGCTCTGTCAGGAGGAATGGGCCAAAATTCACCCAACTTATTGTGGGAAGCTTGTGGAAGGCCACCCGAAACGTTTGACCCAAGTTAAACAATTTAAAGGCAATGCTACCAAATACTAATTGAGTGTATGTAAACTTCTGACCCACTGGGAATGTGATGAAAGAAATAAAAGCTGAAATAAATCATTCTCTCTACTATTATTCTGACATTTCACATTCTTAAAATAAAATGGTGATCCTAACTGACCTAAAACAGGGAATTTTTACTAGGATTAAATGTCAAGAATTGTGAAAAACTGAGTTTAAATGTAGTTGGCTGAGGTGTACGTAAACCTCTGACTTCTACTGTACATACAGTACATAACATATACAGATAAATAAATACAGAACCATTTAACAGAAGGTATTTGAACCCAGTGTGGAACAAAGATAATTTTTAAGTGGGAGACAAGCCTATACACAATCTATTTGTCATTTACCACATAGAAGCTAAATATTTGTATAATTTAATTATAGGCAGTGGTGTAAAATACTTAAGTAAAAATAATTGGATGTACTACTTAAGTAATTTTTTTTGGTATCTGTACGTGACTATTTACATTTTTGACTACTTTTACTTTTACTTCACTACATTCTTAAAGAAAATAATTTACTTTTTTACTCCGTACAGTTTTTCTGACACATAGACGGACTTCTTACATTTTGAATGCTTAGCAGGACAGGAAAATGGCCAAATTCACACTTATCAAGAGAACATCCCTGGTCATCCCTACTACCTGATCTGGCAGACTCCCTAAACACAACTTCATCGTTAGTAAAATATGTCTGGGTGTTGGCGTGTGCCCCTGGCTATCCATCATTTAAAACAACAAGAAGATGGTGCTGTCTGGCTTTGCTTAATATAACAAAATTTAAATTATTTATACTTGTACTTTTACCTTTGATACTTAAGTATATTTAAAACCAAATACTTGTAGACTTTTATTCAAGTATTATTTTACTGGGTGACTTTTACTTGAGTCATTTTCTATTAAGGTATCTTCACTTTTACTACAGTATGACAATTGGATACTTTTTCCACCACTGACTATAGGTAGCAAATTTTCTTTTATTGTAGGCTTTATCTAAATATTCTGCAAACGGAAAATTCACAATGGACAAAAAAAACATTTCAGTTTCTCCTCATCACTCAGCCACATAATACCAGGGTATATCTGGTGGTCTGTCTCCTCATCACTCAACCACATAATGCCAGGGTATATCTGGTGGTCTGTCTCCTCATCACTCAGCCACATAATGCCAGGGTATATCTGGTGGTCTGTCTCCTCATCACTCAGCCACATATTGCCAGGGTATATCTGGTGGTCTGTCTCCTCATCACTCAGCCACATAATGCCAGGGTATATCTGGTGGTCTGTCTCCTCATCACTCAGCCACATAATGCCAGGGTATATCTGGTGGTCTGTCTCCTCATCACTCAGCCACATATTGCCAGGGTTTATCTGGTGGTCTGTCTCCTCATCACTCAGCCACATATTGCCAGGGTATATCTGGTGGTCTGTCTCCTCATCACTCAGCCACATAATGCCAGGGTATATCTGGTGGTCTATCTCCTCGTCACTCAGCCACATAATGCCAGGGTATATCTGGTGGTCTGTCTCCTCAGGTACATAATACCAGGGTATATCTGGTGGTCTGTCTCCTCATCACTCAGCCACGTAATGTCAGGGTATATCTGGTGGTCTGTCTCATCACTCAGCCACATAATGCCAGGGTATATCTGGTGGTCTGTCTCCTCATCTCTCAGCCACATAATGCCAGGGTATATCTGGTGGTCTGTCTCCTCATCACTCAGCCACATAATGCCAGGGTATATCTGGTGGTCTGTCTCCTCATCACTCAGCCACATAATGCCAGGGTATATCTGGTGCAATTTCTGGAGTAAGAGCAAGCGTATATCGGGCAATAGAGGATACAATGAGTTTCATTCTCTATTTCTTCAAGGTCCCAATAGTTACATAGGCTTTCCTCTTCCATTTCACCACAATACGCAGAGACAATATCCCTGATCTGACCCATTTCAATACGCAGAGAGGCACATAGCGATCTCTTGCTCACAGGTAGATTGTACATAATATATCTCTCCCACACAAATGTGCCCTTTAATCAAACAAAAGGTTCTCAGTTTGGGTTTATGATTAATCTCCTCCACCCATTTCTTTTTTTTCATATTGCATTTGTTGATTAAAGGGTTGTAATTTAGTTATATCAATGTCTCCCTTAATTTGGTTTTCGTACAGATGTTCACAGTCAGACTGAAAATGGAAAATGGTCAGACATTTTAGTTGCCCAGGCTCCCCCTATGGATAGATCCCATTGAAAAACGGATACTAGCTGCAAAGAGATATCATTTAACTAGCTGCACAGAGATACCATTATACTAGCTGCATTAAATACCATTATGCAAGCTGCATTAAACACCATTATACTGGCTTTATAGAGATACCATTATACTAGCTGTATAGAGATACCATTGTACTAGCTGAATAGAGATACCATTATACTAGCTGTATAGAGATACCATTGTACTAGCTGAATAGAGATACCATTATACTAGCTGTATAGAAATAACATTATATTAGCTGCATTAAATACCATTATACTGGCTGCATAGAGATACCATTATGCTAGCTGCATTAAATACCATTATACTGGCTGTATAGAGATACCATTATACTAGCTGCATGGAGATACCATTATACTAGCTGCATAGAGATACCATTATACTGGCTGCATAGAGAACCCATTATACTGGCTGCATAGAGATACCATTATACTAGCTGTATAGAGATACCATTATACTAGCTGTATAGAGATACCATTATACTAGCTGCATTAGATACCATTATACTAGCTGTATAGAGATACCATTATACTAGCTGTATAGAGATACCATTATACTGGCTGCATAGAGATACCATTATACTAGCTGTATAGAGATACCATTATACTAGCTGCATAGAGATAACATTATACTAGCTGCATAGAGATACCATTAAACTATCTGCATAGAGATACCATTATACTGGCTGTATAGAGATACCATTATACTAGCTGCATAGAGATACCATTATACTAGCTGTATAGAGATACCATTATACTAGCAGCATAGAGATACCATTATACTAGCTGCATAGAGATACCATTATACTAGCTGTATAGAGAATAGGGATTCCATTATACTAGCTGTATAGAGATACCATGATACTACCTGCATGGAGATACCATTATACTAGCTGCATAGAGATACCATTATACTAGCTGCATAGAGATACCATTAAACTAGCTGCATAGAGATAGCATTATACTAGCTGCATAGAGATACCATTATACTAGCTGCATTAGATACCATTATACTAGCTTTATAGAGATACCATTACCCCTAGTCGGCTGGCCCTCGCTACATATTCGTCGCCAGACCGACTGGCTCCAGGTCATCTACAAGTCCATGCTAGGTAAAGCTCCGCCTTATCTCAGTTCACTGGTCACGATGGCAACACCCACCCGTAACACGCGCTCCAGCAGGTGTATCTCACTGATCATCCCTAAAGCCAACACCCCATTTGGCCGCCTTTCGTTCCAGTTCTCTGCTGCCTGTGACTGGAACGAATTGCAAAAATCGCTGAAGTTGGAGACTTTTATCCCCCTCACCAACTTCAAACATCTGCTATCTGAGCAGCTAACCGATCGCTGCAGCTGTACATAGTCTATCGGTAAATAGCCCACCCATTTTTACCTACCTCATCCCCATACTGTTTTTATTTATTTTATTTTCTGCTCTTTTGCACACCAATATCTCTACCTGTACATGACCATCTGATCATTTATCACTCCAGTGTTAATCTGCAAAATTGTAATTATTCGCCTACCTCCTCATGCCTTTTGCACACAATGTATATAGACTCTCCATTTTTTCTACTGTGTTACTCCATGTGTAACTCTGTGTTGTCCTTTCACACTGCTATGCTTTATCTTGACCAGGTCGCAGTTGCAAATGAGAACTTGTTCTCAACTAGCCTACCTGGTTAAATAAAGGTGAAATAAAACATTTTAAAAAAAAATTATACTAGCTGCATAGAGATACCATTATACTAGCTGTACAGAGATACCATTATACTGGCTGCATAGAGATACCATTATACTAGCTGTATAGAGATACCATTATACTAGCTGCATAGAGAATACTAGCTGCATAGAGATACCATTATACTAGCTGTATAGAGATATCATAATACTAGCTGTATAGAGATACCATTATACTAGCTGTATAGAGATACCATAATACTAGCTGTATAGAGATACCATTATACTAGCTGTATAGAGATACCATAATACTAGCTGTATAGAGATACCATTATACTAGCTGTATAGAGATGCCATTATACTAGCTGTATAGAGATACCATTATACTAGCTGTATAGAGATACCATTATACTAGCTGCATAGAGATACCATTATACTAGCTGCATAGAGATACCATTATACTAGCTGCATAGAGAATACTAGCTGCATAGAGATACCATTATACTAGCTGCATAGAGATACCATTATACTAGCTGCATAGAGATAGCATTATACTAGCTGCATAGAGATAGCATTATACTAGCTGTATAGAGATACCATTATACTAGCTGTATAGAGATACCATTATACTAGCTGCATAGAGATACCATTATAGTAGCTGCGTTCACACAGCTGAGGGGGTCTGATACTATTTTGTCTGTGCTGTACACAGCTGAGATATATATGAACAAAGGGAACCTAAGTCAATGGTTGCTTTGTTTCCCTAAGTGTTCTAGAATTAAGGCCGGAGTGTTTCAAAACAGAGCATCTGGATGGTATAGCAACTTCTCTGGGTTAAAATTAGATAAGGACGTGGAATTTGCTTTTTTTTTTTTTTTTTTGTTCCAGCTGCTTTTTAGAGTGGTAACAGCCCATGCTATCACTCCCCTCCCAGCCTGCAGCCTGGCTGCAACGCGGCACTCACGTGTCTAATCGTTATTGGATTACATTTTCTGGCTTCATAAAATGCGGTTAAGAGGCACTTTAGACGTACGCGCATGACCTGCTTTCTGGAGATGGCTATCAGAGGAAAAATGACAGGTCAATCGCTGGATATATCCCCAATGGAACCCTATTCCCTACATAGTGCACTACTTCTGACCAGGGTCCTATGGGCTCTATATAGGGAAGAAGGTTCCATTAGGGATGCGGACCTGCTTTCTGCAGATGGCTATCAGACGGAAAGTGACAGGTCAGTCACTGATTCCTGTTTGGACTGAGGCAAAGCGGTTAGCCTCCCCTGAGCACTTTAGAGAGGTAGACAAAAAAAAAAAAAACTTCAGGAGAAGTCCGACATGCTGCATATATCAGCACACACTCCTGGTGGAGAGGGGGTGAGTGTGTGTGTTGTGTGTAATTTGGTATGTGCCGAGACACACACTTACGGGAAGTGGCTCTCTACTCTGGCAGCTGGGGGAGATGGGGAGACGGTGAAGGGGTAGGAGGGAGTCAGGGAGGGTGGAGGGGGGTAGGAGGCGGTGAGGGGGGTGGAGGGGTGAGGGGGCGGTTGAGGGGTGAGAGGAGGGTGAAGTGGGTTGGAGATGAAAAGATGGCTGTAGCATGTTGTCTGTCACTTATAGGAGATTCAAACATACCAGAGGAGGGGAGGACGGAGAAAACTAAGAGAGGAACAGTTGGTTAAAGAGCAGGGTGATGAAGAAGAGGTCAATGAGCAGGGTGAATGACTGAGTACGGTGATGAAGAAGAGGTCAAAGAGCAGGGTGAATGACTGAGTACGGTGAGGAAGAAGAGGTCAAAGAGCAGGGTGGATGACTGAGTACGGTGAGGAAGAAGAGGTCAAAGAGCAGGGTGGATGACTGAGTACGGTGAGGAAGAAGAGGTCAAAGAGCAGGGTGAATGACTGAGTACGGTGAGGAAGAAGAGGTCAAAGAGCAGGGTGAATGACTGAGTACGGTGAGGAAGAAGAGGTCAAAGAGCAGGGTGGATGACTGAGTACGGTGAGGAAGAAGAGGTCAAGAGCAGGGTGAATGACTGAGTACGGTGAGGAAGAAGAGGTCAAAGAGCAGGGTGATGAAGAAGAGGTCAAGAGCAGGGTGATGAAGAAGAGGTCAATGAGCAGGGTGAATGACTGAGTACGGTGATGAAGAAGAGGTCAAAGAGCAGGGTGATGAAGAAGAGGTCAAAGAGCAATGTGAAGAAGACGAGGTCAAAGAGCAGGGTGATGAAGAAGAGGTCAAGAGCAGGGTGAATGACTGAGTACGGTGAGGAAGAAGAGGTCAAAGAGCAGGGTGAATGACTGAGTACGGTGAGGAAGAAGAGGTCAAGAGCAGGGTGAATGACTGAGTACGGTGATGAAGAAGAGGTCAAAGAGCAGGGTGATGAAGAAGAGGTCAAAGAGCAGGGTGAATGACTGAGTACGGTGAGGAAGAAGAGGTCAAAGAGCAGGGTGATGAAGAAGAGGTCAATGAGCAGGGTGAATGACTGAGTACGATGATGAACGCACCATACTACTGTACATGTTAATGTTATACTGTTATACTGTACGTAGCACAATTTGTACCATCTTAAAATGTCACCTAATTAGATGCTTCTTCCTCTTCTATTGGATGAATAAGGAAATGTAAAATACATGGTGAGGTAGGGCTGCGCCACGGGGGGTTGGTAACACCTTAATTGGGGAGGACGGGCTCGTGGTAATGGCTGGTGGAATGGTATCAACTACATCAATCACAAGAAAGAAATTGAAATCGGTGAAAATGTATAACAAAAAATTGTTTTGTTGAAATTTAATTTAACCGAATTCTTTCTTTAATTTAACCTTTATTTAACTAGGCAAGTCAATTAAGAACAAATTCTTATTTACAATGGCGGCCTACCAGGGAACAGTGGGTTAACTGCCTTGTTCAGGGGCAGAACGACAGATTTGTAACTTGTCAGCTCGGGGATTGTATCCAGCAACCTTACAGTTACTGGCACAATGCTAGAGACCACTGGGATACCTGCCCAATGCTCTAACCACTAGGATACCTGCCCAACGCTCTAACCATTAGGATACCTGCCCAACGCTCTGACCACTAGGATACCTGCCCAACGCTCTAACCACTAGGATACCTGCCCAACGCTTTAACCACTAGGATACCTGCCCAACGCTCTAACCATTAGGATACCTTCCCAACGCTCTAACCACTAGGATACCTGCCCAACGCTTTAACCACTAGGATACCTGCCCAACGCTCTAACCATTAGGATACCTTCCCAACGCTCTAACCACTAGGATACCTGCCCAACGCTCTAACCACTAGGATACCTGGCCAACGCTCTAACCACTAGGATACCTGGCCAACGCTCTAACCACTAGGATACCTGGCCAACGCTCTAATCACTAGGATACCTGGCCAACGCTCTAACCACTAGGCTACCTGCCCAACGCTCTAACCACTAGGATACCTGGCCAACGCTCTAACCACTAGGATACCTGGCCAACGCTCTAACCACTAGGATACCTGCCCAACGCTCTAACCACTAGGCTACCTGGCCAACGCTCTAACCACTAGGATACCTGGCCAACGCTCTAACCACTAGGCTACCTGCCGGTCCGTATCGGTACACATCAATCAGAAAAGAGCAATCCCCATTTAAGGCATATTATTATTCAAATACCGTCAAATACCACCATTCTGTCAAAAATGAGAAAAATATAGTGATATCATATTCTGACCATATCTCCCATGTTGAGATAATGGTGTTTAGAACCAAATACAGTTCCTTCAGAAAGTATTCACACCCCTTGATTTATTCTACATTTTGTTGTGATACAGCCTGAATTCAAAATGGATTAAATCTATATATTTTTTTATCACCTATCTACGCATAATACCCCCATAACGACAAAGTGAAAACATGCTAATTGATTGAAAATTAAAATCTAATGTACATAAGTATTCACACCCCTGAGTCAATACATATTGCCATTACATGCTGCCATTACACCTGAGGTTCTTTCTGGGTATGTCTCTAAAAGCTTTGCACACCTGGATTGTGAAATGTTTGCACACTATTCTTAAAAAAATTCTTCAAGCTCTTTCAAGTTGGTTGTTGATTATTGCTAAACAGCCATTTTCAAGACAGTTTAAGTCAAAACTATAATAAGGCTACTCAGGAACATTCAATCTTGGTAAGCAACTGCAGTGTATATTTGGCCTTGTGTTTTAGGTTATTGTCCTGCTGAAAGGTTAATTTGTCTTCAGTATCTGATGGAAATTGCCTGTGCTTAGCTCTAATCCGTTTATTTTTACCCAAAAAAATCTTTCTAGTCCTTGCCGATCACAAGCAAACCCATAACATGATGCAGCCACCACCATGCTTGAAAATATGAAGAGTGGTACTGTGTTGTGTTTGGATTTGCCCCAAACATGAAGCTTTGAAATAATGCTAATTGATTTTGCACGTTTCTTGCAGTTTCTTACTTTAGTGCCATATTGCAAACAGGATGCATGTTTTGGAATAGTTTTATTCTGTACAGATTTCCTTCTTTTCAATCTGTCATTTAGGTTAGTATTGTGGAGTAACTCCAATGTTGTAGATCCATCCTCAAACTGTTTCAAAGTCACCATTGGTGAAATCCCTGAGTAGTTTCCTTCCTCCCCGGCAACTGAGTTAGGAAAGACACATGTATCTTTGTAGTGACTGGGTATATTGTTACACCATCCAAAGTGTAGTCAATAACTTCACCATGCTCAAAGGGATATTCAATGTATTTTTTTTTTTTTAAATCTACCAATCAATCAAATATATTTATAAAGCCCTTCTTACATCAGCTGATGTCACAAAGTGTTGTACAGAAACCCAGCCTAAAACCCCAAACAGCAAGCAATGCAGGTGTAGAAGCAATAGGTGCCTTTCTTTGCGAGGCATTGGAAAACCTCCTTGGTCTTTGAGGTTGAATCTGTGTTTGAATTTCACTGCTCGACTGAGATGAGGTAATCGTGTTAAAAAAACACTGTTATTGCACACAGAGTGAGTCTATGTAACGTATGATGTGACTTGTTAAGCGCATTTTTACTCCTGAACATATTTAGGCTTGCCATAACAAAAGGGTTGAATACTTATTGACTCAAGACATTTCAAGTTTAAAAAAAAAAGTATTTCATTTGTAAACATTTCTGCAAAAATAATTCCCATTTTGACGTTGACATTATGGGGTTATCGTGTGTTGGCCAGTGACACAACATCTCCGTTTTAAATTCAGGCTGCAACACAACAACATGAGGGGAAAAAAATCAAGAAGTGTGAATACCCTGTACATCTGCAGGCTTTCTCTTTTTGGAATTGTTACGTTACGTAAAGAGATTCTCTGGTTTCAACAACTGCCTTTAAGAAACAAAACCCCTATAGATAGCTATAGATGCCTGATGAGTCTTGGCTCTGTTTTAGTGTGTTAGTTGTAGAAAGCCCCTGATGGGTGATTGCTGAGGCACTAATCACAGTAAAGAATCAGTGTTGATAAAAAGACCTCAGCATAAACATGGATCTTTAGCTCTGTAAACTTTAATTACAACCAACAGACAACACAATCTAACTACACACTGTTAATCATTCCAATGGGCTATTGATAGCTTTCCCGTTTAGAAGATATATTAGTTCATGAGAGTATCTATCACCGTGCCAGCGAAGGAAGGCTGCAATGCAATAAGACAACCATGGTGTGGTCGAACAGATCCTTATCCACGGTATAGTATTAAACCAGTAAGATCTGACATCCATACAGTGTAAGGTTAACTTTACACTGTACAGATGTTGGATCTTAATACGAGCCTTTTAGTCGTACGGGGAAAATAATCCTGCAGCAGGAGGTTTTAAATGAATATAGAACATGTATAATCGCTACCAGGAAGTAGCTGGAAGCGTTGTTTGTAGGACGTAGAATGTAGGAATGTTTGTACAATACCGTACCTAGTGGGCTATGGTTTGGGGATGGATGTCCACATCAACGGACCATAAACCATAAATTATCATCAAGTATTCTCACAGAGAATTCTCACTAAAGCATTGTGAACTGGCTTATAGTAGTGGTCTGACAGCGTGCTTCGGCTCCGAGCATCGTGAGTTTTGACAATTTCTGTGAACGGAAATTAATGTTGGTGTAACCTACTGTAATTATTTAACCAATCCAAAGGCAGCAGGCACATAGATTAGCAGGTAACACTTTTCCAGTAGGTTACTGCCGTTTGGGAAGGGATTCGAAGGTAGCATCACGTGATAATGCATTCACATTCCACCCAGTGTGAGATGCTTGAAGCAACATTGTCGCCGCTGTAGCAGCGTGACCAACTGGTGCTTGCAATTCAGTGAACAACTAAACAAGTAGCATAATCGATGTACTGTACCAGTCAGAAGTCTGGACACACCTACTAAAGGGTTTTTCTTTATTTTTACTATTTTCTACATTGTATAATAATAGTGAAGACATCAAAACCATATAATAACACATATGGAATCATGTAGTAAGCAAAAAATGATATTTTAGATTCTTCAAAGTAGCCACCCTTTGCCTTGATGACAGCTTTGCACACTATTGGCATTCTCTCAACCAGCTTCACCTGGAATGGTTTTCCAACAGTCTTGAAGGAGTTCCCACATACGCTGAGCACTTGTTGGTTGCCTTTTCCTTCACTCTGCTGTCCAACTCATCCCAAACCATCTCAATTGTGTTGTGGTCGGGTGATTGTGGAGGCCGGGTCATCTGATGCAGCACTCCATCACTCTCCTTCTTGGTAAAATAGCCCGAAAAACAAATGATAGTCCCATTAAGCTCAAACCAGATGGGATAACGTATCGCTGCAGAATGCTGTGGAAGCCATGCTGGTTAAGTGTGCCTTGCATTCTAAATAAATCACAAACAGTGTTACCAGAAAAGCACCCCCACACCATCACTCCACCTCCTCCATGCTTCACAATGTGAACTACACATCATTCGTTCACCTACTCTGTGTCTCACAAAGACACAGCGGTTGGAACCAAAAATCTCTAAATTGGACTCATCAGACCAAAGGACAGATTTCTACCAGTGTAATGTCCATTGCTAGTGTTTCTTGGCCCAAGCAAGTCTCTTCTTATTATTGTAGTTGTTTCTTTGCAGCAATTCGACCACAAAGGCCTGATTCACACAGTCTCCTTTGAACAGTTGATATTGATATGTGTCTGTCTGTTACTTGAACTCTGTGAAGCATTTATTTGGCCTGCAATTTCTGAGGCTGGTAACTCTAATAAACTTATCCTCTGTAGCAGAGGTAACTAACTCTAGGTCTTCCTTTCCTGTGGTGGTCCTCATGAGAGCCAGTTTCATCATAGCGCTTGATGGTTTTTGCGACTGCACTTGAAGAAACCTTCAAAGTTCTTGAAATGTTCCGGATTGACTGACCGTCATGTCTTAATGTAATGATGGACTGTCGTTTCTCTTTGCTTATTCGAGCTGTTCTTGCCATAATATGGACTTGGTTTTTTACCAGGTCTTCTGTATACCTGTAATGCCCAGGGTGTAGTGGGGAAGAAGTCAGGAAAAGGAAGCAGAGAGTTCAGGGTAGAGCTAACTTTTAATGCACTACAACGGTGAACAGACGCCAACCAAAACAAATGCCCCAAACACGGGGGACTTAAACAGTCCAGCAACAAACCCAAACACACAGACAACCGTGACACACAGACGTGTACATTGGAATAATCCCGCACAACCAGCAGGCAGTCCGGCCGGCTGATAAATAAAGCCCAACCGATCAGCCTGAACTAAACACAGGTGAAACCAATAAACAGAAAAGGGGAAAAAAGGGATCAGTGGTAGCAAGTAGGCCGGTGATGACGACCGCCGAGCGCCACCCGAACAGGAAGGGAAGCCACCTTCGGTAGGAGTCGTGACAATACCACATCTATCACAACTTATTGGCTCAAACCGATTTAGAAGGAAAGAAATTCCACTAATTCACTTTGAACAGGCACACCTCTTCATTAAAATTAATTCCAGGTGACTACCCCATGAAGCTGGTTGAGAGAGGCCAAGAGTGTGCAAAACTGTCATCAAGGCAAAGGGTGGCTGCTTTGAAGAATCTCAAATATAAAATATATTACTACATTATTCCATATGTGTTATTTCATAGTTTTGATGTCTTCACTACTTTTCTAAAATGTAGAAAATAGTTTTTTTTTTAAATAAGAAAAACCCTTGAGTCCAATCTTTTGACTTGTACTGTATATGTAGCAGAAGATCTGTGAAAAAAACGAAAGAGATATTTGAATTTTAAAAAAGTAATCAGTACAATGACTGAAATTGACACCGACCAGAATAATTATCCTACGGTATAGGGTCTTCCTCTCACATATTGCTTGGTCTGCTTCTCCATCATTGAGGACATGACAGGTATCATACAGGTGTTTTTTTAGATAGCTAAATAAGTCCTTTTACTGAGTTATGAAGAATGGCGCCTGAGGAGATGGCTGCCGTTTTACAGGCTCCCTAACCAATTGTGCTATTCTTTGGGGGTGTTTTTCACGTTGTTTGTAACTTATTTCGTACAAAATGTTTCTGTCACCATCTCTTTTGACCGAAAAGAGCTTCTGGATATCAGAGCAGCGATTACTCACCTCGAACTGAACAACGATTTTATTATTTAAACGAGTCGGACGCATTTACAGCAGATGTCCGACCAGGCCCAAATCCCAGTCATTCGCATGAAGAGAAGACGCCGATACAGCGGACATAGATCCGGGTGCCTTGTTAGAATTCGTCGGCGTGTGAGTAAACGGTCTCTACCATCCACCCTGTTGGCCAATCATTGGAGTAAGAAATGGATGAACTCCATTCAAGACTATCCTACCAATAGGACATTCAAAACTGTAACATCTTATGTTTCACCAAGTCGTGGATCGATAAGATAGAGCAGCTGCCTCCACTAAGACAACGGGTGGAGTTCTCTGTCTATTGGTCAGGAACAGCTGGTGCACGGAATCTAATATTAAGGAAGTCTCAAGGTTTTGCTCGCCTGAGGTAGAGTATCTCCTGATAAGCTGTAGACCACACTATCTACCAAAAGAGTTCTCATCTATATTTTTCGTAGCTGTCTATTTACCACCACAAACGAATGCTGGCACTAACACCGCACTCAACCAGCTGTATAAGGCCATAAGCAAACAGGAAAATGCTCATCCAGAGGCGACGCTCCTAGTGGCCGGGGACTTTAATGCAGGGAAACTATACCAGCATATTACATGTGACTTGTTAGGCACATTTTTACTACCAAACATAATTAGGCTTGCCATAACAAAATGATTGAATACTTATTGACTCAAGACATTTCAGCTTTTCATTTTTTATTTAATTTGTAAACAATTCTGAAAACATAATTCCACTTTGACATTATGGGGGATTGTGTGTTGGCCAGTGAAAACAACATTTGAATTGAATCTATTTCAAATGCAGGATGTAAAATACACGGGGTGTGAATATATTCTGAAGGCACTGTATGTGCATGCTGAAGGGAGCGGCCCTAACCGCTAGATCACCCCACGATTTAACTTAATTTTGACAGTTTATTTGTAAGCTCAGGAAACACTAGACAGCTGTATGTTGTAGCCTAATGGAGACCAATATCTATCTTGTATTATTAAGCTATATAAATTAACAGTAGTTTATGTGTATGGTTGCATTTCAGATCCATTTTTGTACATTCAAACATTGCAGTAATAGGACCTAGGCCTAGTGTTTGAGCGAGTGAGAGAGAACATTATTTTGATAGTAAGCCCTGATCCCAATGACTCGACTGCTCTTGCATTTTAAGCCACTCACGAGGCTCATTTGAATTTCCTGATGCTTCAGCAAAATTCTCAGTGACAAAAGAGATCAGATCTGACATCTAATTGGTTGTTCTTCTCCTACTGTGAAGGTGCCTAGATAGTAGTATAGTGTTATAGCAGTATAGTAGTATAGTGGTATAGTAGTATAGTGTTATAGCAGTATAGCAGCATAGCAGTATAGTAGTATAGTAGTATAGTGTTATAGAGGTATAGTAGCACAGTGTTATAGTAGTATAGTCGTATAGTGGTATAGCGGTATAGTGGTACAGTAGTATAGTGTTATAGTAGTATAGTGCTATAGTAGTATAGTAGCACAGTGTTATAGTAGTATAGTGGTATAGCAGTATAGTAGTATAGTGTATAGTAGTATAGCAGAATAGTGTTATAGTAGAATAGCAGCACAGTGTTATAGTAGTATGGTAATATAGCGGCATAGCAGTATAGTGCTATGGTAATATAGTAATATAGTGTTATAGTAGTATAGTAGCACAGTGTTATAGTCGTATAGCAGTATAGTGGTTTAGTAGTATAGCAGAATTGCAGTATAGTGTTATAGTAGTATAGTAGCACAGTTGTATAGTAGTATAGTAGCAGTACGGTAGTATAATATTATAGCAGTATAGTGTTAAAGTAGAATAGCAGTAAAGCAGCATAGTAGTACCGTAGTATAACGGTATAGTAGTTTAGTAGTATAGCAGTATAGCAGTTCAGTAGTATAGCAATATAGCAGTATGGTAGTATAATATTATAGCAGTATAGCAGTATAGTACTATAACAGTATAGCAGTATAGTAGTATACTGGCACAGTAGTATAGCAGTATAGCAGTATAGTAGTATAGCACTATGGCAGTATAGTAGCATAGTAGAATAGCAGTATAGTAGTATATTGGTATAGCAGTATAGTAGTATAGTAGTACAGCAGTATAGCGGAATAGTAGTTTATTAGCATAGCAGTATAGTAGTATAGCGATATAGCAGTACGGTAGTATAATATTATAGCAGTATAGCAGTATAGTACTATAGCAGTATAGTAGTATAGTATTATAGCAGTATAGCAGTATAACAGTATAGTAGTATAGTACTATGGCAGTATAGTAGCATAGTAGTAAAGTAGTATAGTATTATAGCGGCACAGCAGTGTAGCGGTATAGTAGTATATTAGAATAGCAGTATAGCAGTTTAGTGGTGTAGTAGCATGGCAGTATAGTAGTATAGTATCACAGAAGTACAGCAGTATAGTAGCATGGTGGTATAGTATCATAGCAGTATAGTGGTATAGCGGTGTAGTAGTGTGGTGGTATAGTAGTATAGTATCACAGAAGTACAGCAGTATAGTATCATAGCAGCATAGTGGCATAGCAGTATGCCAGTATAGCAGTAGAGTAGTATAGCAGTATAGGGGTATAGAGGAATAGCGGTATAGTAAAATAGTAGTGTAGTAGTATAGCAGTATAGTGGTATATCAGTATATTAGTATAGTAGCATAGTAGTATGGTATGATAGTAGTATAGTAGTATAGTGGTATATCAGTATATTAGTATAGTAGCATAGTAGTATGGTATGATAGTAGTATAGTAGTATAGTGGTATATCAGAATAGTAGTATAGTTGTATAGCAGTATAGTGTAGCGGTATAGTAGTATAGTGGTATATCAGTATAGTAGAATAGTAGTATAGTAGAATAGTAGTATAGTAGTATAGTAGTATAGCAGTATAGTGGTATATCAGTATAGTCGTATGGCAGCATAGTGGTATATCAGTATAGTAGCATAGTAGTATAGTGGTATATCAGTATAGTAGTATAGTAGTATAGTGGTATATCAGCAAAGTAGTATAGCAGTATAGCAGTATAGCAGTATAGTGGTATATCAGTATAGTAGTATAGTAGTATAGGGGTATAGCAGAATAGTTGTATAATTTAAATTGTAGTATAGCAGTTTAGTGGTATAGAGGTATAGTAGTTTAATTTATCATAGGGAAACAAACCAGAAGCCTAGCGGAACCACTTTTCTGGTATCTAGAAAACTACATTTTTTGACTGTTATTTTCCTGAGAACACAGAGCATTTGACTGTGGATAGACTTACGATAGGTAATTATCACAGTAGGAGGCAGTTCCTTCTCTTGCAAGAACGAAATACGTACTTGCTGTGTACCAACCTGGTACCGACAAACCTGACGTTTCTACCTGTGAAATCGCAATGCTCAGCAATGGCTGACAACTTGTCTTTGAGCCAATCAGAGAGCACGAACCTCCATGTGGGGGGAGCCGACAAGAGTGACAAGAAAAATAAATAAAAAACAGGGTACTTTTTCCGGTCTAATCCACCCCTTTCATCGGAATTGTTCAAGCTAAAACCAAAAAAATCACAATAAATATTCTAGTCTTTAAATCTTGTACATCTAGCTAAGGAGATTTGTGAAGGATTGTTTTGTTCGCTTTGATAATGTAAAGTAGCTTACTAGTTAGCTAACTGAGCAAGGCAGTCACACTCACTTCATATGAAACCATTGGGGTGGTAAGAGCAGCACAATGTACACAATACTAAATGTTCTACCAAGCTAGCTATCTGGCCACTGTAGCTAGTAACATTATACATGTTCTACCAAGCTAGCTATCTGGGCCCTGTAGCTAGTAACATTATACATTTTCTACCAAGCTAGCTATCTGGGCCCTGTAGCTAGTAACATTATACATGTTCTACCAAGCTAGCTATCGGCCCCTGTAGCTAGTAACATTATACATTTTCTACCAAGCTAGCTATCTGGGCCCTGTAGCTGGTAACATTATAATGACATAACAATGGATTTGTTTCCATGAAGGAGCTGCCTGTAGCTGGCTGCCGAGAGTCTTTACCTAGCTAGCATAACAGCTAGCTAGTGAATTATGCTAACCATACAGCTAATGTTAGCCAGCAAGCAAAAAATGTATCTATGTGCTGTATGCGATTAATTTCACATGCTGTTGTCCACCTTGCTAGCTAGTTATATAACTGCGGCTATCTGGCTAGCATCAACAAGGGCTTTGTACAAAGCAACACATCGACAGACAAACGTTCATCTGAGCCAGATGGCTAGCCCTGTGAAGGCCCAGAGATTCAATGATAGCAGTGGCTTTAATTGTGGGAAATATTTTTACCTTCTGAATCCAGATAAACAGACACAGGTGATGGGCCATCAGGTTCTTACAGTCACAGAAGTTCCCGAGGGTGTCCCGGACTCCAAGCTTGTTGTCTCTGCAGATGAAGCATTCTGACACATCTATTAGAGAGAGGGGACAAAGAGAAGATGAGATCAACTTTATTGTCCCAGATGGGATATCTTTCTTGGACATACAAGGCGTTGCTGTAAAGATATTCCTAGTTATGGATTTCTTGAATGACATAGTAATGACGTCCAACTTTCCTTGTCTGTAGCTACACTGTATCAATATATAATCAGGGTAAGGGGACTGTCAGAATGACAGTGCTGCACTACATTCCCTAGGGCAGATAGCTGATCTCTTAAGAGCCTGTTCATTAACCCTCTGGAGTCTCCTAACTCCTAACATTTTAAGAAGATCATACTAAGGATCCTTTAGCTATTTTATTAGACAATTTTATTATTATATATATATATATATATATATATTATATATACACTGCTCAAAAAAATAAAGGGAACACTTAAACAACACAATGTAACTCCAAGTCAATCACACTTCTGTGAAATCAAACTGTCCACTTCGGAAGCAACACTGATTGACAATACATTTCACATGCTGTTGTGCAAATGGAATAGACAACAGGTGGAAATTATAGGCAATTAGCAAGACACCCCCAATAAAGGAGTGGTTCTGCAGGTGGTGACCACAGACCACTTCTCAGTTCCTATGCTTCCTGGCTGATGTTTTGGTCACTTTTGAATGCTGGCGGTGCTTTCACTCTAGTGGTAGCATGAGACGGAGTCTACAACCCACACAAGTGGCTCAGGTAGTGCAGCTCATCCAGGATGGCACATCAATGCGAGCTGTGGCAAGAAGGTTTGCTGTGTCTGTCAGCGTAGTGTCCAGAGCATGGAGGCGCTACCAGGAGACAGGCCAGTACATCAGGAGACGTGGAGGAGGCCGTAGGAGGGCAACAACCCAGCAGTAGGACCGCTACCTCCGCCTTTGTGCAAGGAGGAGCGGGAGGAGCACTGCCAGAGCCCTGCAAAATGACTTCCAGCAGGCCACAAATGTGCATGTGTCTGCTCAAACGGTCAGAAACAGACTCCATGAGGGTGGTATGAGGGCCCGACGTCCACAGGTGGGGGTTGTGCTTACAGCCCAACACCGTGCAGGACGTTTGGCATTTGCCAGAGAACACCAAGATTGGCAAATTATCCACTGGTGCCCTGTGCTCTTCACAGATGAAAGCAGGTTCACACTGAGCACATGTGACAGACGTGACGCCGTGGAGAACGTTCTGCTGCCTGCAACATCCTACAGCATGACCGGTTTGGCGGTGGGTCAGTCATGGTGTGGGGTGGCATTTCTTTGGGGGGCCGCACAGCCCTCCATGTGCTCGCCAGAGGTAGCCTGATTGCCATTAGGTAACGAGATGAGATCCTCAGACCCCTTGTGAGACCATATGCTGGTGCGGTTGGCCCTGGGTTCCTCCTAATGCAAGACAATGCTAGACCTCATGTGGCTGGAGTGTGTCAGCAGTTCCTGAAAGAGGAAGGCATTGCTGCTATGGACTGGCCCGCCCGTTCCCCAGACCTGAATCCAATTGAGCACATCTGGGACATCATGTCTCGCTCCATCCACCACAGACTTCGTTGCACCACAGACTGTCCAGGAGTTGGCGGATACTTTAGTCCAGGTCTGGGAGGGGATCCCTCAGGAGACCATCCGCCACCTCATCAGGAGCATGCCCAGGCGTAGTAGGGAGGTCATACAGGCACGTGGAGACCACACACACACTACTGAGCCTCATTTTGACTTGTTTTAAGGACATTACATTAAAGTTGGATCAGCCTGTAGTGTGGTTTTCCACTTTAATTTTGAGTGTGACTCTAAATCCAGACCTCCATGGGTTGATAAATTTGATTTCCATTGATCATTTTTGTGTGATTTTGTTGTCAGCACATTCAACTATGTAAAGAAAAAAGTATTTAATAAGAATATTTCATTCATTCAGATCTAGGATGTGTTATTTTAGTGTTTTTTGAGCAGTGTATTTGATAAAACACTGAATCTGGCAATACTGCTATTAGCCCGTAGAAGCGCATTGAATAACAGATTCATTACATGGAACAGCATAGTCCCCCCAAAAACAAAAGGAAGTTTATTCTGAAGTGTCTGTCCTATATCTGAGATATAAATATATATAATATGTAAAATGTTTTGTACATGTATTTAAACCCTTGTTTTAGGCATATATACTTCAATACATTTTTCCAACTGGTACCAGGGACCTTCAGACTAGACTTGTGAGGCTTGTGGGCATTCTAGAGCAAAACAACCAACATGGACGTGTTTGTGAGAAGATCACTTTTCCACAGAGCCCAAACTGGTCGGTCGCCACAGACAGAAGTTGGCAGAAGAGGCTGTACCAACTTCAGACGAGTCCCGTGACACTTTTGACGTTTTTGTGAGAGTGCCGATTTTCAGGACGTCTCACGGTCTGACAAACACCATTCTAGCTCTGTCACCTTTCGTATTTCACCTTTCACCTTTCACTGTCGATAACGGCAATATCGGCAGATGTCGTGGATTGAGACACAGCCTACGAAAAACAGATATCTCTAGCATAAACAGATATCTCTAGCATAAACAGATATCTCTAGTATAAACAGATATCTCTCGCATAAACAGATATCTCTAGCATAAACATATCTCTAGCATAAACAGGTACAGTGCCTTGCGAAAGTATTCGGCCCCCTTGAACTTTGCGACCTTTTGCCACATTTCAGGCTTCAAACATAAAGATATAAAACTGTATTTTTTTTGTGAAGAATCAACAACAAGTGGGACACAATCATGAAGTGGAACGACATTTATTGGATATTTCAAACTTTTTTAACAAATCAAAAACTGAAAAATTGGGCGTGCAAAATTATTCAGCCCCTTTACTTTCAGTGCAGCAAACTCTCTCCAGAAGTTCAGTGAGGATCTCTGAATGATCCAATGTTGACCTAAATGACTAATGGTGATAAATACAATCCACCTGTGTGTAATCAAGTCTCCGTATAAATGCACCTGCACTGTGATAGTCTCAGAGGTCCGTTAAAAGCGCAGAGAGCATCATGAAGAACAAGGAACACACCAGGCAGGTCCGAGATACTGTTGTGAAGAAGTTTAAAGCCAGATTTGGATACAAAAAGATTTCCCAAGCTTTAAACATCCCAAGGAGAACTGTGCAAGCGATAATATTGAAATGGAAGGAGTATCAGACCACTGCAAATCTACCAAGACCTGGCCGTCCCTCTAAACTTTCAGCTCATACAAGGAGAAGACTGATCAGAGATGCAGCCAAGAGGCCCATGATCACTCTGGATGAACTGCAGAGATCTACAGCTGAGGTGGGAGACTCTGTCCATAGGACAACAATCAGTCGTATATTGCACAAATCTGGCCTTTATGGAAGAGTGGCAAGAAGAAAGCCATTTCTTAAAGATATCCATAAAAAGTGTTGTTTAAAGTTTGCCACAAGCCACCTGGGAGACACACCAAATATGTGTAAGAAGGTGCTCTGGTCAGATGAAACCAAAATCGAACTTTTTGGCAACAATGCAAAACGTTATGTTTGGCGTAAAAGCAACACAGCTCATCACCCTGAACACACCATACCCACTGTCAAACATGGTGGTGGCAGCATCATGGTTTGGGCCTGCTTTTCTTCAGCAGGGACAGGGAAGATGGTTAAAATTGATGGGAAGATGGATGGAGCCAAATACAGGACCATTCTGGAAGAAAACCTGATGGAGTCTGCAAAAGACCTGAGACTGGGACGGAGATTTGTCTTCCAACAAGACAATGATCCAAAACATAAAGCAAACTCTACAATGGAATGGTTCAAAAATAAACATATCCAGGTGTTAGAATGGCCAAGTCAAAGTCCAGACCTGAATCCAATCGAGAATCTGTGGAAAGAACTGAAAACTGCTGTTCACAAATGCTCTCCATCCAACCTCACTGAGCTCGAGCTGTTTTGCAAGGAGGAATGGGAAAAAATGTCAGTCTCTCGATGTGCAAAACTGATAGAGACATACCCCAAGCGACCTACAGCTGTAATCGTAGCAAAAGGTGGCGCTACAAAGTATTAACTTAAGGGGGCTGAATAATTTTGCACGCCCAATTTTTCAGTTTTTGATTTGTTAAAAAAGTTTGAAATATCCAATAAATGTCGTTCCACTTCATGATTGTGTCCCACTTGTTGTTGATTCTTCACAAAAAAATACAGTTTTATATCTTTATGTTTGAAGCCTGAAATGTGGCAAAAGGTCGCAAAGTTCAAGGGGGCCGAATACTTTCGCAAGGCACTGTATCTCTAGCATAAACAGATATCTCTAGCAAAACATATATCTCTAGCATAAACAGATATCTCTAGCATAAACAGATATCTCTAGCATAAACAGATATCTCTAGAATAAACAGATATCTCTAGCAAAACATATATCTCTAGCATAAACAGATATCTCTAGCAAAACATATATCTCTAGCATAAACAGATATCTCTAGCAAAACATATATCTCTAGCATAAACAGATATCTCTAGCATAAACAGATATCTCTAGCATAAACAGATATCTCTAGAATTAACAGATATCTCTAGCATAAACATATATCTCTAGCATAAACAGATATCTCTAGCATAAACAGATATCTCTAGAATTAACAGATATCTCTAGCATAAACATATATCTCTAGCATAAACAGATATCTCTAGCATAAACAGATATCTCTAGCATAAACAGATATCTCTAGCATAAACAGATATCTCTAGCATAAACAGATATCTCTAGAATAAACAGATATCTCTAGCATAAACAGATATCTCTAGAATAAACAGATATCTCTAGCATAAACAGATACCTCTAGTATAAACAGATATCTCTAGCATAAACAGATATCTCTAGCATAAACAGATATCTCTAGTATAAACAGATATCTCTAGTATAAACAGATATCTCTAGCATAAACAGATATCTCTAGCATAAACAGATATCTCTAGCATAAACAGATATCTCTAGCATAAACAGATATCTCTAGAATAAACAGATATCTCTAGCAAAACATATATCTCTAGCATAAACAGATATCTCTAGCAAAACATATATCTCTAGCATAAACAGATATCTCTAGAATTAACAGATATCTCTAGCATAAACATATATCTCTAGCATAAACAGATATCTCTAGCATAAACAGATATCTCTAGCATAAACAGATATCTCTAGCAAAACATATATCTCTAGCATAAACAGATATCTCTAGCATAAACAGATATCTCTAGCATAAACAGATATCTCTAGAATTAACAGATATCTCTAGCATAAACATATATCTCTAGCATAAACAGATATCTCTAGCATAAACAGATATCTCTAGCATAAACAGATATCTCTAGCATAAACAGATATCTCTAGCATAAACAGATATCTCTAGCATAAACAGATATCTCTAGAATAAACAGATATCTCTAGCATAAACAGATATCTCTAGAATAAACAGATATCTCTAGCATAAACAGATACCTCTAGTATAAACAGATATCTCTTGCATAAACAGATATCTCTAGCATAAACAGATATCTCTAGTATAAACAGATATCTCTAGTATAAACAGATATCTCTAGCATAAACAGATATCTCTAGCATAAACAGATATCTCTAGCATAAACAGATACCTCTAGTATAAACAGATATCTCTAGCATAAACAGATATCTCTAGCATAAACAGATATCTCTAGCATAAACAGATATCTCTAGCATAA
>NC_048569.1:94526826-94541826 GCF_013265735.2 Oncorhynchus mykiss | reverse complement strand
CCTTACCCTTACCCTTACCCTTACCTTAACCCTAACCCTTACCCTAACTCTTACCCTTACCCTTACCCTAACTCTTACCTTAACCCTTACCCTTACCCTTACCCTTACCCTTACCCTTACCCTTACCCTTACCTTTACCCTTACCTTAACCCTAACCCTTACCCTTACCCTAACTCTTACCCTTACCCTTACCCTTACCCTTACCCTTACCCTTACCCTTACCCTTACCCTTACCTTAACCCTAACCATAACCCTTACCCCTACCTTAACCCGTATCCCAACCCTTAACCTTACCTTAACCCGTAACCCCAAACCTTACCCTTACCCGTAACCCTAACCCTTACCCCTGACTTAAGCCGTGACCCTAACCCTAACCCTTACCCTTACCTCAACCAGTAACCCTAACCCTAACCCTAACCCTTACCATAACCCTAACCCTAACCCTAACTCTTACCTAAACCGTAACCCTAACCCTAACCCTTACCCCTACCTTAACCCGTGACCCTAACCCTAACCCTTAACCTTACCTTAACCCTTACCCGTAACCCTAACCCTTACCCCTGACTTAAGCCGTGACCCTAACCCAAACCCTTACATAACCCTAACCCTAACCCTAACCCTTACCTAAATGGTAACCCTAACCCTTACCCCTACCTTAACCCGTAACCCTAACCCTAACCCTTACCCCTACCTTAACCCTAACCCTTACCCTTACCCTTACCCTTACCCTAACCCTAACCCTAACCTTAACCCTAACCCTTACCCCTACCTTAACCCTTACCTAAACCGTAACCCTAACCCTTACCTCTACCTTAACCCTAACCCTAACCCTAACCCTAACCTTAACCCGTAACCCTAACCCTAACCCTAACCCTAAACCTAACCCTTACCCTTACCCTTACCCTAACCCTAACCCTAACCTTAAACCTAACCCTAACCATAACCCTAACCCTAACCCTTACCCTTACCCTTACACTTACCCTTACCCTAACCCTTACCTTAACCCGTAACCGCAAACCCGTACCCTTACCTTAACCCGTAACCCTAACCCTAAACCTAACCCCTTACCCTAACCCTAAAATCTAACCCCTTACCCCAACCCTAATTCTAACCCAAACCCCTGACTTAAGCCGTGACCCTAACCCTAACCCTAACCCTTACCATAACCCTAACCCTAACCCTTACCGAAACGGTAACCCTAACCCTAACCCTTACCCTTACCTTAACCCGTAACCTTAACCCTAACCCTAACCCTTACCTCTACCTTAACCCTAACCCTAACCCTAACCCTTACCCCTACCTTAACCCTAACCCTTACCCTTACCCTTACCCTAACCCTAAACCGTAACCCTAACCCTAACCCTTACCCCTACCTTAACCCGTACCCTAACCCTAACCCTAACCCTAACCCTAACCCGTAACCCTAACCCTAACCCTTACCCCTACCTTAACCCTAACCCTAACCCTAACCCTTACCCTTACCCTAACCCTAACCCTAACCTTAACCCTAACCCTAACCCTAACCCTAACCCTTACCCTTACACTTACCCTAACACTAACCCTAACCCTAACCGTAACCCTTACCTTAACCCGTAACCTTAACCCTAAACCTAACCCCTTACCCTAACCCTAAAATCTAACCCCTTACCCCAACCCTAATTCTAACCCAAACCCTAATTTTGTCCCTAACCCTAAACCTCTTACCCTAACCCTAAAACCTAACCCCTACCCTAACCCTAATTCTAACCCGAACCCTAATTGTGTCCCTAACCCTAAACCTAACCCCTTACCCTAACCCTAAAATCTAACCCCTTACCACAACCCTAATTCTAACCCGAACCCTAATTGTGTCCCTAACCCTACACCTCTTACCCTAACCCTAAAATCTAACCCCTTACCCTAACCCTAATTCTAACCAGAACCCTAATTGTGACCCTAAACCTAAACCTAACCCCTATGCTTTGCCTCATGAGGATATGGGAAATGTCCCCACAAGGGAGAATGTTCCTTGTTTAACAATCCTTGTGGCGTCTTTTGGGTGCTTTAGGTCCCCACAAAGATAGAAGAACCAACCAACCCACACACAAACACACGCACACACACACATGCACACACACACACACACACACACACACACACACACACACACACATTCTGAGAATGTGGCCCGGTTTACTTTTAAAGTCAAGACAATTTTCCCAACAAAAGTTTTGATATAAACTTCTTTGCAACAAACTCCTCAACAGATTTGTGAAAACAGCATTCATACTAAGATCTCTCACACATCAGATCTCTCTCAGATCCCTCAGATCTCTCTCAGATCTCTCTCAGATCCCTCAGATCTCTCTCAGATCCCTCAGATCTCTCTCAGATCTCTCTCAGATGTCTCTCAGATCCCTCTCAGATCCCTCTCAGATCTCTCTCAGATCTCTCGCAGATCTTTCTCAGATCTCTCTCCCCTCTAGCCTATAGTGTTTTGGCAGGTGAGACCTGATCTTTACACCTGAAAGTGAATAAAAAAAAACTGAGCTGACAGACTCAGCGTTAAGGTACCATCTGAGGACCGGGGGGGGGGGGGGGGGGGGGGGGCTTAAAAATTTACCTGACACACTGATTAGGGCTATTAGTCACTCACTGCTCTAACCTCATTCAACAACAGGGCTTCTTGAAATGATTCCCAACCCCCCTCGCAGTAAACTGATCTTTCCTAATGCAGTGTAGGAATGGACATTAAAGGTGAGCGCTGAATTAGCCAGTGGAGTTGCTACGTCAGTGTTCCTGTTGCCAGACAGCTGGCCCACGAGGCTGCTGGGAGCCAGAGGAGCTATTCCAATACGTTTTTTTCTTCTCTTCTTTTTTGTGTGTGCTAAATACTGCAACCCGACGAACAGACTTCTTTGATTCAGTTCAACTGCTGTTATTCTACCCCTACACCTCTCCTCGTTGATGATCCCAAAACAGTAGGCTTTGAAGGGGAATATTGGACAGTAGCTGGAAGCCCTGGCACTTGTTTCATCGCAGAGAGAAACGTCTGGAAGAGAACAAAGAGGGGCTACCTGTCATCTAAGGGCTCGTCTGAAACGGGGGATAAACTGCTGTTTCAGAAGCTCCTGTCTCTTTTAGGGCTTCTCTCTCTCTCTCTCTCGTTGAGCTGGATATTGCTTCAGGTGGTCTTTAGATGAAAAAGGTCCTTAATTAAAGGGAAGGATTCTAATATTCTCTAAGCCGTCAGAATATTCTCTAAGCCGTCAGAATATTCTCTAAGCCGTAGAACCTTTGTAAGCAGATATTTTTGTTACTGACCGTGCATATACCTCAGTCTTTCTCACAACAGAGTTTTAGACAGGAGACATGGAATAAAGGAAAAACAAGAAAAAACTCAAACTTCCTTCTCTGAAACTCATCGTGGTAAACTCTGTCTGGCTGCTACAGGCCTCTCCTTTCCCTCCCAACTATATTCCCTCTCTCCTTCTCTCTCTCCTTCCCTCCCTCCTTCTCTGAAACTCATCATGGTAAACTCTGTCTGGCTGCTTACAGGCCTCTCCTTCCCTCTCTCCTTCTCTGAAACTCATCATGGTAAACTCTGTCTGGCTGCTACAGGCCTCTCCTTCCCTCTCTCCTTCTCTGAAACTCATCATGGTAAACTCTGTCTGGCTGCTACAGGCCTATCCTTTCCCTCCCAACTATATTCCCTCCCTCCTTCCCTCCCTCCTTCTCTGAAACTCATCATGGTAAACTCTGTCTGGCTGCTACAGGCCTCTCATTCCCTCCCTCCTTCTCTCTCTCCTTTCCTCCTTCCCTCCCTCCTTCCCTTCCTCCCTTCTCTCCCTCCCAACTATCTTCCCTCCCTCCCTCCCTCCTCTCTCACTCTCCTTCTCGCCTTCCCTCCCTCCTTCTCGTTACTGATACCAACCACCTGGACAGTTTATGTCTACTAATAGGGATCCCCGGAGAAACACTTTAACTAACTCCTGGGGATCGTTTGACAGTGTCTCAATACATTTGGTGTGCTACCCAATGACTGTATATGAATGGACAAAGCCATCGATGATGTCACACCATTCATTTCTATGTGAGGGCTCAGTGGGGCATTTGAAGCTCAGGAAGTCAGTTTCAGCTAAGGCGGTGTCTCACGGGGGAGGGTTATGTAGACATAACATGAGCAGTTTAAACTAATCCAGGAAGTAATGTTGCAGGCTAGCTAAGTGCTGCTCTCTCTCATTGAGTATCTCAAGTTGAAGGCCGACCTGGGTACTGCAGGTTGCCAGTAGCAACTAAATTATCCTTATAATTTATTCTGTGAACGATTTTAAAATAGTCAATTGAAGGACAGACATCTGGTTTAATAGAAGTAAATATTGGTACCAGGATTGTCTTAAAATGTGTATTTTATTTACACAAATATTGCCCATGAAGATTGCCATTTTCCCATTCACTACAATGGGGGAATCCTGTTTGTTTTTTTTTAAACAATGACTGCAGTACCCTGGTGGGCCTTGCACTTCAATGAAAGAGGGCAGTCATTCTCCCCTGGTGCTGTCTACCTGTGTCTTTCATTCTCTCTCTCTCTCTCTCTCTCTCTCTCTGACACTGTCTCCATCTCTGTCTCCGTCACACATTCACTCAACAACGTCAACCGACCTCACTCTTTTTACCCCCATCCACACTTTTCCCTTCAGAATCCGTGTTACCGTGAGGATCATTATGGCAAGGCCTGAGGCCCTTCTTACATTACAGAAAATAGACACACACACACACACAGCTTCCAAAATAACTAGGAAAACAATGTTACAACACCGAGACATTAACAATTTGCACGTCGATCGCAACACACCTGACAAACATGTCTGCCCGTGATCTATGACTTCTATAATTAACTGTCAGCCGTGTCAATATTCACCAACACGTCCTCCGTTCGAGGTTAGAACGCTAAACTAACTGGTTGTAGTCACTCTCTTACACTCCTGTGTCTCAAATGGAACAAAATTCACAATATTCACCTATGGGCCCTGGTACTATACTATACAGAGAATAGGGCCCTGGTAGTGTACCATATACAGAATAGGGCCTTGGTTACAGTAGTATACTATACAGAGAATAGGGCCCTGGTCAACAGTAGTGGACTATATAGAGAATAGGGCCCTGGTCAACAATAGTGGACTTGATAGATAATAGGGCCCTGGTCAACAGTAGTGGACTTGATAGATAATAGGGCCCTGGTCAACAGTAGTGGACTATATAGGGAATAGGGCCCTGGTCAACAGTAGTATACTATATAGAGAATAGGGCCCTGGTCAACAATAGTGGATTTGATAGATAATAGGGCCCTGGTCAACAGTAGTATACTATATAGAGAATAGGGCCCTGGTCAACAGTAGTATACTATATAGAGAATAGGGCCCTGGTCAACAGTAGTATACTATATAGATAATAGGGCTCTGGTCAACAGTAGTATACTTTATAGAGAATAGGGCCCTGGTCAACAGTAGTATACTATATAGAGAATAGGGCCCTGGTCAACAGTAGTATACTATATAGATAATAGGGCCCTGGTCAACAGTAGTATACTATATAGAGAATAGGGCCCTGGTCAACAGTAGTATACTATATAGAGAATAGGGCCCTGGTCAACAGTAGTATACTATATAGAGAATAATGCCCTGGTCAACAGTAGTATACTATATAGAGAATAATGCCCTGGTCAACAGTAGTATACTATATAGAGAATAATGCCCTGGTCAACAGTAGTATACTATATAGAGAATAGGGCCCTGGTCAACAGTAGTATACTATATAGAGAATAATGCCCTGGTCAACAGGTGGTGAGGGTAGGTAGCAACACATCTGCCACGGTGATCCTCAACACTGGAGCTCCCCAGGGGTGCCTGCTCAGTCCCCTCCTCTACTCCCTGTTCACCCACGACTGCATGGCCAGGCACGACTCCAACACCATCATTAACAACGACGAGATTACCTAAAGGGAGGAGGTCAGACACCTGGCCGGGTGGTGCCAGAATAACAACCTATCCCTCAACGTAACCAATACTAAGGAGATTATTGTGGACTACAGGAAGAGGAGGCGAGCACGCCCTCATTCTCATCGACTGGGCTGTAGTGGAGCAGGTTGAGAGCTTCAAGTTCCTTGGTGTCCACATCAACAACAAACTAGAATGGTCCAAAAACACCAAGACAGTTGTGAAGAGGGCATGACAAAGCCTATTCCCCCTCAGGAAACTAAAAAGATTTGGCATGGGTCCTGAGATCCTCAAAAGGTTCTACAGCTGCAACATTGAGAGCATCCTGACCAGTTGCATCACTGCCTGGTACAGCAGCTGCTCAGCCTCTAGAGAATAGGGCCCTGGTCAACAGTAGTACACTACATAGAGAACAGGGCCCTGGTCAACAGTTGTACACTATATAGAGAATAGGGCCCTGGTCAACAGTAATCCACTATATAGAGAATATGGCCCTGGTCAACAGTAATCCACTATATAGAGAATAGGGCCCTGGTCAACAGTAGTACACTACATAGAGAATAGGGCCCTGGTCAACAGTAGTACACTACATAGAGAATAGGGCCCTGGTCAACAGTAGTACACTACATAGAGAATAGGGCCCTGGTCAACAGTAATCCACTACATAGAGAATAGGGCCCTGGTCAACAGTAGTACACTACATAGAGAATAGGGCCCTGGTCAACAGTAGTACACTACATAGAGAATAGGGCCCTGGTCAACAGTAATCCACTATATAGAGAATAGGGCCCTGGTCAACAGTAGTACACTACATAGAGAATAGGGCCCTGGTCAACAGTAGTACACTACATAGAGAATAGGGCCCTGGTCAACAGTAATCCACTACATAGAGAATAGGGCCCTGGTCAACAGTAGTACACTACATAGAGAATAGGGCCCTGGTCAACAGTAGTACACTACATAGAGAATAGGGCCCTGGTCAACAGTAATCCACTATATAGAGAATAGGGCCCTGGTCAACAGTAGTACACTACATAGAGAATAGGGCCCTGGTCAACAGTAGTACACTACATAGAGAATAGGGCCCTGGTCAACAGTAGTACACTACATAGAGAATAGGGCCCTGGTCAACAGTAGTACACTACATAGAGAATAGGGCCCTGGTCAACAGTAGTGTTCTATGTAGAGAATAGGGCCCTGGTCAACAGTAGTACACTACATAGAGAATAGGGCCCTGGTCAACAGTAGTACACTACATAGAGAATAGGGCCCTGGTCAACAGTAGTGTTCTATGTAGAGAATAGGGCCCTGGTCAACAGTAGTACACTACATAGAGAATAGGGCCCTGGTCAACAGTAGTACACTACATAGAGAATAGGGCCCTGGTCAACAGTAGTGTTCTATGTAGAGAATATTTTGCCATTTGGGACATAGATTTGTCTGTTTAACAGGCAACCAAACCTCCCAGGATTCTCTCTCTCATTACACTACAATCACACTACAATCCCAATACAATCACACCACAATCAAAATACAATCACAATATCACAATACAATCACACTAAAATCACACTACAGTCAAAATACAATCACAATATCACAATACAATCACACTAAAATCACACTACAGTCAAAATACAATCACACTGCAATCACAATACAATCACACTGCAATCACACTACAATCACACTGCAATCACACTACAATCACACTGCAATAACACTACAATCATACTACAATCACACTACAATTACAATAGAATCACACGACAATCACAGTATCACACTACAATTGTACCAAATTGGATACATTTTATTCGTAACCCATCAAATGTCTATCAATGACCACTGGAGCTCTGTCTAGAAACTTCCAAGCTGTCAAATGACATGACAATCTATCTACAGCTATGCCAGCTACAGAAAGGAGGACAATAAAACACAACATCGCGTCCGCCATGCGCCATTTTGATTGTGAGCGATATGCCATGTTAACCAACACAAACTGGCAGATTGGTGCAAGTCTACATTTAATTATCAGAGAGGTTGTTAATGACCCCATTAGTAGGAGCATAATGGGGAATTAGGCTGTTCTGTTGTGTGTGAGGGATGGCTTGTGTGACAGCCATCTGGCTGGAGTACGAGAGATAGGGAGAACAGAGGACCATGAGAGAGAGAGGGACAATGGAACCTGTCCAACATGGGCCATACCTGGCCCTGGACAGATGATACATCAGTTACCATGGAACTCTGATGAATAAGTTAACCTTGTCTCTCTATGGTTCTCATGTAGATAAGATATGAATGTATATTCGACCGGCATAACAAAAATGTACATTTAGGTACAGCAGTAAAAATTCAGTTAATAGTAAAGGGTAGGTTTAAGAATGATGGTTAAGTTTAGGGTTAAGAGTAGGTTTAAGAATGATGGTTAAGTTTAGGGTTAAGAGTAGGTTTAAGAATGATGGTTAAGTTTAGGGTTAAGAGTAGGTTTAAGCTACCTCTGGTAAGATGGGAGGTGTGTGTGTGTCTATTTGTCAATAACTGCTGGTGCGCGATGTCTAATATTAAAGAAGTCTTGAGGTATTGCTCACCTGAGGTAGAGTACCTCATGATAAGCTGTAGACCACACTATCCACCAAGAGAGTTCTCATCTATATTAGTCGTAGCCGTCTATTTACCACCACAGAACGAAGCTGGCACTAAGACCAGCTCTCAACCAACTCTATAAGGCCGTAAGCAAAGAAGAAAATGCGCACCCAGAAGTGGCGCTCCTAGTGGCCGGGGACTTTAATGCAGGGACACTTAAATCAGTTTTACCCAATTATTACCAGGATGTCACATGTGCAACCACAGAAAAAAAAACTCTAGACCACCTTTACTCCACACACAGAGACGCGTACAAAGCTCTCCCCCGCCCTCCATTTGGTAAATCTGACCATAATTCCATCCTCCTGATTCCTGCTTACAAGCAAAAATTAACGTTTTTTCAGACTCGCTGAATACGGAAGTGGTCAGATGACGCAGATGCTACACTACAGGACTGTTTTACGAGCACAGACTGGAATATGTTATGGGATTCATCCAATGGCATTAAGGAGTACACCACCTCAGTCATCGGCTTCATCAATAAGTGCATCGATGACGTCGTCCCCACAGTGACTGTACGTACATATCCAACCAGAAGCCATGGATTACAGGCAACATCTGCATTGAGCTAAAGGCTAGAGCTGCCGCTTTCAAGGAGTGGGAGACTAATCCAAACGCTTATAAGAAATCCCACTATGCCCTCAGTCGAACCATCAAACAAGCAAAGCATCAATACAGGATTACAATTGAATCCTACTAAACCGGCTTTGATGCTCGTCGGCTGTGGCAGGGCTTGAAAACTATTACAGATTACAAAGGGAAACCCAGATGTGAGCTGCCCATTGACACGAGCCTACCAGACGAGCTAAAGGCCTTTTATGCTCGCTTCGAGGCAAGCAACACTGAAGCATGCACGAGAGCACCACCTTTTCTGGATGACTGTGTGATAATGCTCTCGGTAGCCGATGTGATCAAGACCTTTAAACAGGTCAACATTCACAAAGCCGCGGGGCCAGACGGATTACCAGGACGTGTACTCAAAGCATGTGTGGACCAACTGTCAAGTGTCTTCATTTACATTTTCAACCTCTCTCTGACCAAGTCTGTAATACCTACATGTCTCAAGCAGACCACCATAGTCCCTGTGCCCAAAGAAGAGAAGGTAACCTGCCTAAATAATTACCACCCCGTAGCACTCACATCTGTCGCCATGAAGTGCTTTGAAAGGCTGATAAAATCTCCCTCTGGTTTTGTGTCCACGTTTTCCAAAAATATCCACTTCGGATTCAACAATGTCTGTAAAAAGAAGGGGGTGTCAGCTATGACATGACACATTGACTTCAAAAAATATATATTTAGGTTACCAAACTACAGTAAGTTTATTGTAAGGAATTGCAGTAACGGAATTTCATAATGGGTCCCTGATCTTTCCTAAACAGAAATGCATAATTGTAGATATTAAATGTAATTGTCTTCAGGGTGATGTGTATGCAATATCCTACTTTGTATATTTGGGTATTATTCTACACAATGGCTGTTCTTTTAATGATCTCTGCTAGTGGTTAGAGCGTTGGACTAGTAACCGGAAGGTTGCAAGTTCAAACCCCTGAGCTGACAAGGTACAAATCTGTCGTTCTGCCCCTGAACAGGCAGTTAACCCACTGTTCCTAGGCCGTCATTGAAAATAAGAATTTGTTCTTAACTGACTTGCCTAGTTAAATAAATAAAAAAAACAGCATTTAACATCCCATCCGAAAGACAGCACCCTCCCCAGCGTAGTGTCCCCAATCACTGCCCTGGGGCATTGGGATATTTTTTAGACCAGAGGAATGAGTGCCTCCTACTGGTCCTCCAACACCACTTCCAGCAGTATTTGGTCTCACATCCAAGGAATGACCAGGACCAACCCTGCTTAGCTTCAGAAGCAAGCCAGCAGTGGCATGCAGGGTGGTATGCTGCTGGCATATAGCAAAGTACAGTAGAGTTCAGTACAGTGCAGTACATTATAGAGTACTCAACACTAAAGTGCTCTACTGTGTACAGAACTCTACTGTATAGTACAGTACTATACTGAACTATACTCTAGTATTCATTGTACAGTACTATACTGAATTATACTGAATTATACTCTACTTTTAATTGAATGTACTGAACTCTACTGTACAGTACAGTACTATACGGAATTATACTCTATACTTATAAAAAAATATACAAATTGGATGCAGTCTATCACAGTGCCATCCGTTTCGTCACCAAAGCCCCGTATACTACCCACCACTGCGACCTGTACGCTGTCGTTGACTGGTCCTCGCTTCATACTCGTCACCAAACCCACTGACTCCAGGTAATCTACAAGAACCTGCAAGGTAAAGTCCCGCCTTATCTCTGCTCGCTGGTCACCATAGCTGTACCCACAAGTAGCACGCGTTCCAGCAGGTATATCTCACATGTCACCCCCAAAGCCAATTCCTCCTTTGGCCGCCTCTCCTTCCAGTTCTCTGCTGCCAATGATTGGAGCAAACTACAAAATCTCTGAAACTGGAAACACTTATCTCCCTCACTAGCTGAATTGAAAGTACCAAACTCTACTGTACAGTACAGTACTATACTGCACTATACTCTATTTTTAATTGAATGTACTGAACCCTACTGTACAGTACAGTACTATACTGAACTATACTCTATTTTTAATTGAATGTACTGAACCCTACTGTACAATACAGTACTGTGCTGTCCTAACATGTGAACCCAACTGTAGGTTTGTGAGTACTATAATTTCCCATCGTATCCAATTCATTTTCAGAAGATGTTATTGTAAAAACCCTATAACTCGCTATAACATACGTGTTACTTCTGTGAACTTACATTTCCTCATGAGAAATCAAAAAAAAAAAAAAAAAAACGAAATCTTACAGATATGTGTGGTTTTGGTAAAGAATTTCAAGGGCACAAGGCAATGTTTCTTAAACTTACAGAAGGAATAAAAAAAATTAAAATTAAAAAATATAAAATTGTTGATATTAGTTGGCAGTGGTCTTCGACGTTGTGTTTTGAGGTATTTCTAATGCATTTTAACAGTTTATCTGAAATACGTTTTCTAAGACCTCCTTTCCATCTGTTTTGACCAGAAATCAGAGCATTTCGCTTATCCATAATTGTTAGGATTTAAAATGGTTGACTTTCGAAAAGAAATGATAGACTCTTATCTTTCATTTGACACCCAATCTGACACGCTTCTACGAGCTTCACGTGTTGTTGCTCGTGGGTTTCCATGGAAACAACCAGAGTGTTTGTCAGGACGAGGAAACAGATACAGTCCTACATGCATAGAACCCTACAGAGAAAGGCCTACTGATTAAACGATCAGAGCGGGTTGTGTCCATTTCGGAATAATGACGTTAAGATGAATGCTTTCTGAAGGCAGACCATTTTTTTTTTGTCATAAAGAGAGTTATGACTGCCACTTCACACACGCATTAAACAGAGTGACAATGCAATTAGCTGGCATCGGAAACAGAGCAGCGTAATTCTCAGTCTTGACACTGAGAACAGTGAATCAATACCTTGTTCAAACGAAATTATGGATAAATAAGAGCGGTAATATTTTCTACTTTTTCAGCAAAGGACCCCATTTTTTTTCTCCAGATTTTCTGCCTACCCATCTCACCTCAAATTAAATAAAACCTTAAAATCTGTACACGTGTTTTTTTTACGTCAACAAATAAACTTAAATAATTACATTTTAATCTCTTTGATTAAAATTAAAGTTACATGAGACTGATGGGTTAGACAGCTGGTCTACATGAGACTGATGGGTTAGACTGTTGGTCTACATGAGACTGAAGGGTTAGACAGCTGGTCTACATGAGACTGATGGGTTAGACTGTTGGTCTACATGAGACTGATGGGTTAGACTGTTGGTCTACATGAGACTGATGGGTTAGACTGTTGGTCTACATGAGACTGATGGGTTAGACTGTTGGTCTACATGAGACTGATGGGTTAGACTGTTGGTCTACATGAGACTGATGGGTTAGACTGTTGGTCTACATGAGACTGATGGGTTAGACAGCTGGTCTACATGAGACTGATGGGTTAGACTGTTGGTCTACATGAGACTGATGGGTTAGACTGTTGGTCTACATGAGACTGATGGGTTAGACAGCTGGTCTACATGAGACTGATGGTTTAGACTGTTGGTCTACATGAGACTGATGGGTTAGACAGCTGGTCTACATGAGACTGATGGGTTAGACTGTTGGTCTACATGAGACTGATGGGTTAGACAGCTGGTCTACATGAGACTGATGGTGTAGACTGTTGGTCTACATGAGACTGATGGGGTAGACTGTTGGTCTACATGAGACTGATGGGTTAGACTGTTGGTCTACATGAGACTGATGGGTTAGACTGTTGGTCTACATGAGACTGATGGGGTAGACTGTTGGTCTACATGAGACTGATGGGTTAGACTGTTGGTCTACATGAGACTGATGGGTTAGACAGCTGGTCTACATGAGATTGATGGGCTAGACTGTTGGTCTACATGAGACTGATGGGTTAGACTGTTGGTCTACATGAGACTGATGGTGTAGACTGTTGGTCTACATGAGACTGACGGGTTAGACAGCTGGTCTACATGAGACTGATGGTGTAGACTGTTGGTCTACATGAGACTGATGGGTTAGACTGTTGGTCTACATGAGACTGATGGGTTAGACTGTTGGTCTACATGAGACTGATGGGTTAGACAGCTGGTCTACATGAGACTGATGGTGTAGACTTTTGGTCTACATGAGACTGATGGAGTAGACTGTTGGTCTACATGGGACTGATGGGTTAGACTGTTGGTCTACATGAGACTGATGGTGTAGACTGTTGGTCTACATGGGACTAATGGGTTAGACTGTTGGTCTACATGAGACTGATGGGTTAGACTGTTGGTCTACATGGGACTGATGGGTTAGACTGTTGGTCTACATGTGTCTGATGGGTTAGACTGTTGGTCTACATGTGTCTGATGGGTTAGACAGCTGGTCTACATGAGACTGATGGTGTAGACTGTTGGTCTACATGGGACTGATGGGTTAGACTGTTAGTCTACATGAGACTGATGGTGTAGACTGTTGGTCTACATGGGACTAATGGGTTAGACTGTTGGTCTACATGAGACTGATGGGTTAGACTGTTGGTCTACATGGGACTGATGGGTTAGACTGTTGGTCTACATGTGTCTGATGGGTTAGACTGTTGGTCTACATGAGACTGATGGGTTAGACTGTTGGTCTACATGAGACTGATGGGGTAGACTGTTGGTCTACATGAGACTGATGGGTTAGACTGTTGATCTACATGAGACTGATGGGTTAGACAGCTGGTCTACATGAGATTGATGGGCTAGACTGTTGGTCTACATGAGACTGATGGGTTAGACTGTTGGTCTACATGAGACTGATGGTGTAGACTGTTGGTCTACATGAGACTGACGGGTTAGACAGCTGGTCTACATGAGACTGATGGTGTAGACTGTTGGTCTACATGAGACTGATGGGGTAGACTGTTGGTCTACATGAGACTGATGGGTTAGACTGTTGGTCTACATGAGACTGATGGGTTAGACTGTTGGTCTACATGAGACTGATGGGTTAGACTGTTGGTCTACATGAGACTGATGGGTTAGACAGCTGGTCTACATGAGACTGATGGTGTAGACTTTTGGTCTACATGTGTCTGATGGGTTAGAAAGCTGGTCTACATGAGACTGATGGTGTAGACTGTTGGTCTACATGGGACTAATGGGTTAGACTGTTGGTCTACATGAGACTGATGGGTTAGACTGTTGGTCTACATGTGTCTGATGGGTTAGACTGTTGGTGTACATGTGTCTGATGGGTTAGACAGCTGGTCTACATGAGACTGATGGGTTAGACTGTTGGTCTACATGAGACTGATGGGTTAGACTGTTGGTCTACATGTGTCTGATGGGTTAGACAGCTGGTCTACATGAGACTGATGGGGTAGACTGTTGGTCTACATGTGTCTGATGGGTTAGACTGTTGGTCTACATGAGACTGATGGGTAAGACTGTTGGTCTACATGAGACTGATGAGTTAGACTGTTGGTCTACATGAGACTGATGGGTTAGACTGTTGGTCTACATGAGACTGATGGGTTAGACTGTTGGTCTACATGAGACTGATGGGTTAGACTGCTGGTTGTCATTATTTTTATTTATTTATTTCACCTTTATTTAACCAGGTAGGCCAGTTGAGAACCAGGTAGGCCAGTTCTCGTTTACAACTGCGACCTGGCGACCTTAAAAGCTAACCGGAGAGCATTTCATGTTGGTGACATCTTTAGTGTAGCAATATATTTCCTTTCCTTGTAACTGAAGAATTTCACATCACACTCCTGTCATCAATGAGGCCCAGCTTGAAAA